>NC_047036.1:17910000-18275000 GCF_011762595.2 Tursiops truncatus
AAGGAGAGGAGTCAGAAGTCTCCATACCACCAAGCAATTCTGTGACACCAGCCTAGTGTCCTATGAGTCAACTCAGTTCTGACACTATCCGGACAGTGTTAGATCCCTCAGGTTAAGGGCTCAGTCCCACAAAGAGTGGCCCCTCACACACACACATCAGATGCCAATTCTGATCCAGATGATCACCTGTGCTTCTGACCAACCAGTTACAGACTGCAGATTCTAAAGACCCATCCTTTGTTCATTTTGCTAGGGCGGCTCAGAGAACTGAGAGATACATTTTACTTACTAGATCACTGGTTTATTATAAAAGGATATAATTCAGGAACAGCCAGATGGAAGAGAAGCTTAAGGCAGGGTATGATGAGAAGGCAAGGAGCCTCCAAATCCTTTTCTAACTTACTGCTCTCCCAAATCTCCACTTATTCATCAACTAGGAGGCTCTCCAAACTTGTCCCTTTGGATTTTTATGGAAGTTTCATTACAGAGACATGATTGATTAAACCATTAGCCACTGGTGATTGAGTAAACCTCCAGTCCCTCTCCTCTCCCAGGAGGTCAGGGGAATGGGACTGAAAGTTCCAACCCTCTTATCACATGGATGGTTCTCCCAGCAGCCAGGCCCCATCCTTATGTAAGGTGACATAATCCTCTTCTCTCTGCAGTCCTGAGTAATGTACAAGTACAAAAGCCCTCTGCTTCATATTCTGTTCTTTGAAGAATTTGGTATATGAAAAAGAGTATTTAAAAACTTTATGAGCAGTAGTTTATAAATATTGCCAATATTTTTCTTAGTACATGTTTATATTTATGTGACCTAATAATAAAGAGCAAATGAAATAAAACACAAGCATTTTGAGGGTGGTGGATTGAAAAGAGAGATGAAATTTTCAGTCACAACTCTACCATATACTAGCTGTGCAATATTGGAAAAACATTAATCTTTGAGTCAAGTTCTCAGCTATACAAAATGGAATTGATAATCGACAGGTTGCAGACATAGCTGGTTATCCAACAAAAATTTATGATTTTCCTTCCATAGTGTGTAGTTGTCGATGGGAATCAGCTGCCCACCAGGGCCTATATTTCTTAGGCCTCATTAAACCTAGGTACAGCTAAGTGACTTGTTTCTTTCCACTCTGAATGGAACTGTATGACACTCTTAGACAAGAGTTTATTGAAGAAGGGCATCTGTACCATCACTTTCAGTTACAATTAGCTGGGTGCTATGAACCCAGTGACTACCAAATGTAAAATAGATATCTAGTGGGAAACAGCTGCATAGCACAGGGAGATCAGCTCGGTGCTTTGTGACCACATAGAGGGGTGGGATAGGGAGGGTGGGAGGGAGACGCAAGAGGAAGGGTGTATCGGGATATATGTATAAATATAGCTGATTCACTGTTATACAGCAGAAACTAACACAACATTGTAAAGCAATTATACTCCAATAAAGATGTTAAAAAAAAAAAAAATAGAAGGATCCTGGGAGCCTGAATCACCATGTGGACAAAAGACTCACTAACCAAGAATACATGCATGGAAGAATCATATGAGCTAAAAAATAACGTCTATGTAAAACTTCTGGAATTTGGGATTTCATTTATATAGCTTCTCTAATATACAGCAATCTTTAATTTTTCTTCATCTCAAGCACATTGCAAATTTCATTTTGTGAAATTCTGAAGAAGAAAGTTGGCTTGAAAATGGTATCACTACAAAATGACCTTGGTCAGGCTATATATATGTTATGTACCAGAATAGGGAAGCAGATTTTTTCCAAAGTTGGGTTGAGGTGGTGTTATGTTACCTACCCTTTGGCATGAGAGGAGTGAGATGTATGAACCTCATTCTGGGAAAGATACTGCCTCATTTCTGGGATACTAGCTGATTGCTAGCCATGTTAATCACCTTTAAAGGACCAGCCAATTCCCTTCATTCTTATTCCACTCTGTCCAAATAAAATTCTGCTTATAATTTGGCCTCCTTTTTAGAATATCGTGTTTATAAGTAGGATCTACTAAGCAGGTCTTCGGGACCCTCACCGAGGCCTGCTAGTCAAGTACATATGCCAATACTAGCGTCCAGACTTTTGTTTGAAGTCCATGATGTGTTGATCATTAACAGTGATTTAAACAACCCTATTTATCATTTTAATTATTTTTTTTGTACCATACTCTGTGAATCTGGTTAATAGGAATCTAATTTACAAAGAAGAAGATACCACAGCAGTCTTCTAAAAATGCAAGATAGATTCTGATTTGGAAAATTAACTATGGGAAATAAAATAGTATACACCACTTAAAACACAAAATGAACTGACACTGTAAATTCATTTATGACTTTGAACTATGTAATAGTAATAAATGGCTTAAATTTAAAATATATTCACCACTTCGAAGTCTGTAATTAGAGAATTAGAAAATCTTAGAATTGCAAAATGTCTTTAGAGATCATATCATATTCTAAATCATTCAATTATTTTTTTCCTCACATTTATACCACTCCATGAATACTTTCAAAGATCATATAGATTACCTCTTGGATATTTTTATGATTTTTTTTGTACCCTGCAATTATTCAAAAGATAATATTTGACTGATACTTATTTTCTAATCCCTCAAGAATAATGCAGGCAGCAAAATAATTAGAATTGCTTAACATTCATTTGATTTTATAATGGAAGATAAGCATAAAAATATTAGAATAAGTCAGTGTTCACTACACAAATATGTATATATATATTTGTATATATAGACCATTTCTATCTCAAATATTCTTTATTAATAATTTATTGAACTTGAAATCTATGATATAGGCTTTAACAAAATTTTATATCAATTTCCATTTTGAAAGCATGAATATTACAGTGTAATTTGCCTCAGATGCTTCTTCTAGGGATGCTTTTACACAGGTCAACTTTTTATTAATATAGTAAAAAACAATTTTCTGTATGAAAGTTTGGAAAACAAAGAAACATATGTTAATAAAATATCAAAGAGTGATAATAAATAATTTTTAAAATATTAGAAAAATAGAAAATTATTTTAAAAAGAGATAACTTGAATAAAATATTCTTGTTTCATGGTATTTTATTACTTATTATCTAGAATTCAAAAATTGCTATTTTTATTTTGGTTATTTTCCTCCACATTTACCGATTTAGGGCAAAATTAACATATTCAACTGTGGATTTTTTCCTATTAGGCATGTAAATTGCATATTCTTTAGCATGGTTGCATACGTAGGTGGCATGCTACACTTTTCATTCAGGTAAAAAATAACTTTTAGCTCTTCTTCCCTTATCAATTTAGATTGAGAGGTTTGAAATTGTAACTCAGATCCAATTTAAATCCAAATCATAGAGTTATATAAGATGATGTCATGCAGTAAGAACAGGAAAGGTGAAAACAGTTACTGGTAATCTGATGACGTTCCACTAAAGCAGTTAAGAGTATTTATAGAGTTACATTCTAAGACTAAATTCTTAGAATGTAAGAAACTATGGAACTATTACATTGAAAAATTTTCAGATGGCCTACCTCCATGTTTTATTTTTAAAAAATAATGTATAGGGTGAATATGATTTTTAACTATTTCAGTACCAAAGTATATATGTTAACAGGGAACCAATATATAAGTTTTGGCTGAAATATTAAGTTGAATGATATTAGATACCAAAAGTGAGCAAAGAGATTATCACAAAGAAATTTCAAATTAAGTAAGTTTTGATTAGATGATTAACCCACATCAGGAGTGTAAAAAGCTCAAATTTATGGAAATTAATAGAGTTTTTAGGAAAAAAGTATTACTTTAGAGAATTCCACTACAATACCCCACAGTCAGGGAATACAGAAATGAAAGGGAGGAAGTTGGATTATAGATTCTGGTATTGAATTAGAATTGGAATTAGAGGTACTAGTATTGAACTCATGGTTTTCAACAGATAGATAGAAAAAAACAACTGTAATGTGTGTGTGTGTGTGTGTGTGTGTGTGTGTGTGTGTGTGTGTCTGTGCTTTAGCTATGTCCTTTGAAAAAGTGAGAGCTGGGAACATAACTGGCACTGAAAACTTGGGCTCTAATTACATTCACCATTAAAAAAAAATCAAGGCTGCTTCAGAGAGGTTATATGTACTTATAATGATACAATAAATGAATACATGAATAGGGAGAAAAGGGAGCTCTTTATTACAGTAAAAGGACAAATCATAAATGTAAGTCAAATGTTGGAATTAGAAAACTGCCATATGGCAACTATGACACAATGATTAATTTTGGCATAAAATATAAACGGATGCATAAACTGTGGGAAAAAGTTCCATGAAAAATTGCATAATGTCAGAATAGCTCCCTGCAAAATGCACTTGCTAATTACAAAGGGGCAAACAGTTACTTTCCAGTGGAGAAACTTGGCTGACTTCAACAAATCATGCGTTCAAAATTAGTTCAAAATTGTGCCATTTGCAGAGACGTAGATGGACCTAAAGACTGTCATACAGAGTAAAGTAAGTCAGGAAGAGAAACACAAATACTGTATATTAACGCATATATATGGAATCTAGGAAAATGGTACAGATGAACTTGTTTTCAAAGCGTAAAGAGAGACACAGATGTAGAGAACAAACGTATGAACACCAAGGAGGGAAAGGGGGGTGGGATGAATTGGGAGATTGGGACTGACAAACATACACTATTATGTATAAAACAGATAACTAATGAGAACCTACTGTATAGCACAGGGAACTCTACTCAGTGCTCTGTGGTGACCTAAATGGGAAGGAAATCCAAAAAGGAGGGGATATATGTATACGTATAGCTGATTCACTTTTCCTCACAGCAGAAACTAACACAAAGTTGTAAAGCAACTATACTCCAATAAAATTTTTTTTAAAAATTAGTTCATCACTAACGTGACAACTCAAAATTTTGTACCACTTGAAAGTATGCAATGGTATTCTTGATCAAAAAAAAAGTATAATCTGTATCTAATTATGATAAACATTAGATAGAACAAAACTTGTCAGTAATTTTAAAAGTCACAATGTTGTAAAAATCAAAGAGAGTCTTAGGATTTCTTTTTTCATGTTGAACAAGTCAACATGAAAATTACATGGAACTCACTATCTTCTATTGTTTAGAAGCAAGCCACCTACCTCACTCACACTTAATTGGAGGAGGTCACACAATTGCATAAGAACCATGAGACTGAGGTCATGCAGGACCTCCTGTGTGTCTACCTGCCACACTAACCCTTGATTCTTGCATCTTTTTTCCTCTTTATATACCCTTATTTTCTTGCTGGAGCACATGTTTGTAATATGTAATATTACATGTTTGCAAAATGACAAAAATGTCCTTGGAAATTCTTGGAGGAAAATTTGTTTCCAAACAAATTTCATTTTGCTTGTATATAGCTGCAGAGGCTATGTATTTCTAGGATCACTGGAGACTGCAGCTTTTTATTGGGGCAGCTATTTGGGTCTCTAATATGAATTATGTCTGGAAGTTCAGTTTACAACCTATTTCAGTAGGTATTCCAGTAGTTTGACATGTTTTCTTTAATAATTTTCTTCATGCTTAACTTAGAGTGGATTTTGCTGTCTTCTGCTAAACTCCCTGAACTAAACTCCTCTTTACCCCATATCTAGCAAAATGGACTTATCTGGATGCTTTTTATTACATTTTTCTTTAATTATCCTAACTTAAACTTCCAGTACAATGTTTATAGGAGTGGCAAGGGGGAATTCTGTCTTATTCCAGATGGTAGGAGGAAAGTATTCAGTCTTACTCCATTAAGTATGATGTTGTCTATGTGTTTATTGTATTCATAACTGCTCTATTTCTTCTGGAAGTACTTGTGGTAGTTTGTGTTTTCTAAGAATTGTCTAATTTGTGGTAGACAGTTGTTTTGCATATCTCTTTGTAATCTTTTTTTAATCTCTGTAAAGTAGGTTGTAATTTTCTCTCTAACGGCTGACTTTTGTAATTCAATCTTCCCTCTTTTTCCATTGAAAGCTTTCAATTTTGAAAGCTTTTAAATTTTGTTGATCTTTTCTAAAAAAAACCCAGCTTTTGATTAAAATGAATTCGTTTTAAAATTTAAGTATTATGTGTTTATACATAACACCTGATCCATTGGGTAGAAAACAAACCAAAAATTTTTTCTGAGAAAATTTAGGATTATAATTTTCTAAAACATAAACACATTCTTCGGTATATATTTGCAAATGGGCAAAAACACTATTAAGTTTTATCTTTCCCATCACATGAATTACTTTCACATAGAAGTCACAATAGATTAAATGATGCTCCCCTTGTCCCAAAAGTGCTTACTTGTTCATAAATTTTCCATTAACATGGCAAATTGCTATTTTTAGTCTTAGATAAAAAGAGTCAAAATAACCTGAAAAACATGTGGTGCAGATTGCAATAACTGAATAAATGCAAATAAATTTCTGATAGTCTTATGATCATACATATCTATCTATCTATCTATCTATCTATCTATATATATGATCTTAGGAAAACCTTCATTACATTAAACTTTTTTAAACATAAATACATGGCATGTGATTACCTCAAGGTTTCTACTATTCTATCAGAAAAGTAAACTAAATATTTTTACAAAATAGTCTTTTTTTTCATTATTTTTTAAAGAAAAGTTGTAATTTTACATGTGTGCTTTTACTTAATATTTTACTTATTCCATTAAAACTTTACAATTTGTAATTCTGGATTAATAATTCACTTGAAACTAAGTTTAGAAGTAGTGAGGTATAAATAATAAATGAATGGATGTTAGTGGATAAATTACAAATATTGAACAAAAATAGTGAATGGTTAACTGTATGGCCACAATTTCAACACTCCTGTCAGGTGAGAAATTTACAGAGTGCCAAAGTAATGATATGCTGTAACAGGCCATAAAATATATTTGTTCAATTACAACCTGGAATGGAAAAAAATGAAGTGAATTAGCCCCACCTTGGTGGAAATAAATAATGGAAAAACTGTTGAAAGACAGTAGATGATTCTAAATCATTAATGAATGTGGGGGATTTTGCAAATAGAACATTTCATTTTGGATGAATCACTGCTCTGAAATGCCAAAACTCTTTTATCCAAACACCAAATGTGTTACTTTAGAAATGCCTTCCCTGGTTGATGTTTCAGTCCAGGGGAGAAAACTTAAATTATTGATTAGATTACTACGAGGCTGTCTTTTACAATAGTATCAACTACAGGTAAACTATAGTGCTGCAGTGGGAGAGCTTCAAATCTCACCTTTAATGCTATCAGAACAGAGTGCACTTAGAACCTCACTGCACTCAACCTCAAAGATTTATGAGCTTCCAACCCAAATGCAGCATTTTGCTTTGAGTATCATGGGAAATGAAACAAGCAGTCAACATTGTTTACTTGGTGTGGCATTGGCACTGATCCACAGGTGAATAACTGGACCTACTGAAGTGAAAGCATTGCAAGAAACAGACCTTTTAAGTTTTTAACATGTGAGTATTAGTCCACTACCTGGAGGAGAAAAATAATTTCAAAAATGTTTTTAGAATTAAATTTTTTATTTTTTGAGTAAATACAAGTTTGTGGTCTAGTAATATTTGTATAAATCTATACTAAACTTTAATTAAAAATGGTTAAAAATAAAATAAAACAGTACACTTTGGTGAGAATAAAACAAAAAATGTGTATTCCTGTTATTCTAGAAGGTGATGAATGTGTCAATTAACTGGATTGCGGTGGGGGGATCCTTTCACTATAAATATATATATCAAATCACCACAATGTACTCTTAAAATATCTTTCAACTTTATATGTCAATTATACCTCAATAAAGCTGAAATTTATGGAGAAAAGGGAACCCTTTTGCACTGCTGGTGGGAATGTAAATTGATACAGCCACTGTGGAGAACAGTATGGAGGTTCCTTAAAAAACTACAAATAGAACTACCATATGACCCAGCAATCCCACTACTGGGCATATACCCTGAGAAAACCGTAATTCAAAGAGAGTCATGTACCAAAATGTTCATTGCAGCTCTATTTACAATAGCCCGGAGATGGAAACAACCTAAGTGCCCATCATCGGATGAATGGATAAAGAAGATGTGGCATATATATACAATGGAATATTACTCAGCCATAAAAAGAAACGAAATTGAGCTATTTGTAATGAGGTGGATAGACCTAGAGTCTGTCATACAGAGTGAAGTAAGTCAGAAAGAAAAAGACAAATACCGTATGATAACACATATATATGAAATTTAAGAAGAAAAAAAATGTCATGAAGAGCCTAGGGGTAAGACAGGAATAAAGACCCAGACCTACTAGAGAATGGACTTGAGGATATGGGGAAGGGGAAGGGTAAGCCGTGACAAAGAGCGAGAGAGGCATGGACATATATACACTACCAAACGTAAGGTAGATAGCTAGTGGGAAGCAGCCGCATAGCACAGGGAGATCAGCTCCGTGCCTTGTGACCGCCTGGAGGGGTGGGATAGGGAGGGTGGGAGGGAGGGAGATGCAAGAGATATGGGAACATATGTATATATATAACTGATTCATTTCGTTGTAAAGCAGAAACTAACACACCATTGTAAAGCAATTATATTCCAATAAAGATGTTAAAAAAAATGTTAGAAAAAAAAAGATGTTAGAAAAAAAATTTTTTCTCATGAGAAGACTGGAGTTAAGAGTTTTGATTTTTGTTTTTGCTTGGTGTTTTATCAATCTGACTTATGCTGTGGCACCCTGAAGAAGCAGGATGGACCCCTTACCCACAATGGTCAGAAGAAGGCTTGAGAGAGCAGAAAAAACAGATTAGCTTGGGATTTTTGCGGTACGCGGGCCTCTTACTGTTGTGGCCTTTCCCGTTGTGGAGCACAGCCTCCAGACACGCAGGCTCAGCGGCCATGGCTCACGGGCCCAGCCGCTCCGCGGCATGTGAGATCTTCCCGGTCCGGGACACGAACCCGTGTCCCCTACATCGGCAGGCGGACTCTCAACCCCTGCGCCACCAGGGAAGCCCTACCTTGGGATTTTTATTGTGGTTAGGCAGTGAGGCTGGGGTAAGGATTCCCACAAGGGAAGGGGCTTGCATAGTTTGAATGTCCCTTCTGGGCCAAAGAGAGGACTCCAAAGGTTTTCTTATCAATTTTCCCTAATGTGGAGCCAAAAGGGGAAGAGATGCCCTGAGGCTTAAAAGATGTCAGCAGTCAAACAAACAAAAAAAATGGAGTCCGACTATTTTTTATAATTTATCACTGTTGATGTTGACCTTGATCATGTGACTGAAGTACTGTTTAGTAGGTTTCTTCACTGCAAAGTAACTCATCTGCACCTCCTCTTTCCATCTGTACTCTTTGGAAGGAATTCACTGTGTGCAGTGCAAACTTAAGCAGCAGGGCATTACACTCCATCTCCTTGACAGTGGAGTATCTAGATAAATCATTTGTATGCCTTCTGCAAGATGATTTGCCCCTTCAGCCTCAAAATTTATTTCTTCAATAGTTTATCTGTATAAATATAAAATTGGATATTTTATATCATTTCATAGTTTGAGTTACAATCTAATACTACTTATTTTGTTGCTCAGATTCTTTGGCCATTTGTACCTCTTGCAGTTGGCTTCTTTTTCTCTTTGAAATAGCTCCATGATTGTGTGTGTGTGTGTGTGTGTGTGCTTATTTTTTTAGTAATTTCTTATCTTCTAGCACTATACATGTTCTAGGCTTATCTTGTATATTTCCTATCCCTGGCCTAGAATCAGCTTTTTCTCCAATGAGTCCTGGTTCTTTTCACTAGAGGATGGTCTTAGAAACCAATATCTGAATGCTAGGTGCTTATTGTTACTGGGATGTCATTTTTTCTACACCCTGTCAGTTGAGAGAGTAAAGAAATATATATGTGCATATTAACCCTTGTAGTTACACATACTTATAAATAGTTCTGTATGTAACCATCTGTACCTATGTTAAACTAAACATGGGTTTATATTCATTTCTCCAGCTCTACTCCATTAGCAAATGAATTGTTCTTGTCCCCCTCTCCCCTTATCTGTAAAACTCCACCCCAACTGTGAGAAACCTGGCTTCCATCACTGCCATTCACTTACTTAGTTGTTCAATTCCAGTACACACATTGAGCAGTATGAGAATTGGTACCCCTCACACCCCCACATGAAACAATTTTATCAAGCAGAGCACTATGTATAGTTTCTTTTGCCTTTAGTCTTACAGATTTTACTCATTAAAAATATACAGCTGACCCTTTGAACAACACAGGGGTTTAGGGGCACCGCTCTTCCTCACAGTCAAAAATCCAAGTATAGCTTTTAGTTGGCCATATACTCTGCATCAACCAGCCGCAGATCGAATAGTACCACTGTATTTACTATTGAAAAAACAATCTATGTATAAGTGGACCTGAGCAATTCAAACCTGTGTTGTTCAAGGGTTAATGGTACTTAGGTCAGCACAATTTCACCTACCCCCTTCAGTGAGTTTGTTTCATATATCTGTAATAAAGTTGATGGTTTTGTCACATTCTCCATTCTATCCTGGATCCCCAAACTACTACATGATATAATTTTTTAAATTTGCCTATGCTAAGGTAAAAACTCAGATGCAATAAATCAAAGGAGATGTAAATAAGTGGAAAGATAGTCAATGTTCATGAATGGCAACATTCTATATTGTTAGGATTTCAGTTACCAACTTGATCTATAGTTTTAGTGCAATTCCAATCAAATTCTTTTTTTTTTTTTTGTGGAGATATCAACAAATTGACTCTAAAGTCATTTGGAAAGGCAAAGAAAGAAACCAAGATAAGCCAAATAAAAACAACTCCAAACAAGAATGAAGTTGGAGAACTCATACTCCTTGATTTCAAGTACTATAAAGTTACAGTAATCAAGAAAACATGGTGGTGATGAAATAATAGATATATAAATCAACAAAATTGAATAGAAAGTACAGAAATAGACATAAAAAGATAAGTCAGCTGACCTTTGACAAAGGACAGAGGCAACGCCATAGAGGAAGGATAGCCTTTTCAAAAAATGGTGTTGGAATAATTGGCTGTCCATACGTTAAAAAAAAAAATACATCTCAGTTGAAATTAGAACAACCACAACTTGATAAAGTAATGATAATCAGGGTTTCAGACCCTCTGTGGATCTCCACCAAGCAAGTAAACTAGACCAATAGAAATGAGAGCCAAGAGAAAATGTTAATTAAATGGGTGGTAGAGAAGGGAGATGCTGGGTAAACAGGTAAGACTTCAGGACCTACTGCAGCAGTGAAGGATGTAATTCATCCCAATAACCCTCCCCTTGTAACTCTCCCCAGTTGTGATGATCCAGCACCCTGGAGTAGCTTTGCCTAGATGCAGTAAACAAAGTTAGAAAAAAGTGAATCTAGGTGGAAAAAGAGGTGAGATGTAGTAGATGCCAGCTGGTACCCTATCCACCATTCCTCAGTGGTTATTAAGTGTTGGCTGCTAATGGTTCAAGGCTATCCTCTTTTCAGGACCATTGTCTTTAGGCTGAAAAGAACTTTCTTACTCAGGAGAACCCCTTTCTCTGCCAGGGGCATCCTTCTTCCAATATTGAATTATACTGGAATTACAAAAGGCCGACCACATTACCTCAAAGTAAAGGCAACTTTATGACGTGATTTATGTTCCAGATTCCCCTATAGATAAGGCCAAGGCTGATTTATCTGAGACCATATTTTCTCTAGTCTTATATCCATTAGCTATGACTATCTTGCTTCCTTTACTCCCATAGATTTCTCCTGAAAAGTATTTCCTCAACAGAGCACATGAAATTTTGTCTCTGCTAGAAAACACTACCAAAGGTATATGCAAATGCAAATTCTTATATACAGATAATAACTACAATGTTATGTTAAATATTCAAAAAAGGAAAACAAAATTAATATCTAAATAGTAAAACATATAAATGAAGTAATAATACACCATAAATTGTGATGTTACGTAGCCTTTAAAACAAGGCAGAAAAACAATGACAAATCCAATAGTAGTATTCTTGGAAGCTCATTTATGTCTGAGATAATTAACAATTATCACTAATTCTTAGACCAGCTTTGTTTTATTGTTTTTTCCTCCTGTTATCCAAGTTATATTCCACATATATTGATATCTAGACTGACAAAATTGATTGTTTTAGTAGGTAAAATTATCTATATTAAAAACATTTTTATAGCAAGGGTATTTATCTCTTTCTATTTTATGGTGAGAAAAAACAAGAGGTAAAACTTACTTGTTATTCAGAAGAAGAAAAACATGGTCAAATTTTTATTACAAGAGAGTTGTACTTCAAAGTGATAGCTAAGCAAAGCTTTTATTTACCTAACTATAAATTCTATTTTCCTGACGGCACAGTATAGGTATAAAAACAAAAATTATGTCCAGGTGTATAGCTTTATAGCTGTCCTTTAATTAAATTTGAATTATTTTGTTAAATGCTTATATTTCTATTTTCACATTTTCCTTTCTCAAAGAGCAACTTTATATTACTGCCTTTCAGACAGAAGTGATCTTATACACTTGTGTGTGTGTTTATTTCAGAAACTGCAACAAAAAAACCTGTTCAGTTATTTTGAATGGTATTGCTTCTGAATGGGAAGATGTATCTCTTTAGTATGTGTGTAAATATACATGAGAGACAGATGTTAGATAGATGCTAGATAGATAGATATCAATAGACTAGTAGATCAGTAGATCAATAGAGATAGATGAAAGAGAGAGACTACAAGCCAGATCAGAAATATTTCTAAAGGAAATTGTGTTCCTTACCACATGGTTTTTTTTTCTTTTTTTTTTTTTTAGCGGTACGCGGGCCTCTCCCTGTTGTGGCCTCTCCCGTTGTGGAGCACAGGCTCCAGACACGCAGGCTCAGCGGCCATGGCTCACGGGCCCAGCCGCTCCGCGGCATGTGGGATCTTCCCGGACCGGGGCACAAACCTGCGTCCCCTGCATCGGCAGGCGGACTCTCAACCACTACGCCACCAGGGAAGCCCCCTTACCGCATGTTTTTAAGAGTTCATGATCTAAGTACTTGATCTGTGCCTCCCTCCCTCTCTTCGTCCCTTCCATCCTTCCTTCCTTCCATTTTAATTGTATATCTACCATCACTCTTCTTGGCTGTATTTTCGTACATTTATTTTTATGAATAACTGTATAAAAAAGCACTCCTTAATTTTATTCTTCAAGCACCACTAACACAATATTGGTGTGTATGACAGCATTTTGAAGAACACTTGGGGAGAGAGAAGGGGTTCGTGTTCACGCTAAAAGATACTCAGATCAGTCAGGAGTCTTGGCTGCAACAAATAGAAAGCAACTATGAGTAAATTAAAACCGCCACCACCACAATAACAATACTAATAACAAAAGATATGACTAGAGGGGGACCTTGAAGATGGCGGAAGAGTAAGACGCGGAGATCACCTTCCTCCCCACAGATACACCAGAAATACATCTACACGTGGAACAACTCCTACAGAACACCTTCTGAAGGCTGGCAGAAGACCTCAGACCTCCCAAAAGGCAAGAAACTCCCCCACGTACCTGGGTAGGACAAAAGAAAAAAAGAAAAAACAGAGACAAAAGAATAGGGAAGGTACCTGCACCAGTGGGAGGGAGCTGTGAAGGAGGAAAAGTTTCCACACACTAGGAAGCCCCTTCGCGGGCGGACTGCGGGAGGCGGCGGGGGGAGCTTCAGAGCCGCGGAGGAGTGCACAGCAACGGGTGCGGAGGGCAAAGCGGGGAGATTCCCGCACACAGCATCGGTGCCGACCGGCACTCACCAGCCCGAGAGGCTTGTCTGCTCACCCGCCGGGGCGGGCGGGGCTGCGAGCTGAGGCTCTGAGGCTCGGGTTTCCGTTTCGGATGGAGCGCAGGGAGAGGACTGGGGTTGGCGGCTTGAACATAGCCTGAAGGGGTTAGTGCACCACGGCTAGCCGGGAGGGAGTCCGGGGAAAAGTCTGCACCTGCCGAAGAGGCAAGAGACTTTCTTCCCTCTTTGTTTCCTGGTGCGCGAGGAGAGGGGTTTAAGAGCGTTGCTTAAAGGAACTCCAGAGACGGCCGCGAGCCGCGGCTAAAAGCGCGGACCCCAGAGACGGGCATGAGATGCTAAGGCTCCTGCTCCCACCATCAAGAAGCCTGTGTGCGAGCACAGGTCACTCTCCACACCCCCCTTCTGGTAACCTGTGCAGCCCGCCACTGGCAGGTTCCCGGAATCCAGGGACAACTTCCCCGGGAGAACGCACAGCGGGCCTCAGGCTGGTGCAACGTCATGCCAGCCTCTGCCGCTGCAGGCCAGCCCCGCACTCCGTGCCCCTCCCTCCCCCCCGGCCTGAGTGCGCCAGAGCCCCCGAATCAGCGGCTCCTTTAACCCCGTCCCGTCTGAGCAAAAAACAGACGCCCTCCAGCGACCTACACGCAGAGGCAGGGCCAAATCCAAAACTGAGCCCCTGTGAGCTGTGAGAACAAAGAAGAGAAAGGGAAATCTCTCCCAGCAGCCTCAGAAACAGCGGATTAAAGCTCCACAATCAACTTGATGTACCTGCATCTGTGGAATACATGAATAGACAGCGAATCATCCCAAATTGAGGAGGTGGACTTCGAGAGCAAGATCTAAGATTTTTTCCCCTTTTCCTCTTTTTGTGAATGTGTATGTGTATGCTTCTGTGTGAGATCTTGTCTGTATAGTTTTGCTTCCACCATTTGTCCTAGGGTTCTATCCGTCCATGGTTTTTTTTAAAATTTTTTTCTTAATAATTAATTTTAATAACTTTATTATACTTTACCTTCTTTCTTTCTTTCTTTCTTTCTTTCTTTCTTTCTTTCTTTCTTTCTTTCTTTCTTTCTTTCTTTCTTTCTTTCTTTCTTTCTTTCCTTCCTTCCTTCCTTCCTTCCCTCCTTTAGACAACAAATCATCCCAAATTGAGGAAGTGGTCTCTGAGAGCAAGATTTATGATTTTTTCTCCTTTACCTCTTTTTGTGAGGGTGTATGTGTATGCTTCTGTGTAACATTTTGTCTGTATAGCTTTGCTTCCAACATTTGTCCTAAGGTTCTATCCGTCCCTTTTTTTTTTTTCTAAATAAGTATTTTTTAATTCAATAACTTTCTGTCTTTTTTCCTTCCTTCCCTCCTTCCTTCCTCCCTCCCTCTCTCCCTCCCTCCTTTCTTTCCTTCTTGCCTTCTTTCCTTCTTTGCTTCTTTCTTTCTTTCTTCCTTCCTTCCCTCTCTTTCTTTCTTCATATTTCTACTAATTCTCTCTACTTTTTCTCCCTTTTATTCTGAGCCGTGTGGATGAAAGGCTCTTGGTGCTCCAGCCAAGAGTCAGGGCTCTGCCTCTGAGGTAGGAGAGCCAACTTCAGGACACTGGTCAGCAAGAGACCTTCCAGCTCCACATAATATCAAACGGCGAAAATCTCCCAGAGACCTCCATCTTAACACCAGCACCCAGCTTCACTCAACCACCAGCAAGCTACAGTGCTGGACAACCTATGCCAAACAACTAGCAAAACAGGAACACAAACCCACACATTAGCAGAGAGGCTGTCTAAAATTGTAATAAGGCCACAGACACCCCAAAACACACCATCAGACGTGAAACTGCCCACTAGAGAGACAAGATCCAGCCTCATCCACCACAACACAGGCACTAGTCCCCTCCACCGGGAAGCCTACACAACCCACTGAACCAACCTTAGCCACTGGAGACAGACATCAAAAACAGCGGGAACTACGAACCTGCAGCCTGCAAAAAGGAGACCCCAAACACAGTAAGATAAGCAAAATGAGAAGACAGAAAAACACACAGCAGATAAAGGAGCAAGATAAAAATGCACCAGACCTAATAAATGAAGAGGAAATAGGCAGTCTACCTGAAAAAGAATCAGAATAATGATAGTAAGGATGATCCAAAATCTTGGAAATAGAATGGACAAAATGCAAGAAACAGTTAACAAGGACCTAGAAGAAATAAAGATGAAACAAACAACGATGAACAACACAATAAATGAAATTAAAAGTACTCTAGATGGGATCAATAGCAGAATAACTGAGGCAGAAGAACGGATAAGTGACCTGGAAGATAAAATAGTGGAAATAACTACTGCAGAGAGAATAAAGAAAAAACAATGAAAAGAAATGAGGATAGTCTCAGAGACCTCTGGGACAACATTAAACACACCAACATTCGAATTATAGGGGTTCCAGAAGAAGAAGAGAAAAAGAAAGGGACTGAGAAAATATTTGAAGAGATTATAGTTGAAAACTTCCCTAATATGGGAAAGGAAATAGTTAATCAGGTCCAGGAAGCACATAGAATCCCATACAGGATAAATCCAAGGAGAAATACACCAAGACACATATTAATCAACTGTCAAAAATTAAATACAAAGAAAGCATATTAAAAGCAGCAAGGGAAAAGCAACAAATAACACACAAGGGAATCCCCATAAGGTTAACAGCTGATCTCTCAACAGAAACCCTACAAGCCAGAAGGGAGGGGCAGGACATACTGAAAGTGATGAAGGAGAAAACCTGCAACCAAGACTACTCTACCCAGCAAGGATCTCATTCAGATTTGATGGAGAAATTAAAACCTTTACAGACAAGCAAAAGCTGAGAGAGTTCAGCACCACCAAACCAGCTTTAAAACAAATGCTAAAGGAACTTCTCTAGATAAGAAACACAAGAGAAGGAACAGACCTATGATAACAAACCCAAAACAATTTAGAAAATGGGAATAGGAACATACATATCGATAATTACCTTAAAAGTAAATGGACTAAATGCTCCCACCAAAAGACGCAGATTGGCTGAATGGATACAAAAACAAGACCCTTACATATGCTGTCTACAAGAGACCCACTTCAGACCTAGAGACACATACAGACTGAAAGTAAGGGGATGGAAAATGATATTCCATGCAAATGGAAACCAAAAAAAGCTGGAGTAGCAATTCTCATCTCAGACAAAATAGACTTTAAAATAAGGACTATTAGAAGAGACAAAGAAGGACACTACATAATGATCAAGGGATCGATCCAAGAAGAGGATATAACAATTGTAAATATTTATGCACCCAACATAGGAGCACCTCAATACATAAGGCAAATACTAACAGCCATAAAAGGGGAAATCGACAGTAACACATTCATAGTAGGGGACTTAAACACTCCACTTTCACCCATGGACAGATCATCCAAAATGAAAATAAATAAGGAAACACAAGCTTTAAATGATACATTAAACAAGATGGACTTAATTGATATTTATAGGACACTCCATCCAAAAACAACAGAATACACATTTTTCTCAAGTGCTCATGGAACATTCTCCAGGATAGATTATATCTTGGGTCATAAATCAAGCCTTGGTAAATTTAAGAAAATTGAAATTGTATCAAGTATCTTTTCTGACCACAACGCCATGAGACTAGATATCAATTACAGGAAAAGATCTGTAAAGAATACAAACACATGGAGGCTAAACAATACACTACTTAATAATGAAATGATCACTGAAGAAATCAAAGAGGAAATCAAAAAATACCTAGAAACAAATGACAATGGAGACACAACAACCCAAAACCTATGGGATGCAGCAAAAGCAGTTCTAAGGGGGAAGTTTATAGCAATACAAGCCCACCTTAAGAAGGAGGAATCATCTCGAATAAACAACCTAACCTTGCACCTCAAGCAATTAGAGAAAGAAGAACAAAAAAACCCCAAAGCTAGCAGAAGGAAATAAATCATAAAAATCAGATCAGAAATAAATGAAAAAGAAATGAAGGAAACAATAGCAAAGATCAGTAAAACTAAAAGCTGGTTCTTTGAGAAGATAAACAAAATAGATAAACCACTAGCCAGACTCATCAAGAAAAAAAGGGAGAAGACTCAAATCAATAGAATTAGAAATGAAAAAGGAGACGTAATAACAGACACTGCAGAAATAAAAAAGATCATGAGAGATTACTACAAGCAATACTATGCCAATAAAATGGACAATCTGGAAGAAATGGACAAATTCTTAGAAATGCACAACATGCCAAGACTGAATCAGGAAGAAATAGAAAATATGAACAGACCAATCACAAGCACTGAAATTGAAACTGTTATTAAAAATCTTCCAACAAACAAAAGCCCAGGACCAGATGGCTTCACAGGCGAATTCTGTCAAACATTCGGAGAAGAGCTAACACCTATCCTTCTCAAACTCTTCCAAAATATAGCAGAGGGAGGAACACTCCCAAATTCCTTCTACGAGGCCACCATCACCTTGATACCAAAACCAGACAAGGATGTCACAAAGAAAGAAAACTACAGGCCAATATCACTGATGAACATAGATGCAAAAATCCTCAACAAAATACTAGCAAACACAATCCAACAGCACATTAAAAGGATCATACACCATGATCAAGTGGGGTTTATTCCAGGAATGCAAGGATTCTTCAATGTGCGCAAATCTATCAATGTGATAAATCATATTAAAAAATTGAAGGAGAAAAACCATATGATCATCTCAATCGATGCAGAGAAAGCTTTTGACAAAATTCAATACCCACTTATGATAAAAACCCTGCAGAAAGTAGGCATAGAGGGAACTTTCCTCAACATTATAAAGGCCATATATGACAAGCCCACAGCCAACATCATCCTCAATGGTGAAAAACTGAAATCATTTCCATTAAGATCAGGAACAAGACAAGGTTGTCCACTCTCACCATTCTTATTCAACATAGTTTTGGAAGTTTTAGCCACAGCAATCAGAGAAGAAAAGGAAATAAAAGGAATCCAAATCGGAAAAGAAGAAGTAAAGCTGTCACTGTTTGGAGATGACATGAAACTATACATAGAGAATCCTAAAGATGCTACCAGAAAACTACTAGAGCTAATCAATGAATTTGGTAAAGTAGCAGGATACAAAATTAATGCACAGAAATCTCTGGCATTCCTATATACTAATGATGAAAAATCTGAGTGTGAAATCAAGAAAACACTCCCATTTCCCATTGCAACAAAAAGAATAAAATATCTAGGAATAAACCTACCTAAGGAGACAAAAGACCTGTATGCAGAAAACTATAAGACACTGATGAAAGAAATTAAAGATGATACAAACAGATGGAGATATACCATGTTTTTGGATTGGAAGAATCAACATTGTGAAAATGACTCTACTACCCAAAGCAATCTATAGATTCAATGCAATCCCTATCAAACTACCACTGGCATGTTTCACAGAACTAGAACAAAAAATTCCACAATTTGTATGGAAACACAAAAGATCCCGAATAGCCAAAGCAATCTTGAGAACGAAAAAAGGAGCTGGAGGAATCAGGCTCCCTGACTTCTGACTATACTACAAAGCTACAGAAATCAAGACAGTATGGTACTGGCACAGAAACAGAAAGATAGATCAATGGAACAGGATAGAAAGCCCAGAGATAAACCCACACACATATGGTCACCTTATCTTTGATAAAGGTGGCAGGAATGTACAGTGGAGAAAGGACAGCCTCTTCAATAAGTGGTGCTGGGAAAACTGGACAGATATACGTAAAAGTATGAGATTAGATCACTCCCTAACACCATACGCAAAAATAAGCTCCAAATGGATTAAAGATCTAAATGTAAGGCCAGAAACTATCAAACTCTTAGAGGAAAACATAGGCAGAATACTCTATGACATAAATCACAGCAAGATCCTTTCTGACCCACCTCCTAGAGTAATGGAAATAAAAACAAAAATAAACAAATGGGACCTAATGAAACTTCAAAGCTTTTGCACAGCAAAGGAAACCATAAATAAGACCAAAAGACAACCCTCAGAATGGGAGAAAATATTTACAAATGAAGCAACTGACAAAGGATTAATCTCCAGAATTTACAAGCAGGTCATGCAGCTCAATAACAAAAAAACAAACAACCCAATCCAAAAATGTGCAGAAGACCTAAATAGACATTTCTCCAAAGAAGATATACAGACTGCCAACAAACACATGAAAGAATGCTCAACATCATTAATCATTAGAGAAATGCAAATCAAAACTACAATGAGATGTCATCTCACACCAGTCAGAATAGCCATCATCAAAAAATCTAGAAACAATAAATGCTGGAGAGGGTGTGGAGAAAAGGGAACACTCTTGCACTGCTGGTGGGAATGTGAATTGGTTCAGCCACTATGGATAACAGTATGGAGGTTCCTTAAAAAAACTACAAATAGAACTACCATATGACCCAGCAATCCCACTACTGGGCATATACCCTGAGAAAACCAAAATTCAAAAAGAGTCATGTACCAAAATATTCATTGCAGCTCTATTTACAATAGCCCGGAGATGGAAACAACCTAAGTGCCCAGCATCGGATGAATGGTTAAAGAAGATGTGGCACATATATACAATGGAATATTTACTCAGCCATAAAAAGAAACGAAATTGAGCTATTTGTAATGAGGTGGATAGACCTAGAGTCTGTCATACAGAGTGAAGTAAGTCAGAAAGAAAAAAACAAATACCGTATGATAACACATATATATGGAATTTAAGAAGAAAAAAAAATGTCATGGAGAACCCAGGGTAAGACAGGAATAAAGACCCAGACCTACTGGAGAACGGACTTGAGGATATGGGGAGGGGGAAGCGTGAGCTGTGACAGGGCGAGAGAGAGTCATGGACATATACACACTAACAAACGTAAGGTTGATAGCTAGTGGGAAGTAGCCACATGGCACAGGGATATCGGCTCGGTGCTTTGTAACCACCTGGAGGGGTGGGATAGGGAGAGTGGGAGGGCGCGAGACGCAAGAGGGAAGAGATATCGGAACATATGTATATGTATAACTGATTCACTTTGTTATAAAGCAGAAACTAACACACCATTGTAAAGCAATTATACTCCAATAAAGATGTTAAAAAAAAATATGACTAGAGGCTCCATTTTAAGCCCCTTAATCATTACTTTAATTCCAATGACTTTTTATTTGTGCATTGGTAGGCGGAATAACGGACTCCAATAATATACACGTGCTAATCTCTGGAATTTGTGAGTATATTACCTTACATTTAACAGTGGTTTTGCAGAAGTGATTAAGCTAAAAATATTTCAGATGGGCAGATCACCTTAGATTATCTAAGAGGACTCAGTGTAAGAAGGGCTCTTAAAATATGGAAGAGACAAGCAGAAGAATCAAGAGGAAATGTGATGATGGTAACAGGAACTAGGGAGGTAAGAATGCTGGTTTAGAAGACGTGAAAGAATTACAAACCAAGGAATACAGGTGACCCCGAGAAGCTAGAAAAGGCAAGGAAATGTATTGTGCCCTGGAGCCTCCAGCAGAAATTGAGCCCTGCCAACATCTGGATTTTAGCCCCATAAGAGCATGTGGATTTTTGGATTTCTGACCACCAGAACTGTAAGGTAATAACTTTTTGTTCTTTAAGCCAGTATTATTGTGGTATTCTGTTATAGCAGCAACTACGAAATTGAAGCAGTATATGCTATTCTTACTTCTTCCCCTTTGTACTATCAGAAAATCATTATATATTTCTATGAATTATACTTGGCTGTTGACATTATGATGGATTTTTATTCTCTACTAATTTTTCTGAATGTTTAATATTGTTTACAATGAGCACATATTAGTATATAATCAGGAATATATATATAAAATATATAAAACAGATACTTTTTTTTTTTTTTTTTTTTTTGCGGTACGCGGGCCTCTCACTGTTGTGGCCTCTCCCGTTGCGGAGCACAGGCTGCGGACGCGCATGCTCAGCAGCCATGGCTTAGGGGTCCAGCCGCTCCGTGGCATGTGGGATCCTCCCGGACCGGGGTACGAACCCGTGTCCCCTGCATCGGCAGGCGGACTCTCAACCACTGTACCACCAGGGAAGCCCTAAAGCAAATACATTTTAAAATAAATTTGAACTACATTATTTCAAAACAAGAAAGTAGGGTGAAAAAAAAGTTGGGAAATATTTTAGCTTAAGCAGGAAAAGAGTAGCTAGATAGACAGATAGACATAAATAGGTAATAGATAATATATTTAGATATATAAACATGTCTAAATATATAAAATATATATGTATGTGTATATATTGATGAAAAATAACAAGAAATGTATGGAGAAGAAGTCAAACGCCTACCTGAGGGCTTTGACCTACTATAGTAAGCATTAAAAAGCTACTAGAGCAATCTTTTTTAGAAAATTTACCCTAGATTATCTAAGCAGAAATTCTATTATCTAAATAGAATATTTAAGAACAATTAATGGAACTTGAGACGTAATTTAATTGAAAGCTTCTGTTTTTATTTACTGGATTTCATATTCAAACTGTATTGAATTTATTAATGGCAAAACATATTTTGCATTTTAAAACATGTTTAATACATTTAGGAAGAAAAATATATGAATAATCAGTAAATGAGAAAATGGATTATAGTTTTTTTTATAATAATCTACTGAAGAGATAACATAAAGAGAGAAAATTTTGCTTAAAGTGGGAAAAGTAAAATAAAATTTCAAGGCCTGATAAATTTCACATTTCATAACTGCTTCAAGTATAGTTCTTATTCCATGAAGTTCTTGAAATGAGAAGTATAAACTAGAATATAAAACAATTTGATCTCTCTGACCTCTTTAATCTCATAATTTGGTTTATAACTATTAAAATTTCTCTGTGGGCCTGAACACTGTTACTAGGGTAGTAGAGTGCTAGTCACTTTCTGTCTTTAACTGTCAAAAAATCATTATAAATTGATAAAGTGATGATAAGGTTTTCATGATTCTATAGGAAAAAAAGAGGTAAGTGCTTAGCTCTTTGTGTCTGTCTCAAGGGAAAACCTCTAAAGTAGCCTTAAAGTAGTAATTTTAATAATTATTGTACATTTTAGTAACTCTATTGAATTTGCTTATACAGATGAAAGTTTGTTTTCTTTTTTGAAAATTACAGTTATAATTAAGGTTATAACAAGTCAAGCTCACGTACACATTTGAATACTGTTTTACACACTTAAATTATTTAACATCTCTTAGCTTAAAATCACAGCTCACTCCTAAACTTAATTTTAAAGAGAACTAATACAAGAACGTTGATATAGTGCATTATTTCTATTAAATTTTTTGTTGTTTCACTACATTATAATTTAATGCTAACTTTGATATGTATAAAGAACTTGATCTGTAAAGCTTAATGTTCTATTATAAAATATATATGAAGTTACATTTAGCCTCTATTTTTTAAAATTGTGGTAGAATGTATACAACATGAAATTTACCATTTTAACCATTTTGAATGTACAGTTCAGTGGCATTAAGTACATTCACTTTGTTGTGTCACCATCATTGTTATCCATCTCCAGGACTTTTTCATGTTGCAAAACTGAAACTCTACACCTGTTAGACAATTCCAGGTACCACAGCCCCTGGCGACCACTGCTCTGGTTCCATGAATTTGACTCCTCCAGGGACCTCAAGTAAGTGGATCATACAGTATTTGGCCTTTTGTGACTGGCTTATGTCACTGAACATAATGTCCTCAAGGTTCATCTATGTTACTGTAGGTGTCAGAATGTCTTTCCTCTTTAAGGCTGAATAATATTCCATTGTGTGGAAGGACCACATTTCGTTTATCCATAATCACTGATGGGAATGTGGGTTGTTTACATTCCACGTTTTGCTGTTGTGAATATGCTGTTATGAATGTGGGTGTGCAAATATCTATTCAAGTCTCTGCTTTCATTCCTTTGGGGTACAGACCCAGAGTTGTATTGCTGGATTATATAGGAATACTATGTTTAATGTTTTGAGGAATCACTACACTGTTTTCCACTGCAGCTGCACCATTTTACATTCTCACCAGTAGTGTACAAGGGTTCCAGTTTCTCCACATCCTTACCTACACTTTGTTTTTGTTTTGTTTTGTTTGTTATTGTTGTTTTAATAATAGCCATCCTATTGGATATGAAGTGATAGCTCTTGTGTGGTTTTGATTTGCATTTCCTCAGTGATTTGTGATACTGGGCATCTTTTATGTGCTTATTGTCAATTTTTATATCTTCTTTGGAGAAATTCCTATTCAAGTCCTTTGCCCATTTTTAAATCAGCATTCTTTGTTTTTTGTTGTTGTTTTTTAGAGGTTCTTTGTCTATTAGCCCCTTATCAGATACATAATTTGTAAATATTTCCCTCATTCTGTGGTTTGCCTTTTCACTCTGTTGATCGTGTCCTTTGATGCACAAGAGTTTTTATTTTTTTTAAACATCTTTATTAAAGTATAATTGCTTTACAATCATGTGTTAGTTTCTGCTTTATAACAAAGTGAATCAGCTATACATATACATATGTCCCCATATCTCTTCCCTCTTGTGTCTCCCTCCTTCCCTCCCACCCTCCCTATCCCACCCCTCTAGGTGGTCACAGAGCACTGAGCTGATCTCCCTGTGCTATGCGGCTGCTTCCCACTAGCTATCTATTTTACATTTGGTAGTGTATATATGTCCATGCCACTCTCTCCGTCCCAGCTTACCCTTCTCCTTCCCTGTGTCAAGTCCATTCTCTACGTCTGCGTCTTTATTCCTGTCCTACCCCTACGTTCTTCAGAACCTTTTTTTTTTTTAGGTTCCATATATATGTGTTAGCATATGGTATTTGTTTTTCTCTTTCTGCCTTACTTCACTCTGTATGACAGACTCTAGGTCCATCCACCTCACTACAAATAACTCAATTACGTTTCTTTTTATTGCTGAGTAATATTTCATTTTATATATGTACCACATCTTCTTTATCCATTCATCTGTTGATGGACACTTAGGTTGCTTCCATATCCTGGCTATTGTAAATACAGCTTCAATGAACATTGTGGTACATGTCTCTTTTTGAATTATGGTTTTCTCAGGGTATATGCCCAGTAGTAGGATTGCTGTGTCATATGGTAGTTCTATTTTTAGTTTTTTAAGGAACATTCATACTGTTCTCCACAGTGGCTGTATCAATTTACATTCCCACCAACAGTGCAAGAAGGTTCCCTTTCTCTCCAGCATTTATTGTTTGTAGATTTTTTGATGATGGCCATTCTGTTTTCTTTTCTTTTTTTTTTTAATTCCAGACCTGGGAAATTTCCCAAAGAAGAAAGAAAAAATTTTGTTATCCATGAATATATGCAAATATATTGATCTTATTCAGTCATTCAGTATGTACATTTATAACACATATATGATAGATATTATTTCTTAAAGTCAGGATATATAAAAATCTTTTGGGAAAGGGACTTATTTCAGGACTCAGAAGAATGGAAGTACTTTCCTCCCATGTACCTTCTTTTAAGAGATGTAATATGTTGATTAACTGAAAAATAGAAAACAGATGTATTCACTCTTTGGGGTAGTGTAATTTTATTTTGACACTGGGGATCAACATTGGAAATAACATAGTTAATTCTTTCATTCATATCTTAAATATACCTTCATATTCACGTATCTTCAAATTCCCAAGTCGGTATAAATTGTCTCATTTTATAACAGTTCCATTTTATCAAGGTGTCTCCCTACTGCTGGACAACTGTACCCCACCCCCACCCCAATCCTCTGCAAGTTATCACTAAGTGATCTTTGGGCATCGGGAGAGGATGTTTCTGATATACTCAAAGAAAAGTTCTTTCATGTTTATTGCTCTACCCTTGAAATTTGCTTAAAGCCACAGGTGTACCAGGCCCAAAAGGAACAAGAGAAGTCCTGCTTACCAAAAATAAGTAGGCAGAATGGTCAACTCTCCCGAGATGGAGCATAGTTTTCCACCTGGGAATCACAGAGCACAGTCTGGGCTGTGTGTTTCATAAAATTATTTATGAAAATAGCATTTTCACATTTTTCCTACAACTGCTCTTTCTTCAAAGCACTCTGAGCTTGTCCAGAGACTCAGACAATAAACTGAATATAGTCTGGGTTGTTTCTACTTTTTAGTTGTTATGAATAACGTTGCTATCAGCTTTTGTGTGGATATGTTTTCAGTTCTCCTGGGTGTATACCTAAAAGTGGAATTGCTGGGTCATATGATAACCCTAGGCTTAACGTTTTGCTGAATTACCAAACTGTGTTCCCAAGCAGCTACATCATTTTACTTTCCCACCAGCTATGTATGACGATTCCAATTTATCCACATGCTCTTCAACACTTGTTATTATCTTTCATTTTTTATTACATGCATCCCAGTGTTGTATGTGTGAAGTTGTACCTTATTGTGATTATGATTTTCATTTTACTAATGACTATTTATATATACATATATTTTTGTAGTGGTTGTCCTAGTGATTATCATCTTGATTTATACCAATCTATTTTAGAATAATATTAATTTAATCAATAATTTAGTAGTACTAATTTAAGTTCAATAATATATCAAAAAATTGTTGTGCTTGTATAGCTCCATTCTGTTGCTTTGCAACCTCTGAAGCTTCCTGGCGTCATCTGCAACTGGCCCACATATGCTGAGGGAAGGGAGAGACGAAAGAAAGAGGCAGATCACTCCAGATGGGTAGGTGGCGGCTTAATAAGCAAGGGAACTTACTTACAAGGCTTACCTTGGGTGTGGCAAGATGAAAAGATGTCTGCACCTGCACTCCAGAATCCTAAAAGTTTATACAGAGGCCTTAACTGGGTTCAGTCACATACACAGCCCAGACGGTCTCATCACCAATCTTACCATCTCAGGGCTGTATCCTTCAGGTAGCTTCTGGGTGCTGGTAAGGCTAGCAGAATGCACATTCCAAGGACATGGAGGGGGTGAGGAATCTCTGATTGTCTGGGTTCAGCTGGCAGGTCAGGTGAAGTCACGTCTTCTTGATGACCTCCTCCGACACTTCATCTCTGTTGACTGCCTCTTACAATCTTACACGTCTACCTCTTCCTCAGTGTGTGCTCAGCAGTCAGCAAGAGGTTTCACCAACATGGAGGTGGCTCATTAGCAGATGTCTGGCTGCATTGGAGGCAGAGGCCATGACACCAATGCAAGAGAAAACACCGATTGAGACAATTATTCCCAAAATAAGCGACAACTTTTCCACCAGGGCCCCCTTGATCTGGGCCACTGACATGTTAAGTCCCCTAGGATGGGGGTCAGGTCTCTCAGGTGTTTAGTTGTGTCTTCATGTGATTTAATAAACATGATATATTAGCAGACTCATCAGGTATGAACACACAATACCTTGTTTGGATACTGGCACAGGTGCCCCCTTGTAAGGTAGTATAAATGTTCAAGGCCACCCTGTTTTGGAGAACAGTTTTTCTCATTGGAGACATTTTAGTGTTCAGTAAGGACAGGCTTTGGCTGGCTATAATTTAAGCCTTGCTGGATGACCTTAATAAGGGCTTCTATGTGTGCTCTACTGTCCTCCATGTCAATGAGGGCAACAAAGACCATGACCAAATGATCACTTCAATGGAAAACAGAAATGTCCACCTGACCTTGAGAAGAAGAAGCTTGGCAGCTTTAGGAACTTGAGCTGGTCGTGCATACCATACATATTGACCAGGGGAGGCAGCCCTGTCCAGTGTGAGGAGATGAACTGGGACCCAGATATGCCTGACCAGAACCCACACTATCTCCCCTCTCTCAGTGGTTCATGTTGCATTCAAGGTATAGTGAGTTTCAACAGGTTCAGCTTGCAGTAGGACAACAGGAGATTGAGTAGCTCTCCCTCACTCAGGGGTGCAAAGTAACTCATCCACCCCAGTGGGATATCTCATTGCAAATTCCAGTAGATAATGCCTTTCTAGGCATTTTGGGTCTTGGTGTTCTCAGCAGCATAGCACATTGATCCATAGTGAGAGTCAGGACAATGGCTGTTTCCCATGACTTCCATAACTTTACAGTATTGATGATTTGGCAGGGATCCCCAGGGTGGCATGAGGGGCAACTGGTTGGTCATTCAAACGAATTAAAGCCTGGGACAGTACTTTTGTTCACCTGGCCAAGGTTGTTTTTCCTGTTAGTAATCTAATCTGATGCTTTAATTTTCCAGTGTTCCTGTTTACCATCCCTGCTCTTTATGGATTATAGCTAAGATGGAACCTCTATTCAATGTCATGTGCTTATGCCCAGTCTTGCATATCATGACCTTTGAAATGTGACCCATGATCACTAACTATTCAACAAGGGTATCCATACATGATACTCAACTTCTATAATCCCCTAATAGTGGCAACCTGACCTGCACAGTGACAGGGGAAACGGCTTAAGCCAGATGTGGTATCCACAAAAACTAAAACATATTGAGAACACTCATTTATGGGGAGGGGACAATATAATTAATTTGCCAATTCTTCACTTGTTGAGAATTCTGGTGGATGGCCCCAGACTCCTTTGGCAATTGCCTTGGGTGTTGTTTAGAACATGCAGGATGAACTGCTCCTTCACTAACAGAGTCATTGTATTTCAAAGGCAATTCAGTATCCTTGGCAATTCACCATCCCACCTGGGTACTGCAGGCTACCCTTCCTATGCACCCAATCTGCTGTATTTACTGAAAGTTTAGTTGCTTGCTCTCATACCCAGACTAGAGCATCAGTTTCCTGACTACAGGAAGTGTCAGCACCTTATGAGCCAGGAAGTGGAAGGCAGTGAGGACTGCTCCACTTCCTGCAGGCAAACCCAAATGTCTTTCCACATATCCTGTCCCTTCAAGGGTTTATTCATGATCATCTATCCTTTTGCTTTTTATTGTTCAAGCCATACAGTTAACCCCTTTAAACCATCACAACTGTCAGTGCAAAAGGTTAATGGCCAGGGTTCATGAGTTACCACCAACCAAACTGCTCTGAGTTTAGCCCACTGGCTGCTGAGGCTTATTTCTGTTTCCAGGCATCTGTATACCAGGTATCATCGGGAATTTCCCCCATGCCCTCCCTACAGGTTGAGGGACTGCCCCAGAAATAAGGCAGGGCCATTTGGAGGATCTGCATATTCCACAAGGCATAGAAGCACCTATATTTCTAGATATACTGGACTGGTGGACAGGGTACTTTTCTGCTGTAAATAGGCATGACCCTCAGCCAAAGTAGGAGTTTGAGCCTTGGCAAAGGGAGGTTGATGGAACATGTTCTCAACATACCCCTTCATAGGAAAGGAAATTCTTACCATGACATGCTGTCCCTTCGTGGGAGGCTCTACCTGGAGGAGTGCTGTGAACATGGCTGGGAGCGCTTGCCCTTTGCAGGTATATTGGGTTTCTGCCCCATTCCAGAGCTGGGGTCAAAATCCTAGGGGTACTCTCTCCTTCTGTTGTCTCAACCACAATGCTACTTTGTACCTTACAAAGTCACAGGTACATCTAACTCAAATGATAGCCCTGCTTGAGAGATGCCCAGAGCTTTAATCTGCTTCACTAGCATTTTTTGCCTTCTCAAAGGTGGCTTGCTGCTCTGATCCCTAATTCCATAAGTATCTTTTCTTTTTTTTTTTTTTTTTTTTTTTTGTGGTACGCGGGCCTCTTACCGCTGTGGTCTCTCCCACCACGGAGCACAGGCTCCGGACTCGCAGACTCAGCAGCCACGGCCCACGGGCCCAGCTGTCCCGTGGCACGAACCCATGCCCCCTGCATTGGCAGGCGGACTCCCAACCACTTCACCACCAGGGAAGCCCCCATAGGTATCCTTTCTTTACCAGTGGTATAAGGAACAGAAGTACCTTGCCAGGTGAAAAATAAAAGTCCTCCCAAACCCCCAAATCCCTATAAAGGTTTACACCCATTTCACATCTTAGGGATTGGATAGACTTGCAGGTTATCAATCACTGCTTCTGGGACAGTGCACATCTTACCTGACCAGGCAACTCTCAAATAATTTACAGGTGTGTCTGTGCTTTAAATTTTCTGTGGGTTCGCTGCCTATTCTTTCCCTCATAGATGTTCCAGCAAAGTCTGCAGAGTGTCTTGCGGCAGGAGCAAGGCCTCACATGTTAATATTATAGCATCAATGTAATGGGCCCATTTTTACTGAGGTGGAGAAGAGGAACAGGGTCCAGCCTAGAGCTACCATCCCATGACATATTGTGGGGCTGTGCAGGTAATGTTAGGGAAGAACTTGGAAGGTCTATTGTTTCTCCTCTCACATGAAGGCAAATTGGTCTTGTGACTCAGTGGCCAGGGATATAAGGAAAAAGCATTTGCTAAGTCTGGTGTAGCATGGTACGTTCTTAGGATGATGGCCAAGGTATCTAAGGCGGTAGCAGTGTTGGGCACAGCTACATGGATGGAGCATTGCCAACTACAGAATTTCTATTTGGTTCCTTCTTAATACCTATTTATTATTATTTTTTCTATTTGGTGAGGCATTGTTCTCATGCTTTCCTTTAGTTCCTTATACATAGTTTCTTTAGTTCTTTGAACATGTTTATATAGCTGATTTAATTTTTTTTGTGTAGTCAGTCCAGTGTCTGAACTTCTTGAGGATGGTGTCCATTAACTGTTTTCTCCCCCTGACTATAGACCAGGCATTTCTGTTTCTTTGCATGTATCTTATTTTTTTTTATTAGAAAGTGAAAATTTTTAAATAATGTCTCAAATCTGGAAATCAGATTCTACTCCACACCAGGGCTTCTTTATTGTTGCTGCTTGTTATTGCTGTTTGTTTAGTTTCTTTTCTGAACTAATTATGTGATGTCTGTTTTATTGATCTTGTGTGGCTGTTGACAACCTTGCTGGTCTAGCTTAGTGGTCAGACTGAACACAGATTTCCTTAAATTCCTGACACTAACAAATGTCTCAGTCTTTGCTGGGTGATTCAACATGCATGTTGGTACACACCTTCGATACTCATGGGGCAGTGCACCACTCCACCTTAGTCTTTACCTTCTACTTGCACAGAGCTTCCAGGTTGGGTTAAGCTTAGGGCTTTTCAGTTCTTCCCTGTGCATGGACACAATTCTGGGTATAGGCACAGCCCTAAGTGTTCATGTGGTATCTTAGATTTTCAGGAATATGTTAGAGTCTTTCAAAGTCCTCTATGGACACCTTTTTTTTTTTTTTTTTTTTTTTTGCGGTACGCGGGCCTCTCACTGTTGTGGCCTCTCCCGTTGCGGAGCACAGGCTCCGGATGCGCAGGCTCAGCGGCCATGGCTCATGGGCCCAGCCGCTCCGCGGCATGTGAGATCTTCCCGGACCGGGGCACGAACCCGTATCCCCTGCATTGGCAGGCGGACTCTCAACCACTGCTCCACAAGGGAAGCCCACAAGGATAGGATTTTTGAAGATCCTCCTTCTATCATTTTCAATTACATCATCTGTCTTTATTTATAAAGCTAAGTAAGCTTGGTGTTGGTGAAGCCTCTTTCAGTTTGTTTGTTCGTCTGTAAATCTGAACTCTATACAACTGAAGCTGGTGGGAAACAGTGGACACTGCAGTCACAGACTCTGTAAGAGTTCCACGTCTCTAACCTAGTCATCAGTATAGCTTTTTGCTTCCATCATCCATTCCCTCTTACCCTTATCTCCCGGTAGTACCTCAGTCCAGTTATATTCTCTTTTTGGATTGCTATAGCTTTCTATAGACCTGAACTCTTGGGGAAAAAGTTATTTCATTGAATGTCCTGATTTCCAGAAATATTCTTCCTTGTTCCCATTTTGTAATAGCAACTTAATTTCCTCCAAAATTATCAGAATCAATTACCCTTTGGACCAACTCCCTAGGACTCCATGTTACCAGTTAAATTATCTTGTTTTTCCAAGCCCTTGTCATGTCATCTGTACCATCAATCACTGACCTTGTGTTAAGACCCAAACCTCAGGCCACATTCTCTTCCACACAGTGTGAACAGCATAGTGTATTATTTGAAACACAGGTGTTTCTGTCCTTTGGGAGGATTTTGCCTCTCCCATGTCTTCAATCACCCCTCCGTAGGGCTCAGAAAATGTTGTGTTCACATGTATATGGTGCAGCAGGCTTGGCCAACCCAAACATCATCCAGACCCATGCATTTTGCTTTTTCTCTCCCCTCTGTTATCTGATTGTGGAGACTTCATCATGAGACTTGAGTCAGTATTATTTTTAAATCATGTTTACTATTTTATTTATTTTTTATTTTTTGACTTAGCCCCTCGACCAGGAGTCTAACCCGTGCCCCCTGCAGTGAAAGATTGGAGTCCTCTAACAACTGGACTGCCAGAGAATTCCCTCAGTAGTTTTTTTTTTAATACATGTGAAGGCTAATTACCTGGGAAAGAAAGGCATTGAGCTTTCTGCAAAACAAGGGAGTTTCAGGAGAATTTAATTATTCAGATTTCTCAACCTCTATTATGTATGTCTAAATATCCCAATCTTATATCTCAAGGTTCTACTCTTTCTCCTTTAGTACCTTTTCCTTAGCCTAAGAGACTTGTTAATATAGAACATTTAATGAAATTACAACTCTGCAATCCATAAAATCAAGCTCTGGGCTTGATTATTAGTCATGTCTACCCAGAGGGAAATACAATTTGGTCAGGTGAAATTTCTAAAACTGAAAAAAATGACTGAATTTTACCACAAATCCCTTGAATTCATTTTAGGTACCTTGAGAAAGAAATTTCTCTGCCCAAACTATATAACTGGTTTATATTTATAAAAATGATGTGTCAAGTGTATAAAACCAATCTATACCTAATAACGAATCTTGTATAATAGAGCCAGATGATAATAACTTCTGTGAAAATATTCCATTTTAAAAATTAAAAAAAATTTTTGAATAATGTAGAATTCTAAGACTTTGGTTGTTTATTTGCTATCTTTTTAAACAATTATGGTCTAGCTTATTTGGAAGACATTTGCCATTCTTGGGTAAGAATGACTGTTCAAATGAAGGAAGGTGGCTGCTTCTTCAGAAATAGCAACTTTTTTGGTAAATCATTTATGTACAGTAAACTTCACCTATTTAAAGTGCACAGTTTAATGTATTTTGACATCTTTGTACACCCATGACATCACTACCACAACCAAGAGGTGAAAAAAAAACAACCCAAAAAGTTTGCTACGTCTCTTTGCACTTCATCCCATCCGGTACCCCTGCTCCAGGAAACCTGGATCTACTTGATTCACTAAAGATGTGTTTACATTCCATAGCATTTTATGTAAATAGAATCACGTGTTAGCTTCTTTGAGCATAATAATTTTGAAATGTATTCATGTTGTTACATAGATGCAGTAGTTTATTCCTTTTTATTGTTGAGTAGCCTTCCATTGTATGGCTATTCAACATTTTGTTTATCCATTCACCTGCTGATAAACATTTGGTTTCTTTCCAGTTTGAGACTATTAGAAATGCAGTTGCTATGAGTATTCATGTGCAGATTTGTGTATGAAAATGAATAAAATGACTGGTAGCATAGTTACTTCTCAGTTGGGAGAAATAAACTCTGTAAGACATTTTCTCTGATTTACAAAGCACTTTTTAATTTTATTTTAAGGTGCATATATTTTTAACCTCTTTATTGGAGTATAATTGCTTTACAATGATGTGTTAGTTTCTGCTTTATAAGAAAGTGAATCAGCTATACATATACACATGTTCCCATATCTCTTCCCTCTTGCGTCTCCCTCCCACCTTCCCTATCCCACCCCTCTAGGTGGTCACAAAGCACCGAGCCCACTAGCTATCTATTTTACATTTGGTAGTATATATAAGTCCATGCCACTGTCTCACTTTGTCCCAGCTTACCCTTCCCCCTCCCCGTGTCCTCAAGTCCATTCTCTACATCTGCGTCTACAAAGCACTTTTTTTAAAAACCCCAATAAGTGTTTTCCAATGTGCTGTCCTGGGCCATAGACATTAGACTTACCCTGTTAGTTATTGAAAAATCTTGGATTAAATATCAAACCCAATAAGCAGAATTGTGATTAGAACTTGTAGAAGAATCTGCACTTTAAAAACCTTCCAAGTAGGCTTCCCTGGTGGCGCAGTGGTTGAGAGTCCGCCTGCCGATGCAGGGAACACGGGTTCGTGCCCCGGTCCAGGAAGATCGCACATGCCGTGGAGCGGCTGGGCCCGTGAGCCATGACTGCTGAGCCTGTGCGTCCGGAGCCTGTGCCCCGCAACGGGAGAGGCCACAATAGTGAGAGGCCTGTGTACCACAAAAAAAAAAAAAAAACCTTCCAAGTGAATCTAACTTACCCTAAAACTTTAAAACTATTAATAGAGACATTCTAAATCTTACTGTTAAATCATGTTGATCAGCACACAGCAGCACAAGTGGCTTGTTCCTACATAAATCTTCTTTCTAGAAATACATTTTGTAGTTGTGCAATTGAACTCATTTAGCAATATTATAACTATACATAGAAAACTATTGTGTTTACTGTAAGAATGTTGTTGAACATGTCATGTAAAATTACAATAATCATTTAATTTATTAAGGGAGTTTCCAGGATTAACTTTCTCAGATGTCAGTAAGAGATAAAAATTTTACTTTTCTGAAAATAAAAAAAACCCCTTCAATATGTAATTTTATACATACAACTGAAATTATTTATATATAAGAAAAAATTAATCACACATAAACTGTCAGCAGAGAGAAGTCTTATGAATTTCAAAAAATGGAGAAACTCAATGAAAAGAGAAATGTGTAAGAATTTGTTGTTTTATTTTCCTCTCCCTTGGCAAGCTGATTTGCTGAAAACTAACAAAGAAGAGCAGTTTTCCTTGGAGCAAAATGACTCAGTTATAAGGGAAAGTAATTTCAGTTATTTATAGGTTTTCACAGAAACCTTGTGAATTCTATACTGTCTTGTTTATCTCTGGGTAATGGTGTTGTTTGTCCTTCTGCTGGCATCTTCACCTCACTTAAGCCAGAATTGCACCATTTCCACTCTTAGACTTTCTTAGTGGACTGGTGTATTAATTTTATAAACAAGTTATGAATTTTGAAACTTGTTCATATAACTAACATACCAGTTACAAGTTTTGAAAGTTATAACTGAACATAATTCTCTTTGTGCTTTTGCTGCCAGAAAGCCACAAGCTAATTTTGCCATTCAAATTAGAAAACTACCGAATTTATCGCACACATTTCTATTTTCAGGCTCTTACGAGTTTAATAGTACTCTATTGTTTCCATCCTGCCAATCTCTATGTTCCTATACTAGACATATTTTGTAGTCCACCACAAATTCTTTTGTAAAAATGGGAAACATTTTTTAAATGTTTGATAACTCAAAATTTATAATTTATTAGTATTTTCTCTCTAATGGACTTTTCCTTCAACAAGGTGCATATATGACAGTAAATATCTTGGCCTTACATGCTTAATTCTGTGTGCCTGACACAAAAGAGATAAAGATATCGAAGAATTCTCTGTTTTTTAAATAATAAAAACATCACTGAAATAGAGAAGTATAGGAAATGTAAAAATGTAGATCATTCTTATAGAGAAAACATTCTAAAATTAAACAGAATATATCCTACTAGCAATAATTTTGAAATTTTCATAATAAATCCTTAGTGCTATAAACTTATTCCAAGCCCAGTCTTAAGAAAAGCTTTGATTAAAATTTTCCCAACTTACTTTGAAATCTAATATGTAATCAAAATTCATCCTGAAGGCCTACAATTTGCTTTAAAGATTCCAGAGAGCTCGCCAAAACATCCTTATAACTCATCTCGTGCACTAGTTATGAATATTTCAATTTAAAGAATAGCACATCTCTTCTTTCAGTGTTTGGTACTGAAATATTTCCCTGCATGTCTTTTGGAATCTCTCTCTCTCTCTTTCTCTCTCTCTCAGTACCTAAAGCAGAAAGAGAAAGTACATAGAAAGCATCCTTTTGTTGACAGAATAAGATCATTTTTTATTTATATCTCTCTAGCCAAAGGACAGGATTGTGTATTATAGTGCTTACTACACTCAGAAAGAAGAATTTTTGTTGCCAAAAACTGAAAATATTTTATATAACCATTTCTCTCTGGTTAACCTATATTCCTGCTAAGCAAAAGGAGGATAATTAGATCCCACTTTTTTAAGGGAGTGAGATCTATAAACATAATTCATTTTATCACCATTCATTCTATGGTCTGCCAACCATAGATTCATGTTGATACCCTAATATATGTATATATCTTTTACAATATCCTAGATAGACTGTCCTAAAAGCTTATGGTAGAATGCCTTAAAGATGCTTTTTGAGAGCCCCTGGTAAACTCACTACTTCATGAGGTTACCCATTCTCATGTCTGGTTTCAAAGGCAAATTGTGCATTTCTATTTTTCACATGCTATGAAAAGGTCCAACAATGACTAATAAGGCAGAATTATCATTTGCAGTGTATTTCAAAGAGCTTTCCAAATTGGTCACCAAATGAAATCGGACATATTATTTCATTTAGATGTTCAGATGGGATTCAAATTATTCCCTTTACTATTCATTGTATGAACTGCATTTTCCAAGGGGACAATTGCAATGCAAATTTGCACTTCATCTTCTTTTTAGTGCCATCTTATGTGACATTAATTGATGTGATTTTAGTCATATTTAAAGTTTTTTAAATCAATTTTGAAAAAAGTTAAATGTCTTAATTGTGATTACTAGTCTTTAATTGCATCCCCAGACAAGATACTGAAATGCATATAATTTTTAATAACTTTGGAGAGACAAAAGATAGTTTCCACAGTAATGTAATATTCATGGTAGATAAAGGATAAATGCATTACAAAATTATTTCATTGACAAATGTTTTTCATTAATAACTTACAGACTTGAGTTAAACCTGGATCTATTCATTCTGTCTTTAATTATTAGACATCACTTAGCATACGTATATTTACGTATTTATGTAGATGTACAAATACACATATATACATATATGCATACATACATATGCAACAATAATAAACACTACACATATCAATTAAAGCTAAATTTTTAAAACAATTGAATTGAGTGGGTAGAAATTTAACTAACATTTTCCTGTATTATATCATTGTTGATTTTATCCCTGTTAGAATGCTATGTTTTTCAAAGCATGTTAAATTGTGTGAAGCTACATTAAAGTGTTTTAACTTATCAAAATACATGATGGTTTTATTCTGGATATTTGAGTTGTAGAGCAATTACTACTGATGTCATAAAACCATTAGCTATTTTTCTTTTTCACATTAGCTATTCCTAAATTGAAGTCAACTTTTAAAATGTTAATCTGTTATCTAATAAAGTATTATTTAATTATAAAACAGTATTCAGATATTAAATAAAATTTGCAGATTATTTCTCATGCTAGCATTATTTGTAATATCATAAAATTCTTTCAAATATATAACACATTATACTTTTTATTATATTAGTTAATCAGGCAACAAAACAATAAAGGTAATTTTGTAGCTTTACATACTATTAATTTGACAAATTATTTTTATGACAAAAACGGGAAAAATTCATATTTTAAGGAACAATCACATTCTAAGAGGACAAAATGCTTAAATATTAACTACACGAGTTTTCTTGGGCTGCTATAACAAAGTACCACAGACTAAGTAGCTTACAAACAAAAATTTATTTCCTCACAGTTTTGGAAGCTGGAAGTCCAAGATAAAAGTGTCAGCAAGATTGGTTTCTTCTGAGACCTCTGTCCATGGCTTGTCGATGGCGTTAATCCCTGTGAGTCTTCACATGGTCTACCCTCCGTACCCGTCTATATCCTAATTTCCTTTTCTTATAAGGACACCAGTTAAATCAGATTACCATCCACCCTAATAAACTTATTTCAACATAGCTGCCTCCTTAAGGACCCTATCTCCAAATACAGTTACATTATGTGGTACTGGGAATTAGAGTTTCAACATATATTAATATTTGGGGAACATAATTCAGCCCATAACATTAACAAGGAGACTCATATACTGATCCAAAGTAGATTTATGCACAGGCTTAATTTTTTATTTATTTATTTTATGATTTTTTTAACTTTTTATTTTATATTGGAGTATAGTTGATTAACAATGTTGTGTTCATTTTGGGTGTACAACAAAGTGACTCAGTTATACATATACATGTATCTATTCTTTTTCAAATTCTTTTCCCAATTAGGTTGTTACAGAATATTGAGCAGAGTTTCCTGTGCTATACAGTAGGCCCTTGTTGGTTATCCATTTGAAATATAACAGTATATACATGTCAATCCCAAACTCCCTAACTACCCCTCCCCCCACCCTTCCCCCCAGTAACCATAAGTTTGTTCTCTAAGTCTGTGAGTCTGTTTCTGTTTTGTAAATAAGTTCATTTGTATCCTTTTTTTTAGATTCCACATATCAGCAATATCACAGGATACTTCTCTTTCTCTGTCTGACTTACTTCACTCAGTATGACAATCTCTAGGTCCATCCATGTTGCTGCAAATGGCATTTTTTCATTCTTTTTAATGGCTGAGTAAAATTCCATTGTATATATGTACCACATCTTCTTTAACCATTCCTCTATGGCTGGACATTTAGGGTGCTTACATATTTTGGCTATTGTAAACAGTGCTGAAATGAACATTGGAGTGCATATATCCTTTCGGACCATGTTTTTCTCCGGGTATATGCTCATGAGTGGGACTGCAGGATCATACGGTAGCTCTGTTTTTAGTTTCTTAAGGAACTTCCATACTGTTCCTCATAGTGGAGCACCAATTTACATTCCCACCAACAGTGTAGGAGGGTTCCCTTCTCTCCACACCCTCTCCAGCATTTATTGTTTGTGGATTTTTTGATGATAGCCATTCTGACTGGTGTGATATAGATCAATGGAACAGGATAGAAAGCCCAGAAATAAACCCATGTACCTAATGTCAGTTAATCTACGACCAAGGAGGCAAGACTATACAATGGAGGAAAGAGTCTCTTTAATAAATGGTGCTAGGAAAACTGGACAGCTACATGTAAAAGAATGAAATCAGAGCATTCTCTAACACCATACACAAAAATAAACTCAAAATGGATTAAAGACCTAAATGTGAGGCCGGACACTATAAAACTCTTTGAGGAAAACGTAGGCAGAATACTCTCTGGCATAAATCGCAACAATGTCTTTTTCAATCTGCTTCCCCGCGTAATGAAAAGAAAAACAAAAATAAACAAATGGGGCCTAATTAAACTCAAAAGCTTTTGCACAGCAAAGGAAACCATAAACAAAATGGAAAAGACAACCCACAGAATGGGAGAAAATATTTGCAAATGATGCGACCGACAAGGGATTAGTCACCAAAATTTACAAACAGCTCATGTGGCTTAATATCATCAAAACAAACAACCTGATCAAAAAATGGGAAGAAGGTCTAAATAGACATTTCTCCAAAGAAGACATACAGATGGGCAAGGGGCACATGAAAAGATGTTCAACATCGCTAATTGTTAGAGAAATGCAAATCAAAACTACAGGCTTAATTTTTAATCACTTTTTCAATACAGCCTATGAGCACTGATTTTCCTGATTTAACTTTTGCTCATCTCTTCTTAGTAGATCAAAGAGTAGTAAAACTCTTCAGTAGTTTATTTGATGAAATTCCTGGTTCCAGAGTGAGATATCTGGGATAGTTAGTGAGCAAGTTGAAGTGAATCACCTAATAGCTGAAAAATTGTATTTTAGGTTACCTCTTAAAGTATCAAGTTCTTATGGTCCTATTATTATAATGTCTTTTATCTTTTACTTCTTATGAATTACAAATACCTATATATATAGTGTGTATATCTATAATGCATATATATAAATATTAATGCACATCATTATATATAAGTATAATGTATACATAACATATGAATATGTATATCTTGTATGTATATAATGTGTAAATTACCACTAGGACATAATTCTACTTTGCTTTTCTTAGTAAGAATTTTTTAAAATAAAGCAATGTATGTATTTCTAAAATGAAGTGCTATATTCATTAGAACATATTAGAGCAAAATATCACAAAAATGAATGCACTTTTTATTTTGAATACATAGCAAAGTACTTGAGATTAGTTGATACTTCATAAACAATACATGGCTATGTATTACACGGATAAATCACTAAATGAAGTAATAGAGAACCATTATTTTCCAATAGGAAAAAAATGCTCTCTGGATCCTGAAGGAGAAGAGAAAAAGCCCACAGCCTTACCTACCAAATCTTTCAGATTTCAGTATTTACAGCAGTGACAGAATTAAGCTATTTTTATAAATAAAAGAACTAAATTAGGGAAAAGTAGTTGTTATTCACATAACCTTATATGTTAAGCCAACACTTTTTTCCCTAGAAGTTACTTTTTTGCCCTTAGAGACATGTCAAATGATTATTTGATAAAATCAAAACATTTCTAAAGATATTGGTCAGTGGGATAGGGTAGAATACAAAAAAGACCTGTTCGACAGAGTTGAAAAGTAGAGAAGATAAAAACATAACTGTGCCAAAGGGTGAAGTGAAATAAAGCAAAGATCATGAGCTAAAACACAGGAGTTTTATTACTAAATATGCCATGTTTTCTGACAATTACAAAATATGAGGGAAGATAGAACCCCAGGGCCAAAAAAGTTTCAGATTTGCTGAGAATAACAAATTATATTTTTCTTAACTTTCCTATATCTCATTAGCCTCATGAGTAAAATAAATCAAACATTTCTTTCACAGAGTGTTCTGAGGTTTATTCCTGACAATGTGTATAAAATGCCGAGGACATTTTACATATTCAGTGAAGCTAAGTTTTATCTTGGATAAGGTTTATAGAATTAAGGAATATTCAGAAAAATTCTAAAATAATTGTGCCAAATATAAATATTACATGAATATTTAAATAGGAAATCCCAGTGGAAGGATAATTCTTCAATGGATGGATGATGGTAGAATAAAAAGGACACTTCACTTTTCTCTATGTGTATAATTTGGACAACAGTCATAAAAATAACACCAAACACTGCTTTTATTCTCAGTGGATATAAATAAATACTTATTTTTTGAAGATTGTCAGATAATCAACTATGTTAAAACAAAGGTTAACTGTCAAATGAGATTCACAGACATTCTCACACCAAACTTCACTGATGATTCAGATGAAACAGGTAAACACAGGGGAAATTTTCTTTCTCTGGAGGAATTAAAAATGTCTGATGCAACTTCTAAGAATGTCTCTTATGCCCCATTGAAACAGACCGTGATTTCCTATTAATGTAAGACTTTTTTAAGCAACTGTACAGACAAGAAAAGAAGCTGTTTTGATTTCAACACTTCTTTTCTGTATACTCATTTCATTAAATAGAATATGCTTATATTACTGTGCTCCAGTCTCCAGTCATGTCTCATAAATCCATAACTTCTAGGTTTACATTAAACAATACATATGAATAAATATATTCTGCTAAAAGAATCTTTTAGATAGGAGCTTCCAGTACTTTCTAATAGTAAATGCCACTAACATTTTTATAAGGAGATCTAGTTAAGATCATTCGTTACCTTCATCTAACTAGTAAACAGGGAGTGTTACAGACCTACTGTGAAAACTCTCTTTCTATCAATGTTTCAACTGTAATAAAGCCAATTCAATAAATGGTTATCAAGTCAGTCCAATGTGTCAAGCATCTTTGACTTTCTCTTACCCTATTCTAGCATTTCATGAAATTGCTAGGGAATGTTCAGGGAAATGTATACTTCTAGTAATTCATTTTATCCAACTTCAACTAGTCCTTCATTTGTACTCAGTGATCCTATGTTGACACTTGATTCCATGTCTAAATGACAACAGTGATTTTCTAATTTACAAATAAAATAGGTTTTTCTGAGCTGTTATTCTTCCCAACCTTGTTACTGAAAAAATTTTATCTTGGTTTATTGCAGCTTAATGCACACCATGTTTGCCCTGCGACTAATTCTGTCTTAATGCCAGACTTCTACTTTTAACATCTTCCCATTCTGTGTTTCCAGGAGGTTTACTACTGTTTGCTTCTTATGCCCTATAACCTCCCATCCTTACCCACCTCCAACACACTGGAGAAAGATTTACTAGCCGTGGATCATGATACAATCCCCAGTTCTATAATGTTTCATTATTATTTCCCCTGTGTAATTATTTAAAACTCAAAAACTTTAATCTCTCTCTTTCCTGGCCTTGTTTTCTAAAGGAGGTCCTTTCATTCAATTGGCTAGTTCTAGGAATCCAAGCATTGGTTCTCTCCCCATTCATTCACATTGCTTTGCAATGCAGTGTAATAGAGGGACGGTGGGCTTTGGAGTCAACATTTTCTTAGCTCATATGCCAGACCTTCCACTTATTACTATGTGACCTTTATCCTAAGATGCTCAATAACTGCCATTTCCCATCCTTTCTGGAAACATTCCAGTGACCTGATCAAGACTCCACTTTCTCCCCATGTGCACTTAATAACATCCATATCTCTTAATGAGGTATTCATTACCTGCCTGGAATTATCTTTCTACCTAAATATTTTCTTACTTCTTTATATTTAACATAAACTTCAGCCATTTCGTTTTATTCACCTTTCCTGAAACACTCCTCACTAAAACCAATTAAGCTCTGCTTATATTTGCTCATTTTCAAAAAACAATTACATTAAGCTTTCCAAAAGAAGGTTTTGTTATTATTTCAGTTATTTCCATTAATCAAACCTTTTACAATGTGATAAACATAACACTTTTATGATAACTAGCCAAATAAGGTAAATATTTTTAATAAAGAGAAAAAATTTGTAATAAATTAATGCACTTTATTAAGCAGAAGAGATTGAAGTACATGTTTCTTTCCTTTAAAACAAAGGTAATTAAGATTTTTTAATTGATATTCTCATTGGTGTTTTTATGAACAAAGATATTTTTCCATTGTCTTCAACTGTAAGTTTTCTAACACCTTCTAATAAGCCATTCTAATATTGTATAAATATATACATGTTGGTATTTGATCATCCTAGCTAGGTTTGATATTTTTAAACACATGTTCAAATTTTCTGAAAAGCAAATGTAGACCCTCTATATTTACTTTGATTATTAAGACTGATGCTTTAAGAATTTGGTGCTGTACTACTAATAAAAATGTCAATTACCTATTCTCTTAGTTATAAGGTTTTAAACAATAGCTCATGAAATTAGAGAAATATTCCTTCATTGTTCAAATCTGCTGATATTTTTAACTATTTCACTAATTGATTATAAAATAGAGCAATTACATTCTCCAATAGCAAACCAAATTAAAACATGTTAGTAGTTTGTGAATAAATTATGTTCAATTCTGAAAAGAAAAAGAATAGCATTTTTGCCTGAAGTGCACACCAAACGATGCTGGATACTTTTTGTATTAATAGTGTCAAATAGATCATAGTTCATAAAAGCATTAGTGAGGTTTATATTGAGTTTTCTCGTTGTTCTTTGTTTGGTATTCTTACCTACAACAAATTTTAAGAATGGTTTTCAATTGATTTTAAATAGAAACTTTTATTTGTTTACTATAAAAATGAAATATTTGAAAGTAAGTAAACGTAATGTTCATATTGAGGTTACTACATAACTTCTCACATAATGAATCATGTAAAAAAATTTAAAATAGTTGACTTTTAATTCACAGTCTGGGAATTAACATATTAACAATATGCAATATACAAATGTAGGTTATATCAGAAAAATGCATATGATATGTTATTGATAATCATATAGATATTGTGTTTTATACTATGTTATATAGATTTGTCTTATATCATTATTGAAGAGAATATTGAACATATATATTCTATGATTATATTTTAAAATTTATATAAATATATGAGCTTATATTTAAAAGATTAGGATGTTCTAGTTACTGTTTGGTTGTACATATACTTTCTTATTTATTTCTGTGCTATATGGTAAGAGCTAACTTTACCTCTCTTTTTCAGAGGAGGAAAATCAGAGATAGGAAGTAAATGAACTGACCTATGTTCCTGCAACAATAACAATAACAGAAAGTAAATTCCCACTTTTAACCCTAGGAATCTGATCCCAAAACTTATTATATAGGGAGACGTATAGATGGATACCAGAGATGTCATCTATAAACTAAACATGTCATTTTATAAATAAAATCTTGATGTGAAGAATAACAAGTAAATTACCTAATGTTACTCAACAGTTATAAGACTAAAAACCACTTTTCCTTATTACTAGGCCAATGGTAGATTTTTAAACTTTTTCAAACTTTTAGGAAGATGGTTGTTATTTCCGGAATAAGTTTCAATTTAAGATAAGGAAACCTAGGTTTCACTGGAATGAAGAAAAGTCCACCCGACCCCAACCAGGACAATCCTAATGTGCAGAGAAGGTTGAGAGCACTTGTTATGGGTCTTCACTTTTATTTTCCTCCTCAAGCTTCTTTTCCATTTAAAAAACAAATTCCCTCTTCCGCACCAGTTTTCCATCTACTGCATCTTCCGTAGTATTTAGATTCCTACCTCTTACCAGTGGTTTATTGAAGTCAGCATGTTTTCTTTCAATATTAATATTTTTCACATGGAATGTGGCTTTTTTCTGGGCACATTGTATTTGAAGTTTACTTGTAACCTTGGCTGGGACTCCCCTGCCCAGGCAGGTACTGAATGCTGGGATCATGGTCAGTACCCTCAATCTTTTACTCCACAAAGGTAATTTGCTCTACTACACAGGCAAAATCTTTACTAGCAAACTGAAATCAATCAAAGGGAAAACTATCCCCAAAGACATCTTCTAAGTTTTCTCTTCATCACCATTAGTCAAATGGTCACCATGTTCTGATTCTCTATGTTCCCTTTGGCCATCTCGTCTCCACTCCCTTCCTCTTGGCTTTCCTATTGGTCTGTTTGGAATCATCAGTATCCTGAACTTGCTCAACTGGCCTCACTCTTTTGCAATCCCAAGACATCTGTTAACTCTATCTCACCTTCCTTCCTTGCCTTTCAAATGAGCCATATCCATTGGCTTCCATGATCTAATGTGGCAACATTGTCATCAATCACTCAAATATGTTGAACCTCTGTCTCAGTAACTCAAGACCTTCTCCAACAAGAGCTGAGGTGACACAAGGTAATAGTGGCCATAGACAGTGGCTTCAGTGATGGGGCCAAGAGAAGAACAGCCAAGGAAATGGCACTCCAGGCTTTGGGTATTGACAGTGAAAATCACTTTGTAAGATGGTGAGAATTAATTACGCCTGGATCTACACTGTCACAGTTATTTTAGATGTACATGTGTATTGATGGAAAAACTGGAAAGTGTTCACTAGGTTATCAAGGTCTTTACCACCTATGCTAGACCTTTGCATAGACCCGTGAATTCTCTTTAATTCCCACGTGGACAATGTGTCAAAGAGGAATAAAGAGTCAATAGGAATTGATTAGAGACAGATATATTCTGGCTTGATGTATCTCTACAATGTGGATATTCCTAAATTAAGCCTAACATAAATTATATAACCAGTTGAGTCAAAAAACTTGCCAGGTAAATTATGATTTTGCTTCACCATGATTCTAAGTTTGTAGCTTACGAATATACACCTCCATCTGAAATTTACTGTATTTACTGAAATATGGAGGTTGCATCAACCAGTGGAAAAAGAGCTAAATAAAGATCCAGAAGAACTTCATACGTAAACTACAGTTGACCCTTGAGTAATATCGGGGGTTAGGGGTGCCAACCTCCACCTCAGTGGAAAATCTACATATAACTTATAGTTGTCCTCCATATACATGGTTCCCATTCTGGGATTCAACCAACCACACTGTAGTCCTATAGTATTTATTATTGAAAAAATCTGTGTATAAGTGACCTGTACAGTTCAAACTGTGTTGTTCAAGGGCCATCTGCATTCTGATTCTAAGAATGACTTCACCTGTGCAATAAGAAATTGAAAACTATTGTGAATATTTTTCATACAGTAGTTATAAGGGATTCAAAATGTTTATTTAGTATTTTTAATGAGCTTTATTAAATAATTTTAGTAATTATTTATGATGAACCTTATTTTCAGTGTGCAGTCACTACACATGGTAGACTGTTGTGTTTTAAAAAAAGTTAATGAGCTTTGTTTCTATCAGGCTATATGAAAGGAAAGAGAGGAACTACATTTTGTTAAACGTTGCTTTTGATTTCTTTTGATATTTAACAAATCATCAAAAATTCAGTGGTTTAAAACAATATCCATTTACTACATCACAGTTCTATAGAGTTTGTAAGTCTGGGTAGTTACCACTGGGTCCTTTGTTTAGTGTCAAATAAACTAGAGATCTGGGGGAAAGAATCCACTTCCAAGCTTATTTTCAGGGTGTTAGCCAAATTTGTGATTTGGCTACTGTGATTTCAGGACTGAGAACCTAGCTTCCGTGATGGTTATTGGCTGGGAACCACTCTCCTCTCTAGAGACCACCTGATTCCTTGCCCTGTGGCCCCTCCATCTTCAAGGCAGTGACAGTGCATCAAATCCCTCTTGTACTTTGAATCTCTGATGGTCTCTCTTTTTACCAGCTAGAGCAAATTCTATTTTTAAAATAATTTACCTAATTGAGTCAGGACCACACAGATAATCTGAGTACTTATAGGTCAAGTGTCTTGTGTCTTTATTTACATCTGTAAAATCATTTTATAGCAGCACTTAGTTTCATGCTTGAGTCAATAAACAAGTGTCAGGAATCTTGGGAAGTGGGGCTCTTATTTAGAAATCTGCCTGAATGTTCTACCCTAAGCATTTACTATTTGGAAGACTATGAAATAAATACATATTTCAACCCCTAAAAATAAAGACAGTGCAAAAGTAAATGTTATTATGCCTTTTAGGAGATGAGAAAATTGAGGCTTATTGATTTTTTTTTTTTTTTGCCTCGGATTAGTCCATTTAGCTGAATCTGAATTTAATCCCAGACATAAAGTTCCAAGCTTATGTCTATATTAAAAATGATTCATTCTAAAACATATTTTTATAACAGAAAAGTGAAGAGACCCAAGAGCTGAAAGACTTCCTTTTTTGGCTGGGCTCTTCCCATTGTCTGCCAGTTTTGTAACCTGATAACATTTGTTAAAACACTTAAGCCTTGCTTCTAAATCTTTGACTTTCTTAATTGTGGTTCCTCTCCATGGGCATGGGTTTTATGTTATACAGGACTAGTTTCAATTTACTGGTTTGTGGCATTTTCAGATTTCAAGCACCCAGTCAGTTTTGAAGGATTAGAAATTTAAGCTTCTTAATGTGTTTCCTGAAAAAGCTTCTCTTATAAGGAAGCTGGGGAGCCTATTTCAGAATGTTTTTTAGAGTGTATGACCTTTAGGTTCTTCTAATGTGTATCAGTGGATTTTTATTTCCTTACCTAAATTTTTAATATCTGTCCTTTAAAATCATTTAAGATACTTTAAATAAAATAAAATCACTTAAAATATCTTAATATTGGATCCTTTCTTCTTACTTAGACCAACTGTATTTGATAAATTCATACAAATATATGAACCACAGAGGGAGGAAAAGAAGGAGAAAGAGTGAACTACAAACCTTAATTATGCCTCTAACTTTAGTGTTTAGTAAGTTTTGTTGACTAATTTGATCAAAATTTTATCTTGCCTTGTATGTGATGCATTGTTCTTTGTCCTGTATCCCTAAAATTTTCTGATGTTTTTGTTTTCAGTCAATCTCAGTTCCTATACCCAGTGCCAGGCAACCAGGCAACTACTGATTGTTTTATCTACTGATCATTATATACATGATATATATATTTATCAAATGTATATGAATGTGTATATATGTTGTATAAGAACGTGTATATGCTATATATACACACACTTTTTGTTTTTTCTAGAAATTTTATTTAAATGGAATAATGTAATACATAGTTACTTCAGTTTGAGTTTTTCAGTTAACAAGGTTTTTGAGATTTATCCATTTGTTAGAGTTGTTAGATGTATTTATGGTTTGTTCCTTCTATTGCTGAGTAGTATACCATTGTATTCATGCACTTTATTTTGTTTCTCCATTTACCAGTTGATGACTATTTAGATGTTTCTAGTTTGTTCCTATGAATGATTACTACAGGTCTTTGTGTGGATATGGGTTTTAATTTTGCTTGGGTAGATACCTAGGAGTAGAATCCTGGATCACATGCAACTTTTAAAGATACTGTCAAAATGTTTTCCAAAGGGGCTGTACATTTTGTATTTTTATCAGCAATGTATAGGAGTTTCGGTTTCCAACACTGCACATTAACCATGTTTTGGATTATAGCCCTTCTTCTCAATGATAGTGCTATCTCATTTTGGTTTTAATTTGCATTTACCCAATGACTAATGATGTTGAACATCTCTTCATGGGAATAGACATTTGTGTGTTTTCTTTGGTGAAATGTCTACATAAATATTTGCCCATCTCTTACTTGATTTGTTTTCCTCTTATTTTCCAAGAGGGTGCCCAATGTAATCTCAAGAGTCTTTAACAGAAAAAGGCAGGAAAGTCAGTGAGAGGAGAAGAGGTGATGAAGGAAGCAGTAGTCTGAATGATTCCATTGCTGGAAGGGGACAGAGAGCCAAGGAATGTGGGCTACCTCTAAAAGCTGTTTTTCCCATAGCATTGTTTCCCAAACAGTGTCCATCAGGCCATTTGCATCAAAGTCACCTGTAATTCTTATTTTAAAATCAACTGAGATTACATCTGTAAGATTTATCAGTGGGTTTAGGTGAGGATTTCAAATTGTACTTTTCAAAAGCACCCCATGTGATTCTCATGTATGCTTAAGTTTGGTACCTGCTCTTTTACAGGAAGCTCAGTCTTAATATCTACATCCAGTATGGACCCAACTTCCAGTCTTGTTTGTACCACTAGGCTGGTCAGAGAAGCCAGCAACAAGGGGTCATCCTTGGCACTCTTCTCTCAACTCTTAGTCATCCTACCTTACTTTTTTTTTTTAAGTTAATCTAACATTGTCATATCTGATGTCAGCACATAAACTCAGGCTTCCATTTTGAATACTAATGAGTCTACTTATATTCAGTCCAGTTTTGGCACTGCTGCCATAGATTTTTAAAAGCATGATAGGATGATCATTGGTAGTATTAACAGATAATGTTTTTCTCCCTACATCGCTGTCTTAGTCTGTTTGGGCTACTATTACAAATTACCATAGACTGGGTGACTTAAACAATAGTAATTTATTTCTCACAGTTCAGTGGGCTGGGAAGTTCAAGATCAAGTTGACAGCAGATTCTGTGTCTGGTGAGGATCCACTTCCTAGTTTATAGACCATCATCTTCTCACTGCTTCCTCACATGGCAGAAGGGGCAAGGGAACTCTCTGTGACCTCTTTTATAAGGGCACTAATCCCAGTCATGGGGGTTCCACCCTCATGACCTAATGACCTGCCAATGGACTCACCTACTAATACTATCCTATTGGAAATTAGGATTTCAACATATAAACTTTGTGGGAAACAAATATTTAACAACTGAGCTATCTTTTATTCTTTAATCTATCCTCATTTGGTCTAATGGACATGAATCCTTAGTACTTTAGAGAAAGTTTCTAAGAATGCAGTCCTTGGATCTGTTTATTGGGATCACCTGGGAACTAGTCTGATTCCTATGACCCATTCAGACTTGCTAAATCTGAAACTCTAGGTCTGGGGTCCAGAAGTCAGTTCTTTTACAAGCCCTCTATGTGCTGCATACTCAAGTTTGAGAACCACTGTTGTGTAGGAAATTTGACATGACCAAACCACAAGACAAACTCATTTAATTTTTGGATTTTAATTATTTAAATAAAAATTCCAACTGCATAATACCTATGACTTCAAGGAAAGCTCAATTTCACTTTGGTTTTCTAGTTTTACTTCTCTTATTAGCTTTATGAACTACTGAGAATATCAAGGGAAAGAGAAAAATGTGAACTGCTTCTCCCTCAGATTAGCTGTTTCCTAGCAGTTAGAATGTGGAGACTCAGTTCTATGTCACTTTTGAAATATTCTTCTCTATCAAAGTAGCAGGTGTAATTTTGTTTAACCTTTCAAGCCTAGTCATGTGTTGGGAACTTTTTCTCAGGCACTGAACCTAAGTTTTCTGACTGATAATCTCAGTGACTCTTTCTTGAATGAAATATTCAGAAAAGTGAAAGCATATAGGGTCTTATTCACAATGCTCAAGGAATGAGTCCATAAGTAGGGACAATAGAAGATAGAAGAGACAATTTAATTTTATGCCCATTAAAAACTATTACTCAAATTCATTGATAAATGTAACAAGTGAGCAGGGCATGATCTTATACAAAATTCTGCATTACTTAGGATTAAGCTTGCCTGTGAGTGATAATCAAAATATCCACATTTTAAAAAACATAGAAGTTTCTCTGCCACATAGAACAACCTGCAAGTAGATAATTTAGGGATGACAGGGTGTGGAATCTTGTTTTTCCCACTCAGTTCTACATATCCTTCCAACTGGAGTTTCAAGAAAGCTTATTGAGCTTCAACCACTAAGTCTAGCAGGAGGAGAAAAGGACCAAAAAAGCCATTTCTCTTCCCTTTGAGAAGAAGTTTTTCTCACCATTTCTGCTAAGATTTCCTTGACCAGAACTTAACCACGTTTGTGAAAAATGAGGGCTCCGCCCACTTCAATATGCAGGCATTTATCCACAAAATAATTGAAGTTTATATAAGGAAGAAGAAAAAACTGGAGATGGGGACATAACTATAAGTGTATATAAAAACTGTGGTCTTACCATCTTTATTATTTAAACTGTCTCTTTTATTGTCATTTGATTTACCTAAACTGAAAAAATATGTGTTTAATTTGTGGCATGTAACGACATTATAACATTGGCCATGCAGTTTCATCTTTGGCCTATTTTATTACTTAATTTTCATTTCAGTACAACATCCTTATATTTCTCATTTTTAAAATGTAGCATAGAGTTATAAAACTCCAACAGAGTAAATTGGTTTCCATTTCAACCTGCATTGCTAACTCAGTCAGATAAAATGTTTTTAAAATGTCAATTATGCCCTGTATGAAGTAGTTACTTCCCAGTGGTTCTCATAGTTATCTTCATAAAAATCAAGAAGGTTTGCATTCTTTGAATTAGAGTCACTTTGTCAGCCTGTGTGCTCAAGGATTCCTAAGGCAATCATCTTCAAAGTCTTTTCTCAGCTGGGTGGATTGTCTGCACAGCACTTCATAAAGCCTGTGTTCATTCATTCTACATGCACCTAACAAAGTTCTTTCTGCAATTACCGTGTAGATAGCCTGAAGTCAGGCAGTGGCTTTCTATTTTAAACCTACTGGAAGTTGAATTTCTATTTAACAACGCATCAGCTTAATCTGAAACCTACAATACTATAACCAAAAGAAGGAAAATAAATCACCTTCTAAAGAAACTGGCAGAATAAATCTTATATTTCTGATGAGAGAGAAATAATAACCATAATATATCACTAAGTCAATTATAATAAAATATAAATCTTTCTTGTTTTTCCTGATTTTTGATGGAAGAATTTCTAGTCTTTGACCAAATTTCTAATAAAGCCACCTTCAGTACCTCACTGTTGAAAACTGGTTTTCAATCAAATGCTATTTTTATGCTCTTAATACAAAGCTGTAAACATTAATAAATTACCTTTTAAAATGAATACAATTTTGATACAAAAGATAAGTCAACTTAAAAATATTCACCTAATTTAAAGCACATTAGTTTATATTTTTAAGGTGACATAAATTCAGGGACTACCCTTACATATAGCCTGCATATTAAATGCTCAATAAGTGGTTGTTAAATAAAAAGCAAATTAATGGATATCATATTAAAATTCATAATTTTTACAGAAGACATTCTCTAAAGTGATAACTGCTTGTGAATTTCAGTCTAAACACATTTTTTACATTTAATTTCTAATTTTTTAAAAAAGTTTGTGTTTGACTTCTATAATTAATTATGATACTAATTTCACTTAGATAATTTGTTTTCCACAAACACTATGTATTCTTTAGGTATTCACAAACACTTTTATGAATATAAATATTTCTACAGTGTTTTCATATTACCTCAGGATTAGAAAATACAGTGGAAAAATGAATATGTTACAGAATGACATTTGATCTTTCCTATCTTTCCCAACCCTTTGCCTTCTTTGAGAACTTAAATGATAGTGAATAATTAGATGGAGACATTAGACATGGCCAATATAAACTTGACAAGTTTTGGTTTTCATTTAGATTATTTTATCTTAAGAATCTAAAAGAATACAAGCTGACTTGTGGGACCCACAGTATAGGAAATTCTTACTTTCCTCATCCAGGATAGGGCTGAGACATAGGACAGAAATGAGACAGAAGGTGAGAGAGCAGAATAGAGTGGGTGGAGTCAGGAGGAGAAAAGGAACCTGGAGAATCATGGGAAAAGAGAGTTGGAAAAAGGACTAAAGAAAGAGGAGGAAGCCAGAGAACTATCTGAGGTGAAAATGCTGTATGGCATAATGGAAATAGGAAAAACGTTGTAATCTCCTCTGGATACATATTTATACTCAACCTCACATATTGTAAAATTTCTGGTATTTCAATAGCTAACTATGTTCTTAGATATTATGATATTATTAAAGAATCTTGGGAGAAGTGCCTTAATATCTGGGAATATTGAACCTCAGCACTGTAGCAAGTTATACCGAAATTAAAGCCCTTTGTGGAACAAAGTGAGGGGTTCCTCTAAGTCAGCCAACTCTAGAGGGAATGGTGCTGAGGATGTAAATAGAGTATAAGCAGTAATGGTGCTTAGATTATTACTTGCTCAAGAAGACAGGTGTGCTGAGACAGTTGGAATCACAGCTCTGCAGCCAGTAGGAAAAATATATGTATCAGGAAGAGTTGATCCAACTAGAAAGTTGGGAGTGTGCTTTTTTTGGGGGTAATTTTATTACACTGATCCTTTCAGTAAATTTCTTGTACAATATATTGTTGGAAGGAACCCACAGAGGGTAGTTTGTATAACTGAATTATCCAACATTAATTCTTGAAGCTCTCTGAATTGTTTTTGGAGAGGGGCAGTCTGTGGCTTGTCCCAGGCTCCTCAAGCACTAACAATACCCAAAGAAGAGAGATTGGAACCAGAAAAGTAGGCAAGGGAGGTAGGTGGCCCAGGCTATACACTTCCAGGTAGCAGACAAGATTTTTGTGAGGGAGATAGAGCATATTTCAGAAAACAGAGTGAATACATTTTGGACTGAGAATACTAGGAAATGTTATACAAATGTCTGTCTAGGAAACTGAGCAAATGTATATTATGGAAAGATTTGTGATGTTTGCTTGAAGAGAAAATTGCAGAAGGTAAAGATAATGAAGGAAAGGGAACCAGGAACAAATTAAACTATGTAAGTTATAAGGAAATTAGGAGAGAGAAGGAAATTCATAATTATTCACAAATATATATATATACTGAAGAAACTGGACAATGACAGATGAAAGCAATGGCAATCTGGCACTTGAAAACCTGTTAGAATTTGACCTCAGAGATCTGTGAGTACTGAGTTTACCAATACCTCTGATACCCTGTCATAAATCCTGGAAGTTCCAAGAAGGCTGTGGACCTTTGAAAAACTGGTAGATTTTCTAACAGTGGAGTATTTAGACAACATTTGATTGATGATCTGCTTGTAGCACACTTTATCTTCTGCCAGACCTTAGTGCATTGTTGTCCAGACTAGATAGGAAATGAAATGAAATCACGTTCTCCCTACATGCTCTGAGCTGATAAATAACAGCAAAATCCAGAGGTCCCAGTAAGTAGCTTCCCACTTCATTCTGCCATTTGAGAATCAGGGAGGTGGAGATAGGTAAAACAGTCGACTTCAAATTTAGGAATCCTTGATGAGACCACAGATGAATGGAAGATGTAGTTGGGAAGAAGCTGTCAGTAAGAAGCTGGTTTTTCTCTCTCCATGAATGGGATAGGGAATTTTAAATGGGAATAGCATCTAATAGAATTACAGGAGTCTTAATAATTTAGAGAAATATTTATGAGCTCCTTTAGGGAGATGACTGCTTAAATGCACTCAAGTTTTAAACGAATGACATTAGTCCATATAAATATGCAATCAAAGCCATATATAAAAATACTGTTAAAGAACAAATGAACAAAATAAATTAGTGCTGGACTTCCCTGGTGGCTCAGTGGTTAAGAATCCACCTGCCAAATGCAAGTGACACGGGTTCGAGCCCTGGTCCAGGAAAATCCCACATGCCATAGAGCAACTAAGCCTGTGTGCCACAACTACTGAGCCTGCGCTCTAGAGCCTGCGAGCCACAATTACTGAGCCTGTGTGCCACAACTACTGAAGTCTGTGTGCCCAGAGCCCATGCTCCGCAACAAGAGAAGCCACCGCAATGAGAAGGCCGCGCACCGCCACGAAGAGTAGCCCCTGCTCGCCGCAACTAGAGAAAGACCGATCGCAGCAACGAAGACCCAACACAGCCAAAAATAAATAAATACATAAATTAGTGCCTTGGCTCTTGAGTTCAAGATGAATTTTTAAAAAAAGGTAGAAAGGCAATGTACTTAGTATTAGATTTAAGAAACTGGCATAATAGTTACAGAGAAGAAATCTTTCTTTTGGCTGGAGCAAGGGTGAGGTTTGAACTTTGAGTTGCCCCATGTCCTTGGTACTCTAATCGCCATACCTCCTGGCACCATCTTCCTCCTAACCCCAGACCCCACATTCATCAATTACTGAGATTGTACCTTCTTGAATTCATTGTTACTCATCTGTAAAACCCTCTCTATCTCTATGTCTTCATTTCATGCTATTAAACATCTCATCAACTTCTAGTAAAATCCTGATCTTCTTTAAGGAATATGTTACCTCCACTGCTCTCTTGACACGTAGCTGTGCTTTGATCTCACACTTTTCATATACCTGTGCCAGGAGATGGGAAACATGCTCTTTTCCTCCTCATTTTTGCTTTCACACAATTTTCCCTTTCTTCCCCATCCTCTTGATCTTATTCTCCACTGTGCCTCAGACACTCACTCATACTAATTCTAGACTCACTCATTACCAATCACAACAATGCCAGGGCAATCTCAGTTTCAAGTATCTCCCTTTTTACAACATCTCCTTCCTCAGCAAGCCGCATAATATGTACTGGTAGAAAGAAAGGAGCATAGCAAATCCTACACAAAGCAAATCTTCTCCTGAGTGTGAACTCCGGGAAGTTCTCATAAGCCCACCTGAAGTAAAGAGTGTTTAAGAATTATGCAGTGTCCTCACCAACAATCTTATTTCAAATTTAGTGACAAGCTTCACCTGGAAGTTTCTAATAAAACCAACTCATTACAGATAAGATTAATATGCTCAAAGTTATTGTCACCTATTAGTCCTGTATAATTTCAGGATAAAATTTAAAGTACTGTATCTCATGAATAGGGTGTGAAAATCACTTCAGCAACTTTCCATGTTTTATTAGAATTTGAGTTACATATCACTGATGAATCCACATTAGTAATTGGATTGGAAGCAACATTTTTAGCATCATAGATACTCTCTGTTCATTGTAGATATGCAACATATTGTGAACTGAGCTAATGAGGCAGGCTTTTTTTCACAATTTTATTGAGATATATCTTGCAGAACATTTTCACTTGTTTTAATGTGCAATTCAATGAAGTATAGACAGTAATATATTGCAGTATATCATTAAAGTTTTTAGAGAAAGTCTCAATATCTGATAATTTACAAGAAAAGTAGAACGATAATTTAATTGCACATGTAAAATTTTCTTTCTCTTCTCTGAAATAAAGGCAGCAGCCATCCTGATGCATTTTAAAACCTGGCACAGGGTTTATTTGTTGTTGTTGATGTTATTTAAGGGAGCTTAATGAGAATTCTAAATTGTTCTCTCTACGGGCTGAGTATGTAACGGTTCATGATTTTACGCTCTGGTCAGTGGGGGCCTGCTATGCTCTTATTGTGTATTATTTGTTGAGTACAGAAATATCTGTTTTAAACAGCACAAAAATAAATATTAAGGTTACAATTCTATTATAAAACTGGAAAAGCTAAAAAATGATTCTTGGCTGGATGAAAATTTTCCCACTAGAAGATGATGATGGGGCAGAGCTAAAGAAAGCCTGTAATCATTTCACTCATGAGGAATTCAAGTAAATAATTTTAAAATGAAATTTAGGCTACATATACTGTTGTGAAATACTATATTTGGATTTGTTTGTGTATATGTGTGTGCATGTGCATGTCCATCTTCTAAGAAAAGATGAATAAGCTATTCTTGCATCAAAGCTAAGTGGGAATGTATACAGGGTAGGATTTATTTAATTCACTTTCTGAAATTTGAAACAGAATATATATAAAATATATATATGTAATATTATATATTCAAAGTTAATCTGAAACTTCAATATGTCCCTGGTTGGAATTCACTCTGAAGTTTAACCATGCATTTTCCCAAGTCCCAAAGAAGTGTGACAATGAAAGGAACACTGAGAAGCACACCCAAAATAGAGTTATGTATACTTATAAATTCTTGATCTTTGTAGCAACATGACCATGTTTCTTAAGAATAATATCACTGATATTCATATGGTCTTAAAACATACCATTTTTCAAATTAAATTTACTTAAAGTTACTTCATAGTATCATTTAGAATTGTTTTACAAATAAATCACATGGGTAATTGCAGTTTGTTGTTTAAAAAGAATTAATTTATTTCAGTTATTATAGTGATGATACAGACATAGCTTTACAGAGACAACTCTAGCTGGATGTATTTTTTTTTAACCTACAGATACTTATTTGTGTTATAAAAATTATCTTGGATTTGATTTCTTACTCTAATTCAAAATAACTATGTAAACATTTTTCTGTATTTGTATGCTTTATAAAAGATAAGTCATAATTACTTTTGGATATATATTTAAAATATATTTCTCTGTTTTTTTTATCTCTGCCTGAGTAGGAATGACAAAGATTGAATTTTTATAGTCTACTATTCTACTTTTCATTTACCTTCTATTCATTATCTACCAGTCCAAATATTTTTACTAACAATTTTAGTGACACTTCTGAATTACAAGTTGCATTAAACATTAATTTTTAAAATTATGTGTTATGATTAAATTATTACAAATTTTCTTGGTGATTGCATAAGCATCTACCAGTTTGATGATATGCTAGGACTAACATAACTCAACATAAACTTATACTAATAGACAAGATTTATCACAATGAAATTTACAATATAGGAACTGCAGTTAAAAGGTATACATAGCCTATGGCCATATGTATGCATAATATAGGCTTTAGGTCCTCACTCTGCAGTAATTGCAATGATATATCTTCCTCTTTAGTTCCAAAGCACAGGGACATGTGTGAGAAGAACCTGCCAGGGAAAGGTTATCTGAGTTTTGGAATCCAAAACTTGTAAAGGGAGCTGGTCACACCTGCCACGTGACCAGCTATTTTGTGGACCCCATACTAGTCACCAGTCACTGTGAGCTATCATGCTTGCTGTAAACATGCTGACGAACTTAGTTCATGTTGGCCCACTATCTTAGGAGCATAGAATAGCACCATTTCCAGGTAACTTTGTCAACATTCCAGTTGTTTAGTTCTGAGTTACTCCAAGGATCATCAATGGCTTTAGAGTAAATGAAGAACTGACTGAAACACATCAGATATGTTAACACTTACCTTGAATATATTAATATTTTGGAATTGTTTCACCTTCAATTTTCACTATAAATGAGCATTATACTGTATATTGGAAGCACCTCTCAAATAAATCCTTGTCTTTGGGTTAGCTCCCTGCTTTATTGAAGACTGGGTCATCTGAACTTCCTTTGTGTCTGTGTGCCCATGTTATTTCTTCCTTATCTCTCACTAATAGATTGGTAAGCCATGTCAGTTTTTTCTTTATCATTGCATTCTCATAGTTAGGTTTACTACCTGGAAAATAATATCATCCAATAAATATTTAATGAATGGTTAGATAAGTAAATGAATAAATGAATGTATGAATGATTAATAAAAAAATAAGGCATAAAGTCAGTCCTAGAAAAAATGAGTGTTTATTCAAGTTCTAACTGTGTCTAAACTGATGACATCTTTGCCTCATTCCTACACTTGTCTATGGATTTCACTTTTGTCTTCTTTTCATATCATTGGTTTTGAGGTTTATACTTTGTTTTCCAGGTTTTACTCTGTTCTCCTGTAAGGGCTTATGCACATATTTAATCTTCTAGATCGTCCTACTTTATCTAGTTCTGTTAGGATGTTTTACCCCAGTCATTCTCAGAAACCACCCTCTGTCTATGGCCTTCTGATTGGCTCTTCATCCAAGACTTCCTGGTCTTCCGAATGTTGGGATCCTATAGGCACCATGTATTTAATTACTTCCCTTCCCACTTGACACTTTCATCTGTGCAAGATTCTTAACAATAGAGAAATTGGCAGTGATGCTTCCTTTGTTTTGATTTAAAAACTTCAAGTAAAATATTATAACTAAAAAAATCAGATATTTTTTAATGTATCAACATTCCAGTGTTGATGACACACGCTGGAACAGGTGACACACTGTGATTTTAAAAATAATAATAAATAAATAATATGTGAAAGGTATATTTCCAAAGGGACTGCCTACTTACTTATTTATTAAGTTTGACTGTAGGAGGACCCTAAGGGATGATATTGCGGGATCCCAGACCTAGCAACAGTATCTATCAATCAGTATCCCTAGGCTCAAAAAGTCAAAAGCTAGGAGAGATTATCAGAACTGGAAAGGAGAAAAAGTCCTGTAAAGTCATATTTACTGAGAGGAACAGAGATGATCTAGGGAAGGAACATGGTTATCTTGGGGTCACCTCACCTAGAAAGAACCAGGACTACAAGTACCTTCTCTTCTCCTTTTTTTGACTTCCCGCTGGGGCTCCTCATTGGCCAACACCAACCAGAAGCCAGAGAACACAGTTTATTATTATAATCTCTGCAAGTTGTCCCAGGTCAGTGACTAAGGTAGGCACAGTAACAGGGTAGATCTGGAATGGAACATGGAAGACACTCTTTTCTATAGAAATACTTATCTATAGAAAAGGCAAAATACTATTGGTTCCTATTTAGACAAATTCTAAATTTTATGTCCTCAGTAGCTATTAAATGAAAGTATTTTTATGTGACATCTTAATATTTGGAGATAAATATATAAACGTCATTCAGGATAAGAAAGAATCTGAAAAAGAATATATACTTTTTCAGAGATTACTAGTGGGGATGGTGTATATATATAATATATACAATATATTGTATATATTATATATATACATATATATACATATATATATATATATATATACATACAAATATATATACACATATATGGCTGAATCACTTTGCTGTACACCTGAAACTAACACAACATTGTAAACCAACTATAATTCAATTAAGAAAAAAATGATGAATGGATTTGGATTGCTCTTAATAATGGGGGATGCATTTATTTTTCCAGAAACTGTGTTCTCAATTCCTGACAGAAAATGAATCACCAATTTGCCTCCAGCTGAATTTAAAATAAATGAAAAATCCATTGAAAATAGAAATAAATGGTTTTGCATCGTTAAGGTGAAATTTGATTTCCTCATTTAACTTTTTTCTTTCGCCATACAAGTGGAGAGTTGATTCTTTGACTACATTTCTGTGTCTATTAACTTGTATCAGTTAATTTGGTTATATTGTATTCAAAATAATTTAGAACTTTATATAGTCCTCAAGTATTAGTCTTCCCTCATTAAACTTCATGTTATATAGATATTTTGTTAGTCTATCTATGTGCTATGATATAAAAGAAATTAAGACTTCATTCCTGGAAAAAAGGTATAGGTGCTCCTATTATTGAACAATAGAGTCATCTGCCTTGGGTGTTGTGAAGCATAGAGACTGAAGAAATTATATCTTCATTAACTTAAAGGTCATCTTCAATTAGAGTAAATACAATTTTTTTTTTAAATCTGGATATCATTCAAGGTTCATGACATATGTTGTCTCTAGAGAGAACCCAGCATCTGAAATCTAGCAAGGCCTTCCTTGGGCAAAAGAGATAAATTGTGCTTAATGAATAAAATAAAACACACAATTTCATGTGACAAAATCCTTTCAGTTTTTGCTTTTTCTCAAGATTGTCCACATGTCGGCATAAGACTGAGACTAACTTGTTTTCTGGAAAGTGAGTTTATGGGTTTTTATTATATTTTTGTATTGAACTTTTGGAGTATACTTTTGGATTGAATATTGGAAATGCATTGTGTCACTTTTTTAAGAAAAAACTGCACGTTCTTCAAAAAAGTATAGCAATCTCTTTGTCCACCTAATACTGATTTTTTTTTAAATATAGTAATTTTGGAGATGCACATCTTCTGAAGGGATTAAATTGAAAGGTTAATTTCTACATTCCGACATGGTGGAGGGGAGATTTAGGACGTGCTTATGTGTTATCCTAAGAGTCCTATATGATAATGATATAGGAAATTTTTTAAAATTTTTATAAAATTTTTAAAGGTTACTTTCCATTTAGTTATTACAAAATATTCCCTTTATTGCACAATACATCCCTGAGCCTATATTACACCAAATAGTTTGTACCTCCCACTCCCCCACCACTATATTGCTCCTCCCCCTTTCCCCCATCCCCACCCATAACCAGTAGTTTGTTCTCAATATCTGTGAGTCTGTTTCTTTTATGTTATATTTACTAGTTTGTTGTATTTTTTAGATTCCACATGTAAGTGGTATGATACAGTATTTGTCTTTCTCTGTCTGACTTATTTCACTTAGCATAATGCGCTCCAAGTCCATTCATGTTGCTGCAAATGGCAAAATTTCATTTTTTTTCATGGCAAAGTAGTATTACATTGTGTATATATATGTACCATGTCTTCTTTATCCATTCATCTGCTGATGGATGCATATGTTGCCTCCATATCTTGGTAACATTGGGTACATGTATCTTTTCAACTTATTCACTAGTAATTTAAAATATTTTGACAGACTACTAACATTTCTTCAATTTCAGAAAATAACTAAATTATCTTAAATACACTTTTTATAAAATATAATCTGAGATTTATTTTCATTGATTATAGTTTTTGACTAAAAGGTTTAAGAAAATTTATTAAAAATCAATGTTTAACAAACAAAACAAATAAGAATATAATATCATGAGGAGATAAAAACAGAAAAAATTACATCTAAAAGATATTAAACAAGTATTATATTAAACATGCTAGCAGTTGGGTTCTGTTCCTACAGAGTAAGGGAAACAAATAATAAATTTTGATAAATTACACACAATGTGGTAAACATGGCACAAGGAAGAAATGAATCTGATTTCTCTAGATGATGCAGATCCATGAGATATTTCCAAACTCGGTCATTCTTCCTTCTAGTCATAATAACCTGAGGCATCTCAGCCCTCCTTAAACTGATTGACAGTGTACCAGATCTGTCATGAAAACTTTGCTTTTTCTAGGCCTTTCCCTAGGAATTTTAACTATCACCAACCCAGCATGTAGAAAAGAAATCAGTGACTTTTGTGAAAGTGGGGGAAATAGTCTGAAGGGTCATATCACAGTAAAGTTGTAAACAGTGTGATTATTTCTCCTTTCCTTCTTATCTTGTGCTATTCGCTGCTTTCTCAAGAGAGAACTTAGATCACTCTGTAATTCTTTCTAGGCCTTTCTTCTCTGTTGTTTCATCCTTTTACCCAACAAGTCTTAATTAGTAAGGTATGAGCTAATTTGCAATGATGACAGTGATGGCAACAACAGAGAAATAAATTCTCCCTTTGAGAAAAAATGTATAAATCAGAAATGCGAGTATCCCTTTGAGAAGACTCAGCTCTAATTAAAGAAAAACTATTAATTAGTACTTTGCTTAGTATTAATATTAGTATATTAGATAGTATATGTAAATTATATATTATTTAGTATATATAATTGATTACATAATACATTAATTATAGTATACATTCATATAAATAAGTACTTTGTTTATTCAGGTCTCACATTGTAAGTTTGTCCTATATGCAGATAATAAAACTAAACTGTAAACACTTTTGAACTCAATAAAGATTATGGTCAGACTATTGCAAAACTTATCCATGCTCTGGTGTTTATCACTAACATTCAAATTTTTGTTAATAGGTTTTTCTTCCCTTTAGTGTAGAGATAATTGTGCCCTTGCTATAAAAATTGTTTTATTATAAGATCCTATCTCTTCCCAACTGAAATTTAATACCTCTATTCATTAAAAATGTTTTAATAATTATCAAAATGATAAGCAATGTTTATTTCTAAATTGGAACTACACAGATATAACATAATTTGTAAGGAACCTTAGGAATATTATCATTTAAAAAATTCTCATACATTTGAATCTTCTCCAAAATACTTATAATAAAAGTAAAAGCCCTGAACATTTAAATAAAATAAAAGACCTTTAGACAATTTTGAAAAACTAAACACAACATAGAGCTTTGCCTGTCCTTAAATGGCACCATTCTTTCCCATCCTTAAATAGCAACCATATTTTTAGATGCCAGTGAAGAAGGGTCATGGTCTGCCAGGATTTCCCATCTCTCAGAGTTCAATTTAATCTTTTCTTTTGTGTCCTTTGCCACAGGAAATGATAGTGGATTAAATATTTTACTAACTCAATTGAAGGTAGGAACTATATTATATAATTTACAAAGTGTGCCAACTATAGATCCATGCTTTGGACATGAAAGGTTTTAATAAATATTTTAATTATATTTTCTAAAGTGGGGATTTCTCATTTTAGTAATTACATGGCGATGACAAGACAGAGGTCATTAGGAAAGTTGAAGCTGTCTAAGGTAGACTGAATTAATCCCTCAAAATATTATAGTCCTGCACTTCCTACAAAGAAAAAAAATACCCTTGACTTTTACTCTCTTTGTAGTAGAAATCAGGCTTCAACCACTAAAGTATAACTTTTACTTTCAAAATGTTCCTTACATCAAGAATTTCTTTAGAAGTTACTATTACAAATGATGTGTTGTATATGTAGATTAGTTATGCATTAAGTAGGTGTTTATTTTGTTGTTGTGCGTCTCTTCTTGACATTCATAATGTCATGAATTATATTATTTTTAGAATATTAAATGTGTAAATCAGCCTATGGTCCTTGTTTTGGAGAAGATTTTTCCTGATCTCTCTCTGGCTCAAAGATTACTTGGGGCTAGTCTTGTTTCCTCTTCAGGCCTACTTGGCTGGCATTCCCTGATGACTAAGCAAGCTCTGGACCTGTCCTCAGTGTCACCTTGACACACATAGACAGGCTGATCACATATCTAATGGAGGCTTAAATAGATCATTGTCGAAAGGTTAAATTTTCCAAATATTATGACATATGAGGACTAGGAATCAAGATGATATCTAATTTAAAAATCCTGTTGAACCATAAGAGAAAAAGAAGGTCAGCCTCACAATTTATGCCTCTGGAGGATCTTTCATTGGCATACTTCCTCACATTTAATCATTCTTAAACTTTTTAATATCTCAGAGTTTGCTTTTTTCCCAAAGTTGTACTTTAAACCTTCCTTCTTTCTTCCAGTTGATGTATTTCCTTTCTCAGGAACTTCCAATCCATTTTCTTTTACTAGGGAAGAAATCAGTCCTCAGTTCCTACCTTGTGTCTTGCAAATTCTGGCTTCTCTTTTTTCTTCTTCTTTTTTTTTTTTTTTTTTTTACAATTTTTTAAACATCTTTATTGGAGTATAATTGCTTTACAATGTTGTGTTAGTTTCTGCTGCATAACAAAGTGAATCAGCTATATGTATACATATATCCCCATATCCTGTCACTCTTGCATCTCCCTCCCACCCTCCCTATCCCACCCCTCTAGGTGGTCACAAAGCACCGAGCTGATCTCCCTGTGCTATGCAGCTGCTTCCCACTAGCTATCTATTTTACATTTGGTAGTGTATATATGTCCATGCCACTCTCTCACTTCATCCCAGCTTACCCTTGCCCCCCTCCCGTGTCCTCAAGTCCATTCTCTACATCTGTGTCTTTATTGCTGTCCTGCCCCTAGGTTCATCAGGACCATTTTTTTTTAGATTCCATATATATGTGTTAGCATATAGTATTTGTTTTTCTCTTTCTGACTTACTTCACTCTGTATGCCAGACTCTAGGTCCATCCACATCACTACAAATAACTCAATTTCATTTCTTTTTATGGCTGAGTAATATTCCACTGTATATATGTACCACATCGTCTTTATCCACTCATCTGTCAATGGACACTTAGGTTGCTTCCATGTTCTGCCTTGCATAGCAAAGGAAACAATAAACAAGATGAAAAGACATCCCTCAGAATGGGAGAAAATATTTGCAAACGAAGCAACTGACAAAGGATTAATCTCCAAAGTATACAAGCAGCTCATGGAGCTCAATATCAAAAAAACAAACAACCCAATCCAAAAATGGGCAGAAGACCTAAATAGACATTTCTCCAAAGAAGTTATACAGATTGCCAACAAACACATGAAAGGATGCTCAACATTGCTAATCATTAGAGAAATGCAAATCAAAACCACAATGAGGTATCACCTCACACCATTTAGAATGGCCATCATCAAAAAATCTAGAAACAATCAATTCTGGAGAGGGTGTGGAGAAAAGAGAACCCTCTTGCATTTCTGGTGGGAATGTAAATTGATACAGCCACTATGGAGAACAGTATGGAGGGTCCTTGAAAAACTAAAAATACCTTATGACCCAGCAATCCCACTACTGGGCATATAACCTGAGAAAACCATAATTCAAAAAGAGACAGGTACCACAGTGTTCATTCTGGCTTCTCTTTCTTTCTTTCTTTTTTTTTTTTTTTTTTCGGTACGCGGGCTTCTAACTGTTGTGACCTCTCCCGTTGCGGAGCTCAGGTTCCGGATGCGCAGGCTCAGCGGCCATGGCTCACGGGCCTAGCCGCTCCGCGGCACGTGGGATTTTCCCGGACCGGGTCACGAACCTGTGTCCTCTGCATCGGCAGGCGGACTCTCAACCACTGCGCCACCAGGGAAGCCCTGTGGCTTCTCTTAATCAATAAACTAATGAAGCTTTCCTGACCTAGGTAGACTTCAAAATGAAAATAAGTTCATTTTCCCGGAATTCAGCCACTCTCTCTACCTTTCGTTCCTTAGAACTTGATTTTCAACGTAAATTAAAAGCATCCAAAGGAAAACTCTGCCCCTTGATCATTAACTCAATAATCAATGATGCTTAGACTTCAAGCATTTTAATCCTTCACAAGTCTATAAGATTGGTAACCAAGTAAATTGGCAACTACATCAATTCAATTTCCTTGCAGAGTTAATTCTACAAAATTCTCATTTAACATGTAAATTCTATTTATCCTGACATTTACATTTTGTGCCGTATTGTATTTTATAATATTGCAACATTGCTATATTACATAATTTTCCAATGCCTAAAGAAATGCTTTAGGTTCTTTTCATGTTGTAAAGATAATACCTTATTTGTATCACAATTTTCCTGAAATGAAAAATGATGGTGATATTCAAAACAGACAAAATAATTATCTAAGTTATGATTAAATACAGAACAAGAGGCATCTTATACAAGAGTGAAACTGGGAAATTTGACTCTTATTCTGTTACCTTCTCATAATATAGTCCAAATTATTATTAAATTAATTTCAAATGATGAACATGTCACTTTGGTATATTGTCTCTGAAAATTTTGCCTCAGTTAATCATAGTACTGCTATGAATAAAAAAAAATGGTTATGTTCAGAAACCATTTTATACTTTTCACTATTTTATATCATATTCAGGAAAAATATCTAGAGACGTAATGTGTCTCTTCAGCCTACTAAGTATAAGTACATTCCGGGAAATCATTTGACTATTATGAAGGAAAGTAACATTCTGCATGAGACACTGAGTGGTAGCAAGGTGAGACTGGTGAAATATAGATTATATATTTGTACCTCTGTATAAAAATTGTAGTGTGCATGCTATTGAAAATTGTATTTACATATATTTTATGTGATGGATGTTTGTTAAGTATGTTGGGAATGCTGGGAATATCCAGAGATGAAATAAATTTGGGAGGATTTAACCCTAGGAATGCAAGGTTGATTTATGTTCTAAAATTAATGAATTTAATACCACATATTAAAAAATAAAATAAAATGTAACTCATGATAATTCATGATGAAAAATCTCAACAGGTACTTTCAAAATCCCAAATAAATTATTGTCAAGACATTTTATAAGGAAAGATTTTAAAGAGTACTAATTATAAAGAAACTATTTGGAAAGATTTGCTATTAATGATGAAACATTATGTCACAATTTGTTCAAGAACAACCTCTGAAAGAATAGCTGACTTCCCTAAAAAGTTGAGGAACCTGGTAACCATTATAAAATACAGGGAGTTCATAGTCACTAAGTGAGTTTGATGCCAAGGAACAAGGAAATATGTATTTGTGATATTGTTCCCAATTTACACAAAATGAGAGTGAACTATTTATAGCATCTGTGTTTAAAATACATGATTTCTTTTGCAAATCTAACTGAGGTTAACAAATAGTTATCTTTTTTTAAAAAAAGTTATATAAATATATAACAGCTGAGCCCAATAAAGTTGGGGGGGGGAATGATGGCAACATCTAAGGATGAATCATTCGTCTGAGAAGTAAAGTTTTAAAGAAATGAGAGAAATGGAAACAACAAAATGTACAAATGGTAAACAGACATCGAGGAGCCCATGCAGGAAAACGTTCATCTTCTTATCAAGTCAATTCTAACTGCTGCCACTATCTTCAGTTCCTTCTACTGATCTCTAATTACTCAGTAAGAAACCATAACTCTTATGTGCTCTAGCCTCTTTAAATTGTGGATTCTAGTATTGGTATTGCAATGTTACGTGGCAAAGCTAGTATGAAAATTTTGCATAAGATGGCTACATTGAATCTTGAATAAAAGGAACAATTCTTATTCTATACTCATGGGACTCTTCCCCCAGTTGAGCATTACATTTTGTTGCATCCAAGATTCAAACAGAAATCCTCACAAAGACAGATATAATTTTATCATAAATATTTACATGTTTCAAATTGATGGACATTAGCCACTCCATTTATCTTGCAGTTTCTTTGTAAATGAAGTCTATCCAGTGTCTACATCTTATTGAGAAAAATCTGTGAAGCTAATGCAGAAAGAAGAATCCAAATAGGCCAAAATAAATGTTTCCATCCTGAGCCAAGAAAAAAAAAGAAAGAAACCATATCCCTTTCCCAGCTGGATTCTAAGCTTCTTATGTGCCTTTTTCATGGTAAGTCCTCTGGATTGTAAAACAACTGTTTGTAGATAAAAACAAAACAAAACAAAAACCTCCAGAAAAGTATCAAATTTTCTATTCATGTGCAGTTTTAATCTTCAGGAAAGAAAGAATTACATTTTACTAATATTTAGTATTTAAATTAACTTTAAGTTTATAATTTATAAATGAATGCATGCCATTCATTTATTTAAAATTTAATGTGTGCATTGTATATATAGACTTTGAATACTTTCCAGTTTGTATAATTACTTTGTCTATATTACAGTACTAAAATTATTTTGAAGAATAGCTTTCTGAATGTTTTTACAATATCATTTACTAATGACAAATTCTTCAGCATGATGTTCGATTGCGAACAATGAACAGAAAAATTTAACAGGAATCAGACTTAATATTCTTAGTGCTTAACAGAACTTTGGAGTACTATGTGCTGATTTTCTTATGTCATAACTCCTGAAAGCCCGTTTAACACTGCTAATGTCAAATGCAGATTATGTCTACTGTCAAAATAATATCAATTCATTCATATTTCTCTTTAAACTTTTGGTTCTTGGATGTATTTAGGCAAGTACCAAATTATCTTCATGCAGTGTTTATAAAGGGAACAGAAATAAATTGACAAAATAGACTGCCAAAAATTCAGTCACTAATTCACATATTGTAGTATCTTTCTTTATTTTTATTCATTTATTTATTTATTTATGTATTTATTTTTTGGACTTCGTTGGGTCTTCATTGCTGTGAACGGGCTTTCTCTAGTTGCACCGAGCAGGGGCTACTCTTCCTTGCAGTACGTGGGTTTCTTATTGCGGGCAGAGCATGGGCTCTAGGCACACCGGCTTCAGTAGTTGTGGTGCACGGGCTTAGTTGCTCCATGGCATATGGGATCTTCCCGGATCAGGGATCGAACCCATGTTTCCTGCATTGGCAGGCAAATTTTTAACCACTGCACCACCAGGGAAGTCCAGTAAGTATCTTTCATAGTCCTTCAATGTAGGTAATTTTCATTGTCCTTTAATGTCTGAATATAAACTATTTTCAGCTAAATGATATTCTACCTGTAAATGAACTAACAAATAACACTGTATTTGATGTAAGGTAGAACCAGTTAACATTTTTAGTATATGAAACTTGAATCAAATATTTGAAACTTTTGACAAAATTGGAAACTAAGCAAAAACAGATCTGTTAGTATCAATGCTTCCATTATTAAAAGTATTTGGTTTCCATTGTAAGTAAAAATGAGTGTTGTTGAGTGGATTACAAGCAGTACACCCAAGGTTGAGGCTTGTGCTTATTTATCTCTCTCAGATTCCCCAGGCCAACACAGCCAAGTTCATGCTTATTTGTGAACTTGGATGTATAGAATTATTAACAAAGTTGATTTATCTAAACTGCTTTGGAATTATTGCTGAAAAATCTTCAGAATGCACCTCACAACACTGATAGTATTTAATAGTATGATAACTTATCTCCATTTCTCCTGAAATTGTCTTTCAAATGATTATGAGTTCTAATGAGTAAAAACTGTCATATTTACTTACCTCATCAAATACAACCACATAAGTGATCTCAACCTCATATTATACCATGGAATCTCAATATTTTTCTTATAGTTCCTCACTTATATACCTGTCTTTCCCAGCTGGAATCTAAGCTTTGTATGTACTTTTCCATGGTAGGTCCTCTGGATTCTAGAGCAATTGTCTATGAATAAAAAACTATTATTTCTTCTATTCATATGTTGTTTTACTTGTAAGGAAAGAAAGAATTAAGTTTTACTAATATTTACTAATATTTCATATATAAATTAACTGCAAGTTTATAATTTATAAATTGATGTATACTATTTATTTTTATTTATAAAACAGAAAAATAAAATTTTACTATGTAATTCATGATATAAAAACTTTGGAAAATACTGTTCTGGAACACAAGACACTTGAAAATATGTTGTATTTATCTTGAAATATGGATGTTTAGTTAAGTGTTTGACATAGTAGGTCTACAATAAATATCTGTTGAATAAATTAAATTTATTGTGATGTTACTTCAAAAATATAAAGATGGCTGTTCTCAAATAAATTACTTGCTTTACTCTTTTATTTTGATGACTTTTATTATAAAATAAATATAGAAAACATTAAATGAAATTTTAAAACAAGAAATAAAATTATCCAAACAAAGCCAATTCATTTTTGTTTTTGCTGCAGTCCTAGTGTATGTACTTCAAACACAGTTGTAATCAAATTATATGTATAATTTAGTGTTCTGCTTAATATCCATTTTCTATACCACAGCAGGTGTCTTTCATTGTTGTTATTTCCCTACAGTTTATATCAATAAAATACACGGCCACAATCTCCCCCTGTGAATTTTTCTGTTCACATCACTCATTGTCAAATATGTCTAATTTTCTAAACTGTAAACAGCTTTGCACCAGTGCTATTTATTTCTATCACATAATTAGACCACTGCAGCCACAATGTATACTATTAAACACATAGTTTTAACGTTGAAAGTTAATCAAACTCTAGCTCTTGGACTATAATTTTGCAACCAAGTGCCTGACTCTTGTATTCATGAAGAACACTATTTATATTCATCAATGCCTTTCTGAGGGATCACAAGTCCAAATGTCCCAGGGTCTGGAGAATAAAATAAATTAGTGAAATATTCAAGCTAGACAAAGACCACTATTCACAACCTATTAATAATCAGCATGTTCAAAAAATACGAGTCTGTGAAAACTGTGGCTCAGAGCAGGCCCTAACTAAATGGTGTATCTGCTGTGTAGCTTCAGTGACTCTTTCCCATATGGTCAGGCTGGCCAGTGTGGCCAGATCTTCCATGTTTTTATATATTATTATTTGTTTTGTTATGCAGTACAGAATTCCAAATTCTATGTGAATTCTCCAAATTTTTAAATGTTGGCAAAGACTTATTAAAGTCCTATATCATAGACCAAATAAAATATGTTCAGTTTTTGAGAGCTCTGATATAGGCTAATAGTTTGTTGCAAAGGTACACAGGTTGTTAAATAAATTAAGAAAATAAAATTAAAAATAATAAAATTACACATGTTGTTAATAACATGCTGGTTTTAATACTAAACTTAGTAAAACTGAAAATTCTATTATAGGTAATCTGATCAGTCTTTTTTATTTTACATATATATATATGTAAATCCAAAAATTTTAGCTGATTTACCTCAAGGTGACAGGCCTAGGTAACAACAGCTATCATCAGTACCAAGAACAATTTCTTTCTCTCTCTTTCCCTAATTTGGTTAAAATTTTGAACAATTTCAAAGGATTAAAAAAATTTTCATTTTGTATTATATCAGTAACTATAGTAAAATGAAATTTAGATTCCATGTAACTTTATTCCAAATCACATGAAATTTCAAATTAACCAATTAACAAGAGAAAATGAAACAAATAATACTAGATTTCATAAAACAACTTTATGATTGTATCAGTAGTTTACTGTAGAGTTGACAGAATCCCTTTCAACACTCACATATATATGCATCTATTAATGCAGCTAAAATGAATATAATCATGAACTAAGAAAGCTCTAAAGAGGCACAGGAAGTTTGATTTAACCTCTGTATCTCCCTGTTTGACCAAGGACAAATCATTTACCTTGGCTAATCTAAAATTTCTTCATCCATAGAAAAGTCCTAAAAACCCAATTTATACTCTTTTTAGAGAATCAGAAATTCATAGGCTCTTAAGAAAATAAATAATCCAAAGCTATTACTGGTTTCTGATAAATCTAGAAACTCAAAAAATGTCATCAAATTCAACTGTGCTTCCCCAGCTCTCTGCTTGGCTTTCTTTATTGGTTCTGTGGGTAGATCTCATGCTTCATTATGACCACAGGACTGCTTCCAAGTTTACAATACATAAAACCCAATAGTAAAATTTTTTTTGAAAAATTCTAACAAAAGTCTTAGAATAGCTTTGTTCATGGCTTTAATTTTGTTCCCACTCTACAACCAATCTCCATGGGAGTGTGATCTCCCCAGCTGGGCACATCTGGAAGGTATGGCCATCACTGAAATGGGATAATGTCAGCAACACCTGAACCAATGAGCAAAGAGTGTGGACTGAGTAGTTTACAAGCAAAGCCCAGCAAATTCTTGAAAAGAGGAAATAGATATGAGGCAAGAAAACCAACATATAAACTCTTCAACAGTAAACATTTTTTTTGAAAATATTACGTAAGTAATATTATATATAATATGAAGAAAATAGTCATTCCTCTTTAAATAGTAATTCTGAATGTGAGATTACTTCTATATTATCAACAGCAAGAACAGATGTACATGTGTGCACCTATACATAAGTGAAGTAAAAAATGATACAAGGAGGGGTTTCCCGGAGGGGCTTCCCTGGTGGCGCAGTGGTTGAGGGTCCGCCTGCCGGTGCAGGGGACACAGGTTCGTGCCCCGGTCTGCGAGGATCCCACATGCCGCGGAGCGGCTGGGCCCGTGAGCCATGCCCGCTGAGCCTGTGCGTCCAGAGCCTGTGTTCCGCAGCGAGAGAATCCACAGCAGTGAGAGGCCCGCGTACCGTGAAAAAAAAAAGAATGATACAAGGAAATATATTCAGCATTTGCTTAATAGCAACTGAAAATGAAAATATGTTTGTCGTTTTTTTAAACTAAAATTGATGCTTAAATCGATTTTGATGGGCAGAAAGACATGTATGACAAGAAACAATTCTTTACAACCAAATTGATGTCAGTGGATAAAAAAAGAGAAACGATATAAACATGTAACATTTCTATCACACATAAAAAAGTGGCCTATCAAATAAATATCTACATGATACATTTCCTTTGTAATGTACCTACTCATTTTGGGTTTCAATTTTAATTTAGATAATTATAATAGGTATTTATGTTTGACTATTTTGTTATGTAGTTGCTTAAACAAAATTTAGAACTTTAATGAAAACTTCAGTCTTTAATTACTACCTAATAAATCCCTACCATTTCTCCAGATGTACTGGTCTTTGATTAGACATTTTACTCCTGACTTGCTTTTAAATAAGTTGATTGTGAATAAAGAGAAAAATATAATCAGCTATCTGCAAATAATGATCAAAATTAAAAGCATGTTATATTAATGTAGTATTATTTGTTTGTAAGATGTTCAAATTTATTCAATGCTCTAAGCTAAATAATTCATCAGTATTTTAAAGAGAATAAATGAAAGTTAAGTAATCAGATCACTTTGTGCAAAGATCACTTTTAATCAGCATCAATTGCATTCTTTAGCAGTTACATTATATATATATAATCATTGCATTATTATAATATGTATAATTATATATTACATGTAATTAAAATAATGCATGTATTTGAGGTCAAAAGTCCTACTCAAGTAAAATCACATTTTACCATTTTTTGAAAATCAAATTATCTACTTATATAGTATGTGATTTATAATTATCACAAATTATCTAAATGGAAATGTAATTTGAAAGATGCAAAATTACCTGTGAAATATATTGCTTCTTTGATAAATTATTGTGATTAACTGTGATTATTTTCTTAACTCTTCAGCTGCTCTATGTTATCCTAATTCATTAGACAGAAATTAACTTATATAAATTTCTTGAAAATTTTCAGTAAAAACCAATATTATTATCATCTCTGTACATTTTTCTAGTTTCATAGTTTCTTAAACTAATGGTTAAAATTTAATATACTCTGTAAGATATTATTCTAAGTTCCTTAATATTTTTCTTTCTCTATTTCATAACTATTAATTGAAAAATTACTATATATCACATATAATTCTGCTTTATTAAAACTTCCCTTTGTGAACTAAAATAAGACCTAGATAAACACATGTCTAATTGCCATATCCCCTACATTTTCATCTGTCTTGTCCTTGAATTTTTAGGCAGTGATAAATTAGGTGTGTGACTCAGATGGAGTCCATCACATTCAGTTAGTAATAATCTATCACAGAGCTCAAGTAAAAAGAAACATGTGGAAATAATTCTAATCATTAATGTCAATTTACAAGGCTTTACTTTGTAAGCATGGAAAGATAATTTAATTTCTACCTCTCTCAATGTTATTTGAAAGTTATAGTCTAATCAGTTTGTTGGTCTCTAATGATATATAGATTTTACATATTTGCTACTGTATATATGTGTGTATATATATATATATATACACACACACACACAATTTCTAATATATTATGTGTCTTTATAGCTTTGTGTATGTGTCTGTTTAATAGGTGGATTTGCAAAATAAAAGTAGACTATTTTATCCTAAACCTATAGGAAGAGATAATTTGCTCCGCCCCCAATCAATGAAGAAAAAAGTAAAGAAATATCATAAAACATATTGGAAGAAACTTTGCTTTTTGCTTTCATGTGTACAGCCAATATTGAAAGTTACTATTTAAGATTCACCTTTAAACTGATATTTTTTAATGGCACTAAAAATTTAATTTTAGTGATAATGCAATATGGACTGATGTATGTGTCCCTCTACAATTCATATATTGAAGCCCTAACCCCCAGTGTGGCTGTATTTGGAGATGGGACTCTAATGAAGTAATTAAGGTTAAATGAGGTCTTAAGGGTGGGGTCCTCATCTGATGGATTAGTCTCCTTATAAGATGACATGCCAGAGAGCTTGCCCTCCTCCCTCTCATTCTCTCTCTCTCTCTGTCTCTGAAAACAGGCACTGAGGAAAGTGTATGTGAGGACATAACCAGAAGTACAAGCCAGGAAGAGAGACCTCACAAGACACTAAATTGGCTGGATTCTATCCTCCAGAACTATGAGTAAATAGATTTCTGTTATTTAAGCCACCCAGTTTGTGATATTTTATTATGGCATGCTGAGCAGACTAATATATAGTTTTAATGCCATTATGTTTTAGCAATATTTTCTGTTAGTATAATATTAAATCAACGATACATTGAGATTTTATGATATATAATCTAGCCAAGATGTAATGAGAGCCTGTGCTAAAACAGTTCAGTGGAAAGCAGACGAAGGGGCAGATATATTAAGAACATAGATATCTACACAATCTGTTACTGGATTTGGAATGGAAGGCAAAAGATTATAAAATGGTAGAAGATTAGGTTTGTTATTGGAATGCATGTTGTTATAAAATCATATACTACCCACCCCCAAAATGAAGAAAAGACAGAGAAGGATTATAAGAAAACATATGTTTACTGTGTAAATGTTCAAGTTTTCTGGATTAACCTTTCTGGATCCTATTTAAGGCTAACTCCTTCACCATGCACAGGTTTGATTGAAAATTATAAACATAAAAAAGAGAATAATTAGATAGAGAAGGGAAACAAGGAATAAATGAAATTCACAGTGAATATTGTGATTCACTGAATAATTTTAAAATTTACTGAAGTTTCTTGAGAGAAGAATTAGGCCTTGAAGAAAACTTTAGGCACAATAGATTATATGTTGAATAACTTTAAACACTAAAGATCAATAAATTTGAAATCAGAGTAAAAGTGACCATCCAAACTGATGTACAGATTGAAAAAAGCTGAAACTGAAAAGGAACAGACCTCCTGTGACCTGTAGGACAAAAATATTTTGCTTATTAAATTTGTAATTGAAGTCTAAGTAAAAGAAGGAAGGGAGAGTAAGAGGAGTATAAAATAATACTTTGGATATTTGTTTAGGAGCTTCTCCTATGCACTAACCTTATGACTCACTATTACCATTTCTGGTTATTAACCCAAGAGAAATGAAAAGAACACCAGTGGGTTCTCAAATAATGTTCATAACAGCTTTATTAATAACCCTCAACTAGAAATCACCCAAATTTTCAACAACTGGAAATGAATACTAATTATGGTGTATCCATTAAATGTAACATCATTCCTTACTTGGTCTACAGTAACAATCTCGTAATCATTTTCCCTGATTCCAATCTTTCCTTATATTTTCCTTAGGCGCCAATCAGAGTAAAGTTTCCACATGTAAATGAAATATGTCAATTCTCCAGTGAAAACTTTCCATTTTATTTTTGCTTCTCATCACACTGAAAATGCCACTGAAAATCTATAGTCATAATACAGTGGTTGTAATTGATTTGGCTCTGGGATCACCAGTCTGAATGTGTCCCCTACTCATCATTTATGGTTGATCAGGCATTGAAATGGAAACTAAGACATCAAATACATTTTCCTTATAGGTGCTAAAACAATAGTGGTTAATCCAAGTTATTACTATTTTCGTGTTCACAAGCTATTATTTATTTACCTTATGATTCATTAGTCTTATTCATTTTGGAAATTTTTTAAAATGTAAATTTTAAAGATATTTTCAAATTCAATTTGCTATTTTAATAGAGCATAACTCTGTTGGTTTTCTATATCTGCTAAAACAAATTAACCAAATTTGGTGGGTCCAAACAAAGAAATTTATGCTTCAGAGTTCTTGAGGCCAGAAGTCCAAAATTAGTTTCCCTTGGCCAACATTAAGGTGTAGGCACTCCCTCCAGAGACTTTAGCAGATAATCTGATTTTTTCCTCTTCCAAATTCTGGCTGCTGGTGGAATTCCTTTGTTTGTGGCTGTATCATCCCAGTCTTCAAGACCGGCACCTTCAACTCTCACTCTACTCTGTCTTCACAACCTCCTCCTCTGTGTTTTTCAGATCTTCAACTGTCTCTCTTTCATCAAGATATATATCATTGCATTTAGGGCCCACTCAGATAATCTAGAATAATCTCCTCACCTCAAGATCCTTAACTTAATCATACCTGCAAGACCCTTTTTTTCCAAATAAGGTGACATTCACGGGTTCCACAGATTAGTCTAAGAATGTCTTTGGCGGGGGGGTGGGGATTTTTTTAGTTGACCACAATAAATAAGAATTAATTTATCAAATATCTTAGTATTGACATCTGTGAATATATGTGGTGTTTACATTAAAATATCCAGAAGATTGTTTTTTACTACCACAATAAACACAAACACTATTCTGCAACTTTCAAATCATTGCCAACAAGGAGAAATATATTTATTTTTATTGACGTTTAGCATATATTTTTTATTCTGCTGAGTGGTCCATTAAATTCTTTTTATATATTTTTTATACACTGTACTTAGTTACTTAGAATCGCATTGTGGCAGGAAACAAATGAACGAAAAAGTACAATAAGAATTTAGAAGATCTTGGGACCAAATAAAACAATTACCGTGAAGACGTGTTATACATAAAGTACTATGCAGATGCTATTTATTATTACATTTACCCCATAATAGCCACCTTGGACTTGTGACTAGATCACTCTAAATACGAGTTTTTACATTACATTGCTATATAGCAAACCTCTGAAATGTAATGACTTATAACAACGTTTTATCTTCTCCCAATATGGGGTTATCGGTTTGGCCTGGGCCTAGTTGGGTGGTTCTTCAGCTGGTCTCCTGTGGTCACTCATGAAACTACAATCACTAGGAAGCTCAACTTGGGCTGGATGGTAATGATGGCCTTACTTATAGTACTGGTGATTTTGCTAGTGGCCAAATGTGTTCAGGGGACCAACGCAGGCATCTTCATATGGTGACCACATTCAAAAAGCAACAAGAAAAAAGGACATGTCCCACTGTGCAGGCACTTTTCAACCCACAGTTCACATTATATATTTCAACTCCCAAATGGTGAAATCATATCACATGGTGTCGACCATAGTCAATGTCCGGGCATTGTATCTAGGGATGCAGACATCGTTGGGTGTCATTACTAATACAATTCTCCCAATTCATCCATTATAAAATTTTATGCAGAGTGAGTATAAGTACTTTTTATTATATGTCAGTGATCAAGGAGAATCATTTCTTGTTATTAAGGAAAAGATTTTAAGTCTTTCAAAATACCCAGCATACTAGTGTCTACAACTCCATAACTAAAACTTTATTACTTTGTGTTAAGCTAAACAGGTGCGTTACCTACCTCTCTAAAATTCAAAATGTCACTGAACAAAATAATGTTTTCAATAAAAAATATTTCCACTATAAAAGAGTTTCTCAGACAATCTTCTTGACACACAAGTAAAGAAACACACAGCATAGGTGTATAAGACTAAAGAGCTGCAATGCTATCAGCTATCATGCTCTCTTCATACACTAACCAAGCAATTTCTTGTCTGAATATTCTTGTCGTAATCCACTGCTTTGTTTACTCTTTTTCCAACTTATTGAAATTTTGATTTAAGGACAAAGATCAGACAGTTGGCTCTTTTATTTATTCTTCTAAAATTTGATTTATTTTTTATTACTAGATATAACGCTGAGATTGTAACAAAAAGAACAAACCTGACTCCATATTGGATCTATTCCTTTAGCTCCAACCTTTGTTCTCTGTTGCCTGTGCTTAGTCAAGCTGCCGCTGCACCTTTGTCTCGTCAATCAGTAAATAGCCTGAAATATACAAGATAGCCCTTTCTCAATGTTCTGCCTCTCGGGCTTGACATTTAAAGTATAATACTTTTCCTTAATATAGAGATAGAAAGTTGCAGCACAGAAAATAACTTTTGTCTTTTTGAAGGTTTATAGGAACATTGTGACCAGACATATGTGGACAATTGCAAGAACAAAGGACTATCATCCTCTCCAGGATCTGGCTGGCATAGAAATGAGTGAGACAACCAGTCACACACACACACCTCCCTGCCCCCATTAGTATAAAAGAAGCCTGAATTTTAACTCTGGTAGGATGGTTCATTGGAACATCAGTCCACCATCTTCTCAGTCTGCTAGCTTTCCAAATAAAGTCACCATTCCATGTCCCAACACTTCCGCTGTCAACTTATTGACCTGTCCTGAGGTGAGCAGTGCCAGCTTGGACTCAGTAACAAGACACTACTATTCATATCATATTCTGAATGGAAGGCTCACAGAAACTATATGTAATAAGGTAAAAAAAAAATGTGCAGAGCTAAAATTTAACTGAAAGTAAAAACCCATCAATTGTACAACTATATAATTTATAAATAATAATTTTGTTGCATGAGGCTTACAATTTACTTTTTACAGAGTCTAAGGAGATGTACTATGCACAGGGGAAGACATACAATTGATCAATTCATCCTAAGATAAAGCATTGATAGGCATTCTCCCTCTCTGAAGTCTCCAAACTTAGGGAGTACCAGTTTTATATATTTATTTGACATGTATATATATTTGATTATATATTTATAAATTTGATTTAATTTTCTAGAAATCAGGGAATGTGAATGTTTTGATAACCTTTATTTCTCCAGTGTGTAGCATGATGTATAGTCAGAGTACATAATCCGTAAATATTTGCTCTATGAATAAATGAATTCTGAATAATAAGAAAAATAAAGATGTCACCTAATTTGATATGTTGAAAAACTGTAAAAATTGAAAAAAATTATTAAATTGAAACATTATTGCACTGCTATAGATTATTTTTAAATGATTGCTGTAGATTATTTTAAATTATAGATTATTTTAAAATGAACTTGGCATCTGGTTAGATAAGCAAGCTTCTCGTTTTTTACAACTACTATGAAAAGCCAATTTGCTGATGCAGACTGTAACAATTTACTATGAATCCCAGAATAAAATTGTTTTTAAATATTCTAGTGACATGTATTAAGTAATCAAAAGACCAGACCCTGATAGTGGGGAAAAGGAAGAGGATTACATTAAAACATGCTTTAATGCCACATTTTCCCCTTTGTGGTAAGTTACAGAAGAAGCACTTGGATCTATATTAATTATGACGCTTTTTGTGGAGGTGTGAGTACTTCTAAAACTATAGGCAATATTTTTTTCAAAATTCCTTATAATCTATCTGTTCTGTTCATATAAACTCATATAAAAAGTAATATAAGCATATACATTTCTCCCACATAGGTTTTTTACTGAGTGGTGCAAATTAGATACCCAATTAATAATATTTTTTGAAAGGATAAATGAATGACAACTAAAGCACCCAATAGAATATAATCAAGTATTATTATTGCTCAGAGTTACGAGAAAATCTTGGCAACTTGATAATAAGCAAAAGAAAACCAAAGATAAATAAATCAGTTTGTATGAAGGAAAAGTATTATAAAAAGTATAGTAACCTGAAAATTATATTCTTTGGATCCTCATCCCTTAAATTCCAAAACATATTTAGAGCACAAATACTAGGCTCTAGCACAAGGCACTGTACAATTGACACTACTGAAAATTGCGTAAATACTTCCTAAAAGATAAGAGACAAGGGAAGAAAAATGGGTGAGAGTCTGTAAAACAAAGATCATTAATAGTTGCTCTATAAATAAATAAGCAACAAATATATATTGTACAGCACAGGGAAATATAGCTATTATTTTGTAATAACTTTAAATGGACTATAATCTATAAAAAATATTGAATCACTATGTTGTAAACCTGAAACCAATGTAATATTGTAAATCAACTATACTTCAATAAAACAAAATAGTTACACTATAAAATTGGAAACTTGATTTTCTTCTGACATATGTAGAGGAAAGTGTGGTGTGTGGCAGTGATTGGAAACGAACCTGGCAGATAATTTTAAAACAACTTCCATACGGAATGGAAAATGAAATAGTCTAGAGATAAGCCAAAGATTATCGAGCTTAGGTATGTCAAGGGGAGACAGAGAAACGATATGGAAAGAGCTTAACCATTGAAGTCAGTCTAACAAAATGTCCATATTTTCAGGGTTCTGAAATTATTAGCTTTGAGATAATGGGAAATTATATAACTACTCAGTGCCTCAGTTTTCACATTTGAAAAAAATTAAAGGTTCAAGTGTTATTACTAGGAAATTGATGAAAATGCATTTTCCTTTTGAGTGAACTTCAAGGTGAAACATGATGTGTGTGTTGCAGTAAGAAAAAGGTTTACTTTTCCAATATTCTAATCTTCTTTAATATCTTTTACTTTTCTAATATTCTGATTTTCTTTAATATTAGAATTCTTTTGAGAGAATGGTCCATTCAGAAGTCAAGCATCTTTGATATTGAAATGAACAGATATAAGAGCATATATATTTCTTTACACTTCTGTAGAAATACTTTTTTGCAAGGTATAAAATTGGAAGGTTTTGTAGTTATCATTGTTTTTTGTTGCTGCTATTTTTACTTGTTTTTACTTCTCTCTTCAGAACTGTCACTTAAGAGCAAAGTGACTGTAGGTGTGTTATTTAACCAGGTTGAGAATTTGTATTTGCATTGTGAAATGAGGTGTAATAATTTCACAGGGATTCTGCAGATGAAATGAAAGATAGGGAGCATAGCTGTGACTGAAACACATTATATTATCACTAAATGTTAATTTAAAGTTTCTTCCAGTATTAAAAATTATAAGCCTATATATCTGAAAATAAGAATAGTTCTAATCTCTAAATATATTTTCTTAATTTAGAAGCTGTACTATTTTTTCTATATAAGGTTTCCCTAACCTTGGTAAATTATTTGAATGTATGCAAGCTATCATTTCTAAGAGACCAAATGCTCTGCACCAAAATGTAACATCCTTACAATAACAAAAGATTTAAGTATATCTGTAATATGCTTTCTGAACATGATTTTATTTTACCTAGCTAGTTTACAGATGCCACAGTAAACCTAGATTTTAAGGGTAATTATTTCACATTTCCCTTCACTTCTGTGTCTACAGTGGGAACATTCATATGCTCAGCACCTGAAGTATTTTTATCATCTTATTTTGCATATGACCTTTTCACTGTTTCAAGAATTTAAGTGATGTTATAATAAATACTTACTATAAACTATAATGAGGAAAGGCTGGAATTTTGCTCTGCTCATTCCTTGTGTCCATCAGTTTAATGACTTGGAAAAAAATTAGTTTTCTCACATGACCTTCCTAAATAGGAACGTGGCATGCTATATTGTAGTTGTAGTTGAACAAATGTGTATATAGCAGTTATAAAGCATAAAATTCTACCTTCATTTTATAATGTTGTTGGATTTAAGAAATGATAGATCCAACATATATAATGTTTTGAACGATATATATGTATGTAAGTATGCATACATACATGCAAGCAATCATGTTTAAAAATTAATGTGGAAATAACACTAGAATGGAATGTTTAGCATATTTCTTTTTTTTTTGAGACTCTTCAATTAAATTTTATTCTAGTTTATTTCTGTTAAGTGAAAATTTGGCTCCCTATATTAACTACATTTTTATATGAAGAAAATTATGGTGTTAATATATAAGTGCATATATTAGCATGGAATGAGGATTTTCTCATGCAGCACATTTTTAAAAACTTTTAAAAATAGATTGGAAAACACTGAAGAGAGTAGAGGTAAGGTGATTTTTTTTTTAAACACTGTAACTCTGGACAAATACTTTTGAAAGTCACAGACTTGAGACACAGTCTTACTAAAACATTGAGATTTAATCCGAAGAGTATAGAACTTTCCCACTTTTCAAACCTTCCCACTACACAGAAGGACTCCAGTATAATGTTCTAAAAACACCAATTAAAAGTCAGAAATTATCAGAGAAGATTAAGAACACACACAATGATATTTTGTATATATATGGAAAGAACTTTAAATCATAAAGATGCCATAGGTCAAAAAGTAAAGGGATAGATAAAAGTATCCATGCTAATAATAATCAAAAGAAAGCTAGAGTACCTATACTAGTTTCAGACAAAGCAGACTTCAGAACAGAGCAGAAGCAAGATTATTAGAGATAAAAAAGGGAATTTACCAGGCATAAAGAAGAAATCAACTCTCCAAGAAGATCTATAATTTAAATAGGTATATAAGGCAAAAACTGATAGAAATTAAAGGAGAGATAGAAAAAGCCATTCTTTTTATAGGATACTTCAACATCTCTTGTCAGTAGCTGGTAGATAAAGGAGGAGAAATATCAGTAAAATATACATCCTCTGAATGGCGCTATCGATCAACATTATCTAAGTAACATTTATAGAATACTCCATCAAAAGACAGTAGAATAAACATTTTTGAACAATTATCAAGATGGACCTTATTCTGTGCTATAAAACACACCTTAATAAAATTTTAAAAATCACACAGAATGTTCTCAACTCACAACAGAATTAGAGTAGGAATCAGAAACAGAAATATAACCCAAAAAATCCTTAAATGTTTAGAAATTAAGCAACACTTTTCTAAATAACACATGGATTTAAGGAGTTTACAAATAAATTAAAAATATATTTTGGACTAAATGAAAATGAAAATATAGCTCTTTAAATTTTGGGAGATGAAGTGAAACTAGTGTGTACAGGGAAATATAATATATGGCCTTAAGTGAATATATAATATTAGAAAAAACAAAGATCTAAAATAAATAACCTAAGGCTCTATCTTGGAGAACTGTGGAAAGAAGAAAAATTTAAGGTTAAAATAATTAAAATTAGAACAGAAATCAATAAAATTTGAGATAAGAATTAGAAAATTCAATAAAAACAAAGCCCAGTTCTTTGAAAAAAAAAATCAATGAAATTGACAAAATTCCAACCAGCCTAACCAGGAAAAAACAGGTGAGAAGACACAAGTGAATAATATAAGAAATGAAAGAAGGGGGGCCATCACTATAGATCTACAGATCTCAAAATGATAATAATATTAACACTGTGAACAAATCTATGCCCACAAAGTTGATAACTTAGTTATAATGGATCAATTCCTTGAAGAAACAAACTCCCAAAACTCACATAATGAGAAATAAATAACTTGGATAACCCTGTATCCATTAAATAAATTCATAATTAATAAGCTTTCAACAAGAAATGTACCAGGCCCAAATTATATCACTGAGTGATTCTACCAAACAGTTAAGGAAGAAAAAATACCAATTGCACATAATATTTTCCAGAATATACAATGAGAAATGATAATACCACATTCATTTTATGAGATCAACATTACCTCAATATCAAAACCAGAAATCATTTTAAAATAAGGGAAAATAAAGACTACTATATTTTAAATGTAATTGCATTTAATATGCTACCATTTATAGAGGATTTTTATATTTTTCATTTCTTTCAATGACATTTCTGGTTTTGATATTAAGGTGATGTATGTACACCACAAACAAGTATGATTCATTCAAAGTCAAGACCATTTTACCATCGAAAATTAATCACTGTAATCCACCATTTCAATAGGCTGACAAAGAAAAATAATTTGATTGTTATATTTAACATAGAAATTAATTGACAAAATTTAACAGCCATTCATAATTTTTAAAATCTCAGCAAATTAGAAATAAGAAGAAGCATTCACACTTGATTTTTAAGTATCTATCTATCTATCTATCTAACTATATCTATATATATATATATATTATTTTTGGCTGTGCCTTGTGGCTTGTGGGATCTTAGCTCCCTGACCAGGGATTAAACCCATGCTCATGGCACTGAAAGCACAGAGTCCTAATCACTGGACCGCTAGGGAATTTCCTAAAACTATATATATCATATACTGATTAGGAACTCTATAACACCTCTAAATTTGGAAGCATGGCAAAGATGTCTGCTATAACTATTGCTGTTTGACATTATAGTGAAATTCTTAGCTGGTACAATAAGAAAAGAAAAAGAAATAAAAGGGATATATTGACTGGAATGGAAATTTTTTTTAATTCTTTATTTGAATATGATATGAATGTTATGTATAAAAGTCATATCATTTCCAAAAAAATATCCTGAAATAGTAAGCAAATATAGCAAGATGGCAGAATACAAATTCAATTTAAACAAAAGTCAGTGCTTTCCTATATATCAGCAATAATGATGAGAATTTAAAATTTTTAAAATACACACCAAAAAATATCTAGGTATAAATCCAATAAACCAAGTGTAAGATCCATATGCAGAAAACTGTAAAAAATTAAGCAAGAAATCAAACAACATATAAATTAGACATAGTCTGTATTTATGGATTAGAAGACTCAATATTGTTAGGATATTAATGCTTCCAATTTTATCTATAGATTCTATGCAATTACTATAAAAATCCCAACAAGCTACCTTATAGGTATAAACAAATGGGCTCTAAATTTCATATAGAAAAACAAAAACCTAGAATAGTCAACAAAACATTGAAGCACAAAGATGGAGTACTCACATTCCCAGATTTCAAGACTTACATAAAGTGACATTAATCAAAACAGCTTGATTTTGAAAAAGAATAGTCACAAAGATCAATGGAACTGAAGAGCGAGTCCATAAATCAACCCAAACACATATGTTCATCTAATTTATGACAAAGGTCCGAAGACAATTCAATAGAGAATGGATAGTTCTTTTAACAAAGTATGCTGGAAAAACTGAATGTCCATATGCAAAAATAATACACACAATATAGTTTTCATAAAAAATAACCCAAAATGGATTATGGGTCTAAAATTAAAATGCAGAATTATTAAATTTCTTTGGAAGAAATGGGAGACAATCTAACTGACTTTGGGTTTGGTGATGACTTTGAAATACAATCAAAAAAACATGACCCATGAAATAAATAATATATTAATTAGACTTTATTAAAATTTAAAATGTCTGCTCTGTAAAAGATACTTAAGAGAATTAAAAGACAAGCTGGAGACTTGGAGAAAATATTAGCAAAGCATATATCTCATAAAAAATTAGCTCCAAAATACAAAAGATCTCTTAAAACCAAACAATAGGAAGATAAAAACAATGAAAAATATAGACATAGAGCTGAAGGACACCTTAACAAAGAAGATATATAGATGGCATGACACATAAAGATATAAAAAGATGCTAAACATAATTTGTCACTAGGAAATGTAAATTTTAAAAAAATCGGTGAGATACCACTTCATACGTATCAAAATAGCTAAAATCTATACTAACAATACCAAAATTGGTGAGAATGAATAACAGTGAAGCTCTCATTCATTGCTGGTGGAAATGCCAAGTGGCTGTGCTATTTGTTATATGAACAGAAAACTTCTGTTCATATAAAAACCTGTACGCAAATATTTATAGCAGCTTTACTCATAATTGCAAAAAAACTCGAAGCAACCAAAATGTCCCTCAGTATGTGAATAGATAAACAAACTGTGGTACATCCATACAATGGAATAGGGATAAAAAGAAATGGGTTATTCCACCACAGAAAGACATAAATGTGTCTTAAATTTGTACTGCTAGTGTGAAAAGACTATGTGCTGGATGATTTCATTTCTATGATAATCTGGAAAAGACACAACTATAAATAGAGTATACATATGAGTGGTTACCAGGAATCAGGGAGTATTTGAAGCACAAAGAATTTTTTTTTAAAGCAGTGAAACTATTTTATATGGGACGGTAATGGTGGATACACAACACTATGAATTTGTCAAAATCTATAGTAATTTACAGCACATATAAAAATTTTAAACGTATATTTTAAAGAGGTTAGAGAGTCCAAGAATTCAATAAAGAATGTGACAAAACAATCTGATTGTTAAACAAATGAATGAAACAATTTCACTGAGGTAAAAAGGTTGCGACCTAAGTCTTTGGAAGTAAGTGGAGTCTGTAAGACTAAAGGTGATACAACTCCAAGTTGTTTTGAGTGAGAGTATGGATTAACAATTCTGATATACTATGCACATGTCCCAGAATTGAACAATTAAATAAATAAATAGGAAAAGTTGAGATGTAGGATTCTCAGTGTTGTAGTGAGAGGTTGCATATAAGTGAGACAGAAGGCGATATATTATGATCCATGTGGTAATGGATTAGAGTCTGAGATATCAGTATGAACTCACTTTTAGTTTAATACAGGTACATATGGCTACATGTAGAGGCATATATATGTACATATATAGATGAGTGTGTGTATGCATGTACTCTAGTTGTTATACACATATATATTCTCTTGTTCTGTCATTTGGGAGGATCCAGAAATACAAACACCTCAGTAGCAAGGAGCACACTTAATATCCAGATCTTTGTAATATTATTTTGCCAATAAAAGAAAGCAAGGCTTTTTGGTGGAATGCCTGATTTGAGAGAACCAGGGCAGGAAATATACAAGAGGAGCATGGAGCTTATAGTGGCAGAATGTAAGAAAGTGCTCAAGACATACAAACCAACCAACCAACAAACCAAAACAGAAACTAGGCAGTAATGAGGATTTGTTAAGTAGCACAGGCACCAACTGAAATAGCTTTATAAATATAGTAGTGTTAGATTATGAACAAAAGTATTAAATCTCTATGCATCCCTACTCAAATAAACACGATTGAATAAGTAAATGGAGAATAGACAAACTCTTAATATTTTATGAGAACTCCAAATATTTTATGTTGATACTTTGCCCTCAACAGGTGAGGCATAAAGCTGCACTCCTTAACTGTATGCTGTACAGAGTGACCTTCTTCCAAGAAGTACAGTTTGGGGATTAGGGAAAAATAATAATTTAAAGTGAAGAAACTGCACAAATGACAGCCAGATGATCTACAGTAATAAGTCATTTCCTTAAGATGTTCCTTTGATATAATATGATGAGCTTGGCACTTTACCTCTGTGATCTTCCTCCCAAAACCCAATGTAACCAGTCTAATCATGAGACCAAAAAATCAGACAAATATCAGTTAAGGAATATTCTACAAATTACTTGACAAGTAATTCTCAAGACTGTAAAAGTTTTTTAAAACAAGCAACGTCTGAGAAACTATCATAACCATGAAAAACCTAAGAAGACTTGACGACTAAATGTAATGTTCTAACAAGTATGGAATCCTGGAACAGAAAAAGTACATTAGGGAAAAATAAAGAAATCTGAACAAAATGTGGACTTCAGTTAATAAAAAGATGTAAATATTAGTTCATTACTTTAACAAATGCACCAAACTAATATGATTTTTTGTGGTTGGGTGTGGAAAATACCAAAATTTTCTGTAGTGCCTTAGTCACTTTAAAAAATTAAGTTTATTTCAATAGTAAAATAGCAATGTATTTTGAGAGAGTATATGTGTATATATATACATATATATATATATATATATACATATATATATATATATAGAGAGAGAGAGAGAGAGAGAGAGAGAAGAATAGAAGGAAAGTTCAGAGCCCAAGTAACAACACAAATACTGAACTCTGAAAGAGAAAGGTATAGACTTGGATCTAATGAATTTGAAGCTAAGAGATTGGCCAGGTATATGTGTTCAGAAAGTATAAATATACTCAAGTAAAACTTCCTCATCTTGCTTAAAGAGAAAATGTATAAATAGCGATTTAATGATTCATTGAATATTATGAAAAATCATGATTATAGCAAGAGATCTTCAAATCTCAATGGTATAAAAAAGAAATGAAAACAGATGGGACGACTCCGTGGGGTTATTTATGTAAGCTCTCTGAGGGGTATACGAAACATTAAAAGAAGAAAGAAAAAAATCAATGAACTAAGAGGTGGAAGTAGAAACTGAAGGTGAGATATGAAGGTATGCTTAACTCTATAGAAATTGCAGAAAGGTAAAAGGAAGAATCATTGGGGCTTTTCAACTATAAAGTTACTAGTGAACTTCAAAGGAACACAATAGGAGCAGAGACCAGAATTCAGGTTTTTAAATGGTCGATTATAAGTGAGAGAGGTGAAAGTGCAGTATACTGTATCTCATGGGGTAAGGGCTGGATCAGGCATATCATAATTGTGTTAGGGCCCTGGTTTCATCACTTGCTAAATATGTCTAAGTAAACAGGTTACTTCAAATGTCTAAGCCTAGTTCACTCATGTACGAAATACAGATAATAATAATAATGTAACTCATCAAATTATTGTTAGCATTAAATGTTTGCAGCCTATTTTTTGCAAAGTATATGCTCAGTGATGAGTAGCTCTTTTATTACTGTTGTCACATTTTTTTAAATGTTGACAGAGCAGAAGAGGAGAACGTCTCAGGTAATTTTTGGTGACAACATATTGGAAATTTCAATCATGGCAAATACCATATTCAGTGGATGATGGATTGAGGGAGACATAAGATAAGTAAACTGAACTTAGAAATTGGAGATTTAAGTGATAATAAGGGCTAAAGTATATTTGTACCCATGGAAAGTTAAAAAGAAGGGGAAATAGACATAATTGGATTGAAAATTCAGGGAAGTTAAGCTCAGGATAATATATATGCATCATTAATGTGAATGTTTAAAAGAAAGTGCAACTGATATAGTTTCAAATACATTGATTCTTGGTAATATGGAGATCAATATTTTCAGTTGTATAATCAAGTTTTTATTTGTCTTGTAGGCAACTGTTGTGTCTTAAAATCTTGCTTACTGGGTAAGATATTGATATCAGAATCAATGATGTTTAGATTTTTTTCTCTTTTAAGGAAGTACCATATTATGTTGTAGTATGACCCGGAATTCCCAGGAGTTTGTGTTAATTACACTCGTTATTGCAATGTAATATATAACAGTGTAGAAGTTGGAAAAATTATGGGAAGAACCCAGAAAGGAAGTTGAAAAATAAATGTACTTAAACTCTTCACAATTGAAGAGCTTTGCCATCTATTAGTTTATGATTTATTGGTTGTGCACAAGTTGTTTGGACACTCTACCTTCTATTTATTCATCTTAAAGTGGGGACAATTAAAAACAAAAAAATAAATTCCTAATAAAGTTTAACTTCTTTTTGAAAAATTTAGTGACGGACTGATAGCTATGAAAATCCATTACACTAAGAAATATAAGGGACTTGAATAAAAGAATTAAGTGGCAATCCAAAACTTGCTGCAACTTGGAATTATCAAACATTTAATTGCATATGTATGTGTGCATATGTGTGTATACTCTTTTGTAACAATGGATGTAAGAGAAGTGATCAGATTCTTGGAAAAATAATTCCAAGTGGTAATGGTGTACTTAGCTGAACTATATACATCAGATGAGGAGACAAGAGAACTTTTCAAACATGGAGACATTTACAAAATTATCTCTCTCCGGGCTTCCCTGGTGGCGCAGTGGTTGAGAGTCCGCCTGCCGATCCAGGGGACACGTGTTCATGCCCCGGTCCGGGAAGATCCCACATGCCGCGGAGCGGCTGGGCCCGTGAGCCATGGCCGCTGAGCCTGCACGTCCAGAGCCTGTGCTCCGCAACTGGAGAGGCCGCAACAGTGAGAGGCCCGCGTACCGCAAAAAAAAAAAAAAAAAAAAATCTCCCTCCCACTCTTCTCTTAGGAAGTAAACTGATGTTTTTACTGACATTTTATTAATTCTTTTCAGACCTCACTATATTTTGGGACTCACTTCAAATATAGTAACTGCATATTTACATCTGCTTTTAGGAATTCCTGTTTTAGTACAACAGGTACTGAAACTTTTTCCAAGGACTTCTAAAATGTCCTCCTCCTAAAGATAAGGAAGTTTCTAACGTTTTCTTCATATCACTTGCTTTTCCTCTTTGGCTCAAGATTAGGGCTCTATTTTTAACATTTCTTTCTCTCTCTTCCTATGCACTTCTCTACCATTCCATCTTGAAGAATTTTAACAGTTTTTACTTAAGAAGTATTTGTCTGGCTCTCCTGATGTGGAATGTGGTGTGTCAATGTGTAATCAATCACATCCATACTTCAAAGAATTTTGTGATTTATATTTTGTTTTAAAGATCTCTATGATTCTCATAATTTTATGTAATCAATATGTAAATGAATTAATGGACTTCATGTAAATGTAACTAGAACTTAAGAGTCAAGAAATTTCAGAGGAAACTTAGATAACACCAAGAGCAACAGATTCATTCTACCAAAGAGAATAGATGACAGGAAGGTTAAGGTGCTGCCTCCGTATGACGTTTCCAGTTAGTGATAGAATTTGGTATAAAAGCAATTTTAGATTATTTCTAGTGTATCACACCACTAGTTCACTCTTTTGTGTTGATCTAATACTTCTTTGAACACAAAAGTTACATTTTTAAAAAACATATAACATACACATGTTACATAGAATATGTCCACATATATTTCTGTAAAGGTAAACATGCAATGTAATTAAAAAGTTATTAATAGTCACAACCCCCCTGTAAATTCTAAGGAATTTTTATATTGCTTAACTCCTGAATGAAGGCCTGTTACTGTGATATTATAAATAAAAAAGAATCTCAAGTTATTTATAAGTATTGAAATATTAGGACTACTGCTTTCAGTAGTGTGAAAGATATCCCATAATTTTCCAATATATGAGCACAAAAAGACCTCTTTTCACCTTGTCACTTTTGTGGTTTCCCGTTTTACATCAAATTATTTCCATTCATGGTTTTTGTTTTGCTTTGTTTTGTTTTTTTCACATTGTTTGTTTGTTTGATGTAAATTAAACACTTTTGGGGTTTTTTTTCTGTTAACATCTGTGTGGTTGTTATGGGCTGAATTGTGTCCCCTAAAATTCATATTTTGAAGTCTTCACCATCAGTACCTCAGAATATGACTATATTTGGAGATAGGGCCTTTAAATAGTTAATTAAGATAAAAAGAGGTCATGAGTGGGCTTAGTGTGATTGGTGTCCTTAGGAGAAGAGGAATTAGCCCAAGGGAAAGACCACGTAGAGACATGGAGAAATGACAGCCATGGACAAGCCAAGGACAGAGGCCCTTGGAAGAAACCAACTCTGCAGACATTTAATCTTAGACATCTAGGTTCCAGAACTGCAAGGAAATAAATTTCTGTTTTTTTAAGCCACCCACTCTGGTGGTGCTTTGTTATGGCAGCCATAATAAACTAATGCAGTGGTGTAACAAACATAAAAGATAGAGGTACTAAAAAAAGATGGGGCTTCCCTGGTGGCTCAGTGGTTGAGAGTCTGCCTGCCGATGCAGGGGACACGGGTTCGTGCCCCGGTCTGGGAGGATCCCACATGCCGCGGAGCGGCTGGGCCCGTGAGCCATGGCCGCTGAGCCTGCGCGTCCGGAGCCTGTGCTCCGCAACTGGAGAGGCCACAACAGTGGAGGCCCGCGTACAGGAAAAAAAAAAAAAAAAAAAAAGATGATTAGTGTGGAGAAAGTAAGACCCACCAATTTCATGTACTTGCTTAGTATCTCAGTCGTGTGGTTTGAAATGACCTGCCCCTCCCAAGTTTTCTTTGTGCCATCATTGCTTCTGATATGTGAATGCATGCAGAGGCAGTCAGATTCTCAGGCAAGGTGCAAGATTCAGTAATTCCTGATAAGCATCATTTTGTCAGCTGGAAGTGATTTGCATATTAACCTTCTTCAAAAGGTCTCACCTCATGGCATACCCAGTCATATTGCTGGGGAAAACCTAGATGTTGACTTAATTTTTGCTCCAGAATGGTTATGACATTTCCAGCTTTTTAAAAATCACATAAATATTTCCCAAAGCAAATTATACTGCAAATTATCACACTACATCAAGATTCTATTGCAGTTCCCAGGGATGAGACAAAGGTGAAGTTGAAGTCGTCAGAGGAGGAAAAGGAATTCAACAGTTGTTCTTGGTAAGGATGACAAGGAGAATCTGCAATTATGAGACACAAAAAGAGCGATGGGAAATGCAGATTCAAATGGCCTAATTGCCACAACATAATTATCAGTTATATATTTTTGAAGTAAGCATTTAATAATAAATAAGACTGAATATAGTTTGCCTATATTATTTATATTTCTACCCATTTTCCCCATGTGTGAATTTTTACTTTCACACTTTGCAATACAAATATAATTATAAATATTTCATAAACACAGCTGGATATTGATGACGTCTGCAGAATGGATCTATAAATAACTTTTATTTTTCCTATATATTGTTTTAATATTTCAATAGTCACTTGTATATTTATAATATTAAGAAAATATATTATTACCTTACAGTTAGTTACCTGTTTTGTTAAGTGTATTTCTGGATAGTGTGAAGTTCATTTAAAAGTAATGTAATGAGTGCAGCTTACCTGTCTGCTTATAAAATCTAGTATTTCTTAGAAATCTCATCAAATTAAAAAGTACAAGTTTTTACAGAGAAAGTTTATGGTACCGTTTATATTAGAATTATTGGAGATGATAGCGTAAAGAAGCCACTCTGAGCTCCAATATAATGATATTCACAAAGTTGAAATCCATGTTAGTTAAATAAATCAACTACCAGATTTTTCATTTGTGTTCACTTTAAGAGTTAGTATTTGGTTTGAATTTTCTGAAGTCCCTGATTTTTCATTTGTTTGGTACTACTTAATAAATATTTTTAGACATGCTATAAATCCATTCTGTATTATTTGATAAATATTTTATTTTCTTTGTTCATGAAAGAATCACTAGACTGTAAGAAACTCTGAGAAGCTGTTTATCAATTTCTCTTCCCCTGTTTAAATCAATGGCATTTTTTTTCCCAAAAAAAAAGTTTCATAAAAACACAACTTAGGGCTTCCCTGGTGGCGCAGTGGTTGAGAGTCCGCCTGCCGGTGCAGGGAACACGGGTTCGTGCCCCGGTCCGGGAGGATCCCACATGCCGCGGAGTGGCTGGACCCGTGAGCCACGGCCGCTGAGCCTGCGCGTCCAGAGCCTGTGCTCCGCAACGGGAGACGCCACAACAGTGAGAGGCCCGCGTACCGCAAAAACAAACAAACAAACAAAACATAACTTAAATTTTATCTATGACTGAAGACTGCAATGATCTGGTGATTTGTTAAAACCAAACTTCCACCCTTCCACACCCTGGCACAATATTAAAACAAAACTAATATTTATTTTAATGTGGAGTTTCAGCCCTGAGGCCTCTCTTTATAAAGAGGATTTTTTAAATTTTCTTTTTAAAAATTTTATTTCTTTGGAAAACAATGAATATTTTCATGAACACCTTTAATAGGAACCAATATTAAGATCAAACATTGCTTTTAAAATTTGGGACTTACATATTGAATTTGATATTATCACATTTATTTCACTTTTCTCAGAGGGTAGGAAAAACAAATGTGTTTTGGCATACAGTTTAAAAAAGAAAAAAAAAAGAGCATTTTAATTATAAGAAGATGGAGTCCAGAAAGTATTCTTCTTTTTTCCTTAAAAGGAATGAGAAGTCTGCGTGTTGCTATTGCTCCTTGACATAAAGACAGTGTCTTTGTTTTATGTCCTCTGTGTCTGAATCCCGCAATGCCATCACAGCAGAGTGTACTCTACATGACTTTAAATGATGAGAGTCTCAATAGGCACTTTAGTGGAATTAAGAAAAATGTAACACTCTTCCACCGTGATGCCACATAGCTATCTTCGTTCTAGGTTGTCACGTCAGTAAATTGTATTTAATAGGCCTGAGCTTGTCTCAGTGTTTCCAAAATAACAAAACAAAACCAAGCAAGTACACATTTTAGGAATTACCTTGTGTTGGCAGAATAAACCCAAACTGACAATATGATAAATATAGCAACTTGCTAGAAACCAAATAATCAAAGGAATCTTGTCCTAGAAAGCCTGGTATGTGTGTTTGTGTGTGTGTGTGTGTGGTGTGTGTGTAGAAGTGTGATTTCTATTTATGTTCCTTTCTCTTAAATTTCTTTTGTTGGTTGTGTTTTAGCCTTTGCTTCTCCCCTAAGTGACTTTATCAGTTTTATAACTCTCTTCTTCACCAAACATGTCTGCCAAGACTTTAAAGTGCGGTCCCCAGTCTGTTAGATAGGTGTAGTCCTGGTCTGCTTCCATGGTCAGAGATTCTATGGAGCTAAGAGAGTCGGCTACTGATCCATTGCCTTCATAGGCATATGTCGCCAATGAGTCGTATGGTGGGGCGGTGGGGTCCATATCATTTTCCTGTAGCCTTTGATTAATGAAATCCCTTATGTCTGCATTATCTTCCACTGGTGGTCTCTGACGAGGCAAACAGAGAGAGTCTGGTTTTATATCCCTGCGAATTTTGTTATCTTCAATCACCTTTGGGTTTCTCAGAGCACCAATGTCGAAAGCCTGGGTGTCTTCCTCCCCGCCTCCTTCATCATCATAATGGATAACATTGTCTCTGATGTCTTCTTTAGAGGTCATCAGGGTGTCTTTCTTCTTCTGCCTTCGCAGAGCTACATACAGCACAACTATGGCTAGAACAAGACAAAGATTGCAATATGAGAATGTGTCAGCCCATCTCTCCATAAAAAATAAAATTGATCAGGGCTGGCTGAGTGTTTTTAATGGTATCCTATTACTTTCAAAGTAAACATACTGTAATCTATAAGGATCATATCTATGTTGACTTTTTTTCATTGTCTAAATTCAATTTCATTCTGGAATTGTAACTAATATGTAACCACAGCAAAGTTATTCACAAAATCAAACCATTGTAGTCTTATATTTAACATGTATTGTATTTAAATATCTCAGTGTCAGGTAAAAAGTGTGAGTTACAAAATTTAAAAAGAAAGAAAAGAATGTTTGTTTCAATCATACAGAGAACTGTATAGTATTGAAATAATAAAACTTGAATATTGTTTGCCCATAGCTAACACTTAGATATTATCCATACCTATATTTCTCAGTTGTTAACATTACTGTATTTATAATGCAATAAACACAAATCACGTGACAATCACTTTTAAATGCAATAAACAAGAAAGAGAGAGAAAGAATATTGACTATAAGGGCCTTAGCTTTGCAAATTATGTCAACTAAGACCACAAATTATTTACATTTATGTGTCCTACCATATTGAGATAGTTTCCAAACCAAATGTCTAGTATTCAGGTTACCTTCTTGAAGCAAGATAATATTTTGAAATACTTAATTTATAGACCCTCATTATTGAATAGCTTTGTTCCCCATTAACTCACAGCCATCATTACATCAACAGTGTTTATTTTTTTCTGGGAGTAAATAAGCACAGATTCACACCATGAAGTCAGTGCTCAACTTTGCCTGGCATAATACTCCCCTCTCCTCCATAGTGGTGGCAATAGATTGAAAGCCAAAGTGTTTGGTTTACCATAACAGAGTCTGGAAGGAAGACTCTTGTCATAGGATTAGAAAGTAGGAGACTGCATGATGACAAAAGCCCATTTATTCCCTCTTCTTCCAAAATTAAGGAGGAAGACAGAGGAGATATAGGTAGAGCTTCTGTACAACGGGCCTTGCAGAGATGTTTAGCACTCTGCACTCCTTCCAGGCTTTAGGCAAATCTCAGAACTAAAAGCACTATTGTTTGTTCACCCAGAGAGTGTGTGAGACTGTAAACCTCACAGAGAAACCCTGCATATTTATAAAATGGCTTTAGAGTATCTATGGCTGAGAAAGAGACTAGTTAGATGTGCTTGAGGGCCAAATAGAAGTTCCTAAGCACTGCAAGATTCTCACCCTAAAAAAAGACATAAAAAGGGCTAAGAATCTGCTGGAAGATCTAAAGGAGTATGAGACTGGCTAAGGAGATCAAAGAATAGATGGATTTGTAAGCAGACCCCACGGCAAGACTAAGAGTGTCAACATTCCCAGCTGTGTACTAGCAATTCACAGCTAGGAGCAGGGTGGACACTTGGTAAATATCTGGATGAATGAGTGGCAGATGACAGTATGTGATAATGCTAACCTAAGCAACATGAATTGTTACTCTGTAAGAGGGCCAAAGAGGACAAAGGCGAGCATCCAGAATGTACCAAATCATGCCTAGGTGGATATGGAAATCCTCTGGGACTCAGACAGCCTCTAGACAAGAGTATGAAAAAGAAACGCTTGTTTTGAAGTTAAACACCTAATTGATTTTCATCAGCTTCAGTGTGAGAACACTATTTTGCATCTTCCCTTTTAAAGGGGTTTTTATCATCAGCACAAACAGATGTCAGATATAATTTATAATTCTAAATTTTAAGGACATAAAGAATACTTTGTTCTACACATCAAGGTTATTTGCATGGAATTAATATCTGCATCATGCAAATTGGACTAGAACTTTACCCTCCAAATGAAAATGAGCTTCTGACTCAGAGAATGTTCTTCACAAATTAGTATATAATGCCTTGTACCATGCTTTACACCCTGGTACATTTTTAAAATTCTATTTTCTAGCCTAGAGATAAAGGTAGGTATGTACATTTGTCAGAATATTTTGGTTAAATAATAAACATGAATATAGAAGCTGATCCCACAGTGCCCAACTGTACTTCTGTTGCAATTTTAATTTAAAGGAATGCTTAGAAAAATAGAAAATCTCTCTTTGCTTTTGTGAATCTGGCAGCGAATGAATAAATGAAATATAGTCAGCTGGACAGAGTTGATGGAAGAGGGGAGCCCCTAAAGTAGGTTTTTATTCTCACAGAGATGTTACAGAATACATTTACTTCAATCCTTTCCCTTTGCTGCACTTCTTGATATTTCACTGTGTTCTGTTCTGTTCTAGTGGGAATGGTTAGAGTTTTTGATGTGAGGAGATCTGAGAAAAGTGGAATAAGAATTGTGTCTGGCCAGCACTTTAGACAGAAAAAAAATTTGGAGGTGCTTTTACCTTCTACTTCTTTCCTGTTCTTTCTCCTTTCTTTCTTTCTTTCTTTCTTTATCAAACTGTTATTTGACAACTACTGTTCATCTACTATAATTTTAAAGGTTATACAACACTTTATTAGGCAGCGATAATTACTAGGCTGTAAAAAATGAATTTAAAACCGTTGCTGCAAATGAGATATTTGTCATAGAAAAGTTCATCGCAGCAAGTGTCACAAATTGTTATTACTTGAAAATTCTCTAGGGCTTGAACATACTTTTATATTTTTGATGATGTTATTGATTTATTTCTATTGGTATACTTCCATATGGAATAAAATAGAAAATTAATACTCATAATATAATTAACTTTAATAATAATTTATAATTCAGTATAGATAGATAGTCTTCCTTCTATCCAGATGTAGCATCTCAATGAAGAAAAAACTGATTTACATGGTAAAATAAGGAGTGAGATACACAAATAAGGGAGGGGTAGAGAGAGAGAGAGAGAGAGGGAGAATATGTGATTAATATTGAAACCAACCTAAGAGTATAACAATGCACAGTAGGATTGCAATCAAAGCCCCGGTGCTAAGTCCTACAGGAAGAAAAATTGCTTCCACGTTACAAGACAGGATGGTACCATCAGAGTCACATCTACAAACTCGAATAGTCATTGTGTTTGTGCTGCTCTGGACAGGATAACTGCTGTCTTCTATTACAACCGGGAGGAAATACAACTCTTGCTGCCTGCGGCTGTATCCATTTCTTCGGGTTTCAATGCCAGCTGTGTTGTCTACAAAACATGACATTTATGATAAGATGGTTACCATGAGTATCACTTGAAATCTTCAAGTTGGTATCTGTTAAACAGTAGGAAGCTCTTCTTGAATCAGTAAAATACATCCATATTTTAATTCTTTCTTTTATCATTATGAAAGCTGCCAAAATGTAATCAAATGTATTCAAAGCAATCCTTAGGAAAAGAAGAAACATTAATCTTGTCTGGTGTACGAATTAAATTTTCTATTCAGAAAGAATAGAAAATTGTTTACAAGACAAGAGTATGTTGTGTTGACAGACTATTTTTTTCTGACATCAAAATCTCACAGAGAAAAAATACTTCAGTGGATGTTTCCTTACATGATTAGAAGAACAAAGATTACAAAGGATGAATCAGTATAACATCTTACCTAAGAAGCTGTTCTTTAAAATTGATAAATATCAATATAATATTTCAGATAAAGCTTGATTTTTTATTTTCCCTAATCCATATCTATAATACATATATATATGAATATATATATATTTTTTTCACTTTTGCAAAACAGCATAAGAAACATGGAAAGGAAGATAAAATGTGTGAAAAACATCGATTCATTAAAATTTTTAAATATCATGAATTATAATAATCATCACTTTAATATAATCACAAAATTAAATCATTTTAATTTTGATATAATCAACGATACAATATTTACTTGGAATAATCCAAGGCAATAAGAATTTAAAATTTTATATTAGTCCCACTAATATTTCTATTGAAAGTGTTGTTTTGCATGCACTTGTTCTTCTTTTTTTTTTTTTTTTTTGCCGTACGCGGGCCTCTCACTGCTGTGGCCTCTCCTGCTGCGGAGCACAGGCTCTGGACGCGCAGGCTCAGCGGCCATGGCTCATGGGCCCAGCCGCCCCGCGGCATGTGGGACACGGACCAGGGCACGAACCCGTATCCCCTGCACTGGCAGGCGGACTCTCAACCACTGCGCCACCAGGGAAGCCCCATCTTCTTTTATTTCTGTACATAAAAGTGGAATCTTTGTTTTATTCATAACACTATTTCATTTTTTGAGTCTATTGAAGTCACTCCCAGAAACATTTTGCTGTTTTTTAGAAATGTACTAACATTTAGTCCATTGTAGCCATACATGATACCTACTTTGGAATCAGGTAAAATAATTTTAGAAAGATATAGTACTCATTAAAATACAAGTATGTCAGAAAAATGTTACTATATCAATAATATTCCATTCATTCTATTTGTAGATTATAATTTCAACAATGAAAAATTAGGCACCTTCTCTATACCCATTTCAGTAGGAAGCACAAAACTGAGAAAACTTTATGTGATAAGATAGAATTTGGCAGGGAAATATCTATTTTTCATTACACAGAAGATATTTTTAAATTGAGAAACAAAATATAAACCTGCCAAATGTCTATTATAATATTCCCAGTAAGAGTCAGTGGTGTCAGGCACTTGTGTTGACAGTAGAAATAGAAAAATGGGGACTAGTTGAATCAATATTGAAATCTTCAGCCATTGATGGTTGTATACTTGAGTCTGGGGAAAGGAACCGTCAAGGATTAAAGCCTGAAACCTGGGTGAAAGTGATTAATAGAAATAGGAAGTCAGAGTCTCTGGTGTATTTGCACTTAGGGAGCTAGGGGTTTGATATTCTTGAACATGTTATGTCAAAAGGCAGTCTCCCCTTTTTTAAAGATTTATTTTTAACCCAGTATTATTATTGATATGTGACCATATAGCATTCATTATGCTGTCCATGGTGGGGAGAAAAAAGACATATTAAACCTCATTTTCACCCATAAAATGGTTTCCATCAATTGACAGATAAAGAAAATGCGATATATATAGTATATACACACAATGGAATATTATTCAGCCGTAAGAAAGAAGGAAACCCTGCCATTTGTGACTACATGGAAGAACCTGGAGGGTATCATGCTAGTGAAATAGACCAGACAAAGACAAATACTGCATGGTAACACTTATATGCAGAATGTAAGAAAAAAAAAAAAAGCAGAACTTATAGAAATAGAAAGTAGAAAAATGGTTGCCAGGGGCTGGGGGTGGGAGAAATAGGGAGAGGTTGGTAAAAGGATACAAACTATCAGCTATAAGATGAATAAAGTCTGAGGGTCTGACATACAGCATGGTTACTGTAATTGATAACACTGTACATTATAACTGAAATTTGCTGAAAGAATAGAACTTAAATGTTCTCACAAATAAAAGAAAGGTGAAAAAAGTGTCTATCCATTTAAACAAAAAAACTTACACTTAAAATATATCAAGATAAAACAGGGGATATGGTAAATGGCATGAGTGGCAAATACATGTTCAGATCATGAAAAAATACTATACTTTGAGGCAAGATGATCTGATTCATATTATTATGATTAATCATATATAGATTCTCCAGCAAAGATAAAATGGTGGAAAATAGTCAATACTTTTGTTCCTGAATGATGTGACCATCTACTTAGTTACCCAAGCCAATGATCTAGAAGTCTTATTAGTTTTCTTCTTCATCATATTTATATATGGAATCTAAGAGATCTAGAATGAAGCTCTATGTATTCTACCTCCAACCACTCACCTCTATCCTCACAGCCATTACCTTAATCCATTGGATTATCCTAATCCAAGACTCTCTCATCCATTTTCTACAATAGTATCAGAAATAGTCTTTTATCCTTCTATTGTCTTTTCCACACTGCATCCAGACTGACTTGCTAAAGTGCAAATCTGAATATGTTAAACTCTTGTGTAAACCTTTCAAAGACTTCTCAGGTCATTGGATTTAAGTTATACACTTTTTAAATGACTTATAGACAGGTTGACCTATGGTTCAGTTTGACTTGGACAGCCCTGTTTTAGATGTGCTGCTCTAATTAAAATGACAAACACTGTCCACTGCTATTCTCAAACATACTCCAGTTTCCATGATAAAACATGTAGTATCCCTACCTATTAGGCCTTTCATAATTGGGACTTTATTTCATTCCCAGACGTTCCTCACATTAAGTTATTTGATGACGCAAATCTTATTGAATTTCCTTCTGTGACTCTAATTTCCTTCCCCCAAGTATTTGAAGAAAACTAACTTTAACTTTCTCAAAGCATCCTTTGATTCCTATCAATCATCATCATTATATCATCCATCTTATCACTTGCTCATTTGTTCCATAAGCATAGAATCTAGCAAGAATTAGCTTTTTTCTACCCAATATTATGAACTCAGGAGTTTTTATTCCCGATATTATGTCTACAGAAACTTAGAAGAGATAAAATATCTAAAGTCACGGAACAAATAAAGTCAGAACAACTGATCAGTACTTAGCCTTATTATATCTAATCCAGTGTCCTTTATATTTTTGTAGATTTTGGTAGCAGCAGACGTGATAATATTAGTATTAGTGATAGTGATGGCAGTGGTGGCAGAAATGTAAGTGTAGTTATGATGGCAGAGGTGGTAGCTAAAATTACCTTAAAGGTAATAGGTTTTAGGCATTGTGTTAAAGGATTTGCATACATTATTGTATTTAATAAATGAACCATGAGGTTAATTTAACTATGAGGTTGAAATTCTTTAGTATAATTTAATATATCGATAATCTGCCATTAAGTAGTAATGCAGTGGGAGTGAAAACCTATATCATTCTCACTACAAAGCCTGTATTCTTGACCTGTGCCATACCATGTGTTATTCAAATAAAACAGTTACTTGTATGTACAAACAGTGCATGTAGAACAAATGATATATTTAAAACATGAAAAGTATTCAATTTCCCAGATAGTCTATTGTTTGTTTGACTCATTAAGGGAATGTCCATATTATAAATGGAAGTAATTTGCCTCATTAGATATAGTCTATATAGCTTAACATTTCGTTTACTGCTAGCCATAAAATTCTGTATTTCTTATATATGCATTTCTATATTTTATGAGCTTGAGTGCTTTTAGGAAGAGCATGGATTTCTACCTTTGTGTCCTTTTACAAAGTTGCATGATAAAAGGTAAATTTTTATGTGGTTAAACTTACTTCTGAAGTCACGAACTGTAAAATTTGGTTTGATGGCAGCTTCAGGTGATAATTTAAAGGAGAATTGCTGCCCAGCAGGTGAAAGATCTCGGTCTGCAGCGCTGACTATCTGAATTATCTGAAACAAAGTTGAGATGAGACTTGAAATCAGTCATCAGTTTCAAAGGGAACTCTACGCACCAGGCTAATAAGTTTATTTAATGAAACATGCAAGTAAACAGAAATGATATTTTTCAAATTCATATCAGTAGGCCAATTACTTACAAATATTTTTTATAAACAAGTAGCTAAATGTTTACAGTTTAATAATAGCAGGTACAAGTATAGGGTATGGGCTAATTCCAAATCGATATCTACATAACTAAAAAGGTTAATGCCATTGAAAATTCTCACTAATAAGCAAAATAAAATTAAAATGTACTGGCTTGCATTTTAAATTACATGAAATAAATGCTTTCTAACCTGATTATTTAAAAGTCCTTGCAAAGCAAAATTTTAGTATCATTATGTTTGTGAGAATGAGTTTTATTTTCATAACTAAGTAAAATGATGAGAAAGAGATACACAGGATGTAGATCCGTTTTTGTTGTTATGTTTCTTTTCCCCCAGTGGATAAGATACAAATTGTGTTTTCATAGAATTTTTTTTCTTAAGAAGTAAGTATGACTAACCTTGTTTCAAAATTTTTCCTAAATTGTTCCCATAAGTGTGTAATCTAAGTAGTTAAAATTCTGATACTTCAGTGAGATGCCCTTAAGAATTTGGAGGTTAACTTCCAAGGGCCAAACTATGAAACTGATAATTCACTATATATGTAAGTAAATCAGAATGGCTTTGAGGTATTTATTTATTAACATATCCAATGGTTTTGCATCAGGAAGAATTTCAGGAAGTGTGTGCCAAAGAGGATAAAAGCAGTGTGCTGCTCAGGTGACCACACTCTTAGACTAAGTTTGAATTTGCCAGAGGAAGACCTTAGATTTCAAGTATGACATTCTGCTCCCAGCGGGCAAAGCCTGCATCCTGTACTCTTAGATTGATGCCATTAAACATGTCAGTTATTTACCCCTTTTTGTTTTTATTCCATGGTTGAAACCCAGTCTTATGACTATGATCTACCTTCTCATATAGCTGTGTGTGCTCGTAGGCACACACAGAAACACACAGGAACACACAAATGTATACACTGGGGCTTCGAGTGTCTAGTGCAGTACTAGTAGTTTGTATTTTGACAATGGGTCCTCTAATGAGAAATTCAGTTCCCTATTTTAGTGTAAATCAGTCACACAGGATCTATTTAGTCTTTAGAATTGTCATGGATTCAACACCGAAGGCTAAATATGGCAATTTAGTCAAATAATTACCATACAGACCCTGTAAAACTTCAACTTTCCTTCACATGTGCTCAGACTACTATATCTCACCCCTAAAATTTGTTTAAATTTTTGGGAATTAATTTGTGAAGTTCTGTTTTGTTTTGCCTTTGCTATCAACTAGCACAATTATTTACTAAATTAACATCAAAACTTATCAAGAACATAACTTTACAATGAAGAAACATCCTTTAAAACAGCATACGGAGATGAAATTCTTGGTATAAACTGGTACTTATCTGTAATTGACACTTGAGAGTTATTGCCCTAAGTAAAACAACTCCCATACTTCATTGGTTCATCATATAAATCACTATTGATTTATATAGCATCATCTTTCTTTTCTCTTACTTCTTTTAAAGATAGATAGACACACAGATAGATAGATAGATAGATAAATAAGCCATACATACATATATACATGCATGCATATTCAATTATAGTCCAGAAGAGATAGATAGTTCCTATGCATAGTTTCTAGACAAGGGTCAGGATGGCTGGGGTCAAAAGCAGAAAATGCTCATATACTACATTTCAGACATTTCAGGGTTATGTTTTGTATGTAAATAAGATGCAGAATGCCCCAAAAAAGAGCTTCCAATGTCCCCACAGATTCCTTACCACTTTGTCTAAATGTAAGAAAATCAAGTTATCTCTAATAACTTCTACTATTCCCAACTTTTTAAACTCTTTAATTTACTGGAGAAACATAGAAGCATTAAATAGAGTTCTATTTCCAAAAGGCTTTCCTTAGTGCATTACAAAATTCTGATTGCTGTGAAATCATTAACGTTTCTAAATTACCTAAAAATAACGGATTGGATTTCTGGGGTGGCAGTAGAAGGCTCTGAAAAGTGGAGAATAGCTAAATTGTAGAATTTTGGTAAACCTCTTATAACTCTGCAAATAACCACTTCAGGTTATTTATTTATGTAGCATCTACTATTTCAGACAATAAATCAGGCACTGGGTTTACCCCATGTAAATTTTGTATGCATTTAAAGTGATAAAGCATTAAAACTTTAAAAAAATGTATTTCTGTGTCTATTCAAAATTAATGATTCAAATTTATCACTTGGTAAAATATGACTAAGTCATACTGTAATAAAGTTAATACTTTCCCCAAATTATCAAAAGCAGTAATAGAGAAGCACAGTCCACTAGAAGTTGCTGTACTGATGGAAATACTCTACATCTATACTGATAAAGACGGTAGCCACCCATCTCATACAGCTACTGAGCACTTGAAATGGGGCATGTGTGAATGAGAACATATACTTTAACTTTTATTTAATATTAATTTAATACCTATAAGGCTAGTGAACATCACAGGGTTAGAACTATGGGACAAATATTCCATGAAGCAGTAGAAAACATTCAAATTGAAACAAATACTAGATAGTATAAAAGGAACTTTTTCAATAAAGATACCATTTTAAATATTGAGATATTTCTTCAAGTAAGAATTAAAACTTCAAATTTACTTAAATGAGTAGTTATGCTATTTAAAGGTAATTGAAGTAGACAGCAAAGCAAAGCATACTGATGTATTTTTCTTTTGGAACCTAGGTATACAATATTGGATTAATTATATTCTTGTTTCATATCACACTCTTAGCATTTGCTCATGCCTGGTTCCTATTATATTATATTATGTTATATTATATCATCATATTATATATTCACTCATTCATTTATAATAGTGTAGAAAAAAGCTAGCTACCCACCATGATCCACATAAACTCTAGGATTTTGACGATAACGTTTATCAACTATATGGTCCTTCCTCATATCCTCTCCCCACTAGAACCTCCCTCCATAGCAATACTTAATAAGAAAATGTAATTCAGATATTTTGAATAACCCAGATGCTCTACTCAAGGCCACCAGAGAAAGCTTTCCATTTTTCAAGGGCTTAAGAATTTTTATGCACCCTTCATAAAAGCATGTGAGCAAAGCAAGAAATACTATAGAAGAATGTAGTCTAAAGTTTCTTGCTTCCTGGATTTATAGTCACAAGGTCTTTATAAATTCCACAGTATACAAATGGAAAACAGCAGAATCTGCAATCCTAGAACTTTTAGTTATACAAAGAATACTCACTAGGCCATCATCACTTTATCCCCTGTGGTATTAACTCCACATCCAAAATATACCATTAATTCAAAAGAATTTACTATCTTTCATGGTTTCTTTTATGAAGACATAAGATCCATGTGTGTATATTCATGCAAGGTCATATAACCCAGAACACATGCATATAGTGGGTGTTTATACACTCTTAATTAACAATATTGATAAGATACCTGTCCTGGTTTGGCATTTTCACACACAGCTGTCTCATATGGCACAGATATTTCTGGAGGAAATTCATTGACATCTAGGACATTAATTAATATGTTGACTCTGCTGGTTAATAATGGGTTACCTGTTAAAAACATAAAAGCAGAAAAGATGATTACAAAATCTGATCAGTTATTGCTCTTATAGTAAACAGCAATAACATTTTTAAAAATCAGCATTCTTATGGAATCCAAATGACCTTTTCTTTACGGGAAGCTGAGGCACTGTGCCAAATATAAATGATGAAAAGATGGATTTACAAGCAGACAATGCTATATTTAAAACAGATAACCAACAAGGACCTACTGTATAGCACAGGGACCTCTGCTCAATATTTTGTAATAATCTAAATGGGAAAAAAATTTGAAAAAGAATAGATACATGTATATGTATAACTGAATCACTTGACTGTACACCTGAAACTAACACAACATTGTTAATCAAATATACTCCAGTAAAAAATAATTTTTTTAATTATAAATAAAAGATGAATGCTGGCGCTATCAATGTCACACTGTCAGAGCACCAGCTTTGCACTATACCAGTATTTATCCCTGAAAATCAACACCAAAGTTAAGGTCAAACATTTAGCTGGTATTTCATCACAAGTGTAGCCATCATACCAGGGTTAGTTCACAGGATCAATCATCACTAATAGTGATATTTTTCACTGGATAAAACATATGTTTTTCCATGTTGTGTCTATAATTTTATTGGGTAGTATCATCTACATATTTAAATAACTCTCTCAAAATGATTCCTCCAAAAAAGGATGATAAACTCCAAGAGTGAAGGAGAGATTGCTTTGCATAGACGAAAATTAAAATAAATTTAAGGAAGTAGAAGTAAGAGATAGATTGTGGAAAACTAAGAAGCACCCTGAAATTACTTGCTGGTGATAACAAAGAATAAACAGCCTTTCCTTCTTGAAATATCAAAAAAATTAGTTTGAAAAATTATCTCTGCCAAAATTCCGTCACAATTTTTAGCCTCAGCCTGTGATATATTACCGGCCTCTCTGTCATTTGCTGAAGAAGCCCAGAAATAATTAAACTAATAAGGCATAACATAATGCACATCTTTCAACTTATTTATTTTACCTAATGAAGTTATACAGATGGATAAAGGGCCCCAAATTGTCAAAGGATCTTGTCCGAAGTCACACATCTAGAGGGATGGGGAGTTAATATTCAAACCCAGGACTATGGAAATCCAAATATTATGTTCATTCCACCAGACCTTTTTAAATGATTGGTTATTGTGTTAGATTCTTCATCTGCAGTGCCACTGAAGATTCATAATGTTAGGATTCTTATAGATCTCTATCTGGATGCTTTTAAAGAATGAATACAAATCTCACCACATGACTGATTCTGACAAGCTTACAATATTCTGCTGTGCTAAAATTTATCTAAAAATATAAAATGCACCATCAGCCGTAGCTTAAGAAATGTTCACATATTCATATATGACACAGTGAAATCCAACATTGTGTACCAGTACAGGCACAGATAACATAAAGGGAAGAGAAATGGTATATTTTGTAATATGGGTTGTGTTTATAGAAGGTGTATTGGTAATCTTGGAGAAGGATGCAAAAAATATCTATTTATTCAAAATTAATATTGGTTACATGGCACTATCTTATCTGGTAGAAAAGGTTTGGCTCAGTTTTCACAAGTTACTTAATCTTTCTTCAACTCGTGATATTAATAGGTGCTAATTCATAAGTTTTTTAGTTTGTTGTATTAAATGAGTGTTCTACAGAATGTTAGATTAGTTTTGGTAAGTTATCATTACTCTTATCACCAACTGTAATTTGTGGAGATGATCTAGCTCATCTTCTGTTATTGATATTAAGTACTCATATATCATAAAATACAGATAAAATCAACAATTTGGTTCATTTTCCTAAACAAACTATAAATTCTCAAAAACTACAGCAAAATCAATGCCTAATACTTCATAATACTTATAATGTACCCATATTCTAAGACACATTTCACAGGTAAGCTCATTTAGGTTTCACAGGCAACTCTAATATAAAGACCATTATTATCCCTTATTGTATATGGAACTCTGAAGAACGGAGGAGGAATGTAACTCTTCCAAAAATTCCAAGTTAAAAGTGGTAAGATGGGTTTTGAATCCAAGTGTTCTAGTTTCAAGTCCATGCTCTTAAACTCTATTATATATTAACCTATTCAACTTCTGTACAATGTACAAATCAGCCTCTACTTCCTATTTTACTTGGTACATAATTTACAAGTCCCAAGGACATATGAAGAAGAAAATGTTTTTTTCCCCTCAGGATTATAGTTTTATTTTAAGTTAGTGTGAGGATGGGGCAAGACTTCTCTCAAAATTATGTTTATAGTACAGATTTAATTTTATAATGTATAAATATGTTATTAATTCAAGCTTATTTTTACCCTTGAAAAATTCCCTTTTGGTAGTTTTAAATATTTATCCTCCTGCAATATAGATTTGAACATCTGTCCCAATGAGTACTATGGTTCAAAATATGATCAGTATTGTAACATCTTATTATTAAAAGTGTTTCTCAAAGGTGTGCTTTTGGTATTTTAGCTAAGACAAATATTTTGTTGTGTGAGATTTTCCTGTGCACTGTAGGATTTGTAGAAATACTGAATTTTAAATGTCACTAGTCATCACTGTGGAAATTACAAAATAAATGCCCAAACAAGAATAGAGGAAAAACTATAATAACAACAAAGACAAGTTATTCATACTGTTGAAAATGAGTGATGGGTTTATGGGTTTCATTATATAATTCTCTCTTCTACTGCATATTTGTAAAACTTTTTATAGTTAAATGTTTAAAAGTGTCACCTTATATTTGTAAATCTGTCTGGGTACATAGTAACATTTCTGTTTGACAACTACTATACTCAAGCAAGCATTGATCTTTTCACAAAGTAATATATTTATTAGAGTAATATATATATATATATGTTTTCATTTATAATTCATTAAATTATGTGAAAAATTAATGACTTATTTCCTTTCTGACTCATCTAATCTTTGAAAGAGCAATGACGAAAGTTGTTTAAACTTGATTTGGCATGAGCATTATTATCTGAATCTTTGCCAAATTAGAAACTAGTTATCATTGAATACTTAGAAAGTAAATTCAATTATGAACTTTGAAATATTAAATAACCAAAATCTTACACAATTAAATGCTGTGTTCTTAGTAGTCAAGCCATTTAAACTCCAATTATCACTGACCCATGTTGTTTATATTGAATAACTAGCTTATTAATAATTTTGGGCTCAGATAAATAATCGATAACTAATTCTATTTTTGTCCCTCATGGCTTCAAGAATGTTTTGTTAGATCTTCTTTCTTTATCCTTGGTGATATCTCAATCAGATCCCATAACTTTTTGAGTCAGTTTGAGTTAGAACTGCCTTATTAGTAGTATTTTAAAGCATGGCTTAAACTAAGAAAATTAAAAAAATTAAGGTCAAATTATGAAAATCAATAATAAAGGAGTAGTGAAATACCATAAGTGAAATACATATTATAAAACAATATTATAAACTTATGTCAAAAATTTAGTTGACATAGATGAACTGGACAAATTCCTAGGAAGACATAAATTGTCATACTGACCCCAAAATTAAAGAGAAAATCTTAATAGACCTAAAACAAGTGGAAAAAATTAAGCTGTAATTAAAAATTTCCCCATCAAGAAAAAGTCATGCCTTCATGGCTTCACTGAGAAAGTCTATCAACTACTTATAGACCACATAATATCAATTCTTTGCAAACCCTTTCAGAAAATAGAGGAGAAAACACCAGCTTATTTGTTGTTTCTTAATGCCAAAAGTCAATTTAAAACATCAGAAAAAAAACAAAGCATGGGGCTTCCCTGGTGGCGCAGTGGTTGAGAATCTGCCTGCTAATGCAGGGGACACGGGTTCGAGCCCTGGTCTGGGAAGATCCCACATGCCGCGGAGCAACTAGGCCTGTGAGCCACAGCTACTGAGCCTGCGCATCTGGAGCCTGTGCTCCGCAACAAGAGAGGCCGCAATAGTGAGAGGCCTGTGCACCACGATGAAGAGTGGCCCCTGCTTGCCACAACTAGAGAAAGCCCTTGCACAGAAACGAAGACCCAACACAGCAAAAATTAATTAATTTATTAATAATTAAAAAAAAAAAAAAGCATGGACTAATATCACTCATGAACACAGGTACAAAAATTCCTTAACAAAATATTAGCAAGTTGATGCCAGAAGCTTATTAGAAAACTAATGTATAATGACCAAATAGCATTTATCCTATGGATGAAAGGTTAGTTTAACATCTAATAATAGTCAATGTGATATATCATATTAACCGAAGAAAGAACAAAAAAATCACATAGCCATCTCAATAGACTCAGCATTAGCATTTGAAAAAATTTATCCATTCATGATTTTATAAAAAATTCTCAACAAGTAATGAATAGAAGGCAACATCTTCAACCTGACATAGTCCATCTATAAGAAAACCATAGCCAGTATCATACTCAGTGGTAAAAGGCTAAATATTTTCTCTTTAATATTGAGCACACGGCAAGAATGTCTGCTCTGACCACATATTGACCATTGCACTAAAGGGTTTATCCAGTGCAAACAAATAAAAATAAAAATTTAAAAAGTATTAAGATTGAAAAAAAAAGTATTTTTTATCAAAAAATGACAAGACCCTGTATGGAGGAAACCCTAAAGAATCCACAAAACACTTATAGATCAAATCAAGTATATTAAGGCTGTGGGATAAGACAGCAATATAAAAAAAGGCCATTTTATACCTAATATACTAGCAAAGAAGAAACTGACATAGAACTGAGAAAAATTCAATTCACAATAGAATCAAAGATAATAAAATATTTAGGAATAAATTTAGCAAAATAAATGTAGGACTTATAAACTGAAATTCACAAATCATAGCTGAGAGAAATAAAATGGATTGCTGATGGAAAGGATCACTGGCAGAAACACAGAGTTGTATAGTCATTTTGGAAAATACATTGGAATTTTCTTTAAACCTTAAACATGAACTTATAAGCCAACAACTCCACTCCTAGGTCTCTCCCCAAGAGAATGAAATGAATGTCCACAAAAAGCCTGTATATGTGAATATGTGCATGGAAATATTATGCATATAGTCCCAAACTGGGAACAATTCTAATGTCTATCTTTTGGTGAATAGATAAACCGTGGCATATCCATACAATAAAATTCTTCAACAATAAAAAGGAACAAAACAGTGATACATGCTACAACAACATGACTGAACCTCAATTATATTATGCTTCATTGATAAGAAAAGAAGACTGGCATCACTCCTTACTTGGAGTTTAATTAGCCACAGAAAGTAAAATGTTTCAGTGCCTTTGGGTTTCTGAAGTACAAGAGCTTTCTGAAGATTCCAGCCCCCAGCTGTCAAGTCTTCCAGACTTCCTGGGGCAGATATTAAGATGAATTCTTTTAGAATTCCTGACCCAGAGCTTCCCTGGTGGCACAGTAGTTAAGAATCTGCCTGCCAACGCAGGGGACATGGGTTCGAGACTTGGTCCGGGAAGATCCCACATGCTGCGGAGCAACTAAGCCCATGTGCCACAACTACTGAGCCTGCACTCTAGAGCCTGCAAGCCACAACTACTGAGCCCATGTGCCACAACTACTGAAGCCCGCATGCCCTAGAACCCATGCTCCGCAACAAGCCACTAAAATGAGAAGCCTGTGCACCGCCGTGAAGGGTAGCCCCCGCTCACCACAACTAGAGAAAGCCCGCGTGCAGCCACAAAGACCCAACGCAGCCAGAAATAAATAAAAATAAAATAAATAAATTTATTTTTTTTAAAAAAAAGAATTCCTGACCCAGAGAAACTCCATTGTAATTTGTTATGCAGCAATAGATAAAAAATCCCTAGTGATAAGAAATATTAAAATATATACTAAAAGGAAAGAAGGGTTCTAACTATGGGGCTGAAGCTGCAATGGGCTCCTCAGGGCACATTGGCCGTTGTGCCAGGAACAGCATTCATTTCCAGGGGCCACGCAGGAACTTTGCCCCAGGGGTCTGCTGCTGGGGGTGGAACTCCCATTTGGTTCCAGGTCTGCACTTCCAGCAAGGCTTCTACTTCCAAGGAGACTGTGAGGCAGCTATCAGCTCCCACAGTCCCCAGGCCTCCTGGAATGGCGTCACCACCCTTTGGAACCACATGTCACCCTGTCCTGACTCGCAGGGCCTCTGAGCCCACCTACCTGCCCTCTGTGGCTGTAGGTTGGGAATGGGTTGGGGTCTTCTGGGACACGGAGACTGGCCTGGGGGGACTGACTAACAAGTCCCAGGAGGTTGCTGGCAGTTTCTGGAGCTCCCTTTCCCCATCATCGGCAGATGGAGATCACAGCTACTCCCAGGAGTCTCAGTCTAAGTCAGCCCCTGCCTGGGAGCTCCTGGCCCCACTTCAAAGCCTGAACCTTGGACAGCCAGTCGTTGCCGGTGGCATCTGCATGGACAAGGTGTGGTCAAGCCAGAGGCCGCGTGGGTCTTTGATATCCTGCTCCCCTGCACACAGGCCCACTGCCTGGGGTGCTGGTGCCTTAGCAGAAGGGCTGACAGGTCTTCCCTCTGGACTTCATTAAGCCTGTTCCAGCGTCCAGTCCATTCCAGCTACATCATGCCCAACATACTCCGGGTGAGCACAGAGGCTAAGAAGAAGCAACTTACCAGGAACTCCAAGGCCCAAATCAGCAGGATGGGATGCCTATAAAGCTACTCACAATTTATTCATTAACTATGTACATATCTATGTGTTCCAGAGAGTATAATAAACCATAGGCGTCAATGAGGTATAAGATAAAGTCCCTGATACTAGGAAGTTCACATCTGAGAGGATTCCTATATAAATAGATGAAATACAATATAGTCCATGAGGTCAATAAAATAACATTTTCAATGTAAAAATGTTTCTTATTTTTAAATTCCAATTTTGATATGTGATGTTAAAATTTTCTGTACATATCTAAAATATAATTTTTATCCAAATTTCAACCATTAGGTGAAAAGCTTATCAAGTGGTTTTAATTTCTGGAGAAAAATCAGTTACTAATTAAGGAAAAAAAAAGCCTGATATTGTTTTGTATGTGATTTTGATAGAGCAATTTTACTGGTTTAAACTACTCCTAAATAGTTTGATTATGGTAGTATACCCATAAGCAGTTGAAAGTTTAAAATAAAATATAAACTATAACAACTTGGATTCTATTATATTGCCACATCATATAATAGTGAGAAAAATGGTATCATTTCTAAATTAAGTCCATGACTATAGTGGTGTTAATGATTATTATTTCCATGTATACAACACATTGAAGGCTTTATAAAATGGTTGAATATTTATAAGTGCTTCTTTCTTCAAAGTATGTGTTACTTTTCTGCATTATAAGTACTAGTAAATTGTTGCCAATACTAGTATAAATCAAAGATACCTTTCTTAGAGAATACAAAATATTGATAGTTTCATATAGTTACTCAGGGAAATATTAAATAGTACATAAACTACCTAGACTCATACATGCAAAGTAACATATTCATGAAGTGTAAGAGAAAGGCAATTATTTGAGAAAAAATAGGAAAAAATAATGTCTTCAATCCATAATTGAAACCAATGGTTTTATTTAGTCCTCAGAAGTCAACTACACTCTCTGAGTATGTACATGTCTTCATAGTAACATTAAGCTGTTTTATTTCCACAAATCCATGCTAATATTTAGAGAATTTAGCACACTGGTTCCAACATCAGTATCTATTAGATGACCTAGGTATCTTGTTTAAAATGGAGAGTTTCTTGGCAATAATCCCAGAAATTCTGATTCAGTATGTCTTGAATGGGGTCCAGGAATACTGTCCCAGGTGATTCTGATTCAGGTAACAATTAAGAAGTTGAAGAACAGTAGTAAAAAAGAAAGGGCCAACCTGCATGCCTATTCTCAAATGTGCATATGACTTACAGTGCCCTTTTGAAAAAAGACTGGCCAAATTAGAAAGAAATGTCTGCGGCTCAAACACTGCAGAGAATCCAGACTCACTCTTGTCTCTTGATCCTGATGAGGTTAACCTCGGTCACCCAGATGGATACAATGTAACCCAGCCAGTGCTGGTTTACAGGAATGCACGTCCCTTGCATAACTACCTTCCAGACTCACCAGATGGGGAAAGTTGGAGAAGTGATATATGTCTCTTTGGACATATGCTGAGCTAGGGACATATAGTAGAAACAGCAGAAATGAGGATGGGCTCAAAAACCCACTTAAAAAACTTTGTAATTTCTCCATGTGGTATTTAAGGCTCCGTTTGATAAGGCCTCAGGCTTCCTTTCTTTTCTTTCTTTCTTAAAAATGGAGATACAATTGACATACAACATTATATTAATTTAGGTGTACAACACAATGATCTGATATTTGTATCGATCTTGAAATGGTTGCCTGAAGCAGGGGTGCGAGGTGTGCAAAAAGTAAATGTGATCAAAGTGTACAGACTTCCAGTTATAAAATATAATAAGTCCTAGGGATGTACTGTACAGTATGGTGACTGTACCTAACAATACTGTATTCTATATGAGAATAGAGAGGAGATCTCAGGCTCCCTTTCTGAATGCATTTTCTTTAGCCTTCCCTACTCATTCTGGGCACCAATTGCACCACCTTACTTGTAATTTCTCATCTGGACATGAGCTTTAATACCTCTCTGCCTTTGCTTAAGATGTTTCCTCAACCTAGAATACCCTCCTTTCCTCCTTTTCAGTATCTTCTTCATCTTTTAAAGACTCAGCTCAAATGATAATTCCTGTGTGACATACTATGCTTATGTCTTCAAAAATAATTATTTTAATTATTTTTTCTCTTACAGCACTTTGCATTTTGGTTGCATACTTATGAATTCAACCAGATTGTTGTCTTTTTCACAAAATTTTCAGGCCTAGTAGTTAAGTAATATGGTCTCTAAACTTTCTTCACTTTTTGAAAGACTTGTCTAGTTGTCAAGAAACACATCAGGTAGGCAACTTTCTCAAATGGCTCCCAAGAATCCCCACTTCCTGATACCCACATGAGTTACCTCCATGTAATTCTTTGCCCTTAAGTGTGGTCTGGATCTAGTGACTTGCTTCTACTAAACAGAATGGGGGATCAGCGATACCGCTGATGTCAGAAACGACATCTTATCACTTTTGCAGGGGAGCAGAACTCTACTTCAACAGGATAAATCCAGGGAGTCATCTGACTCCTGCAACTCCTTCTTCTTCCCGTCTTTTTTCTCTGCTGATGCCAAGGCTGAAGCAGCAGCAAGAGCTGCAGATCTGCCCCGTGGAGACGGGCACGCTGGCCAGATGGCTGATACCCTGAGCAGTGACTGATATCTTCAGGGTTTTTTCCTTTCAGCTCACAGGTGACCTTGCTGAGTCAGGCTGTCATCCACCTCCTTGATGCCCACACTGTCCAGGATCTTCTTTATGTCTTTGGCAAAGGCATTGCCACTAAGGGCAGCCAGCAGGGAGGAGGCCATATAGTGTCGGTAGGCAAAAATCTTTCCATATACAGGGAAATTATCAAAAAGGATCCTTCACAATAAAATCATTAGGAACTCTTGTAGCTTGAGTCTTATCTAGTAATTAACACTTATTGGATAGAGATAGCAATCTACCTACCTACAACCCTGGTACACACATAATATTGCACACATATTTCCCTATTCTCATACTTTGAGTCTGTATTTTATTTCTAAAATGCAAATGCACTATAGATTTCTAATAGGTAAGCAGTCCAACGAGCTTAAATGTAGGTGGATAGATAGATAGATAGATGCCAAGGCTAACAATAATTTCAGCTTAATTATATGTACAATGCAAATGTACATAAAAATTTTTACTATAGTTTACTTTAATTATCTATGTATGTAAAAATCACCTTGACTAATTTTACTATTAACTTATTTAAAAATGAAGCCTAAGGAGGTGAATATGTGTCCCTGTGAAATTGTGTTTTGGAGTGTGAGTCCTGGGCTCCTGTCTTAGCTTGGTCATCATTTGCTGTGTGACACATGGAAATAAATCTTAGCCTCTATTTCTTCACTCTTACAATGTGGACAGTAATAAATTGAGTGAATGTATATAAAGCTACTATAATAGTTTGGTTTACTAATTTATAATATTATCACTTACAATTATTATAGAAACATTAGGTCCTTTCTTCTCATTTGGTCTGAGAACACCATTTCATGGCTAACTATTTGGCACACAGGCAGAAGAAACCCTTTGGTTTTTTTTTAAACCAAAAAACCTATTTATTTTTGTTTAAATCCTTCATTACTTAATGACCACAGTTTGGTCAATATAAACCTTTTGCAACTTTCCCTTGGAGGCTATATGAGAGTGCACTTAAGTCTGAAGTCCCTGGAATTCAGCATAATTTGCATAGTTATAACTAACTAAAATAATTTTGGGGGTCAGTTTCTATTCCTAAACTGTCCTTAAGAACAGACTTCAGTCTTAGTTTTAACCCACAACCATTAACACTGTTCATGTAAATAATGTTCTATACAATTTATAAAAAATTAGATGAAGTTATGTTGAGCCTAAATTATAGACAATAATCTCAGTTTGATTTTCTGTATATATGAAGATGATACTACATACATTATGTTGAAGTAAAAAGAAGCTAAAGCAAAGTAGCTCTAATGCTACATAACCTTAAAAGTTACTCAACAATTTAATCCTAACTCATAATGGTATACTTACACATAACATTTTCCCCAAATATAGCATGCAGTAAGTCTACCGCTGATTTTTGAACTCTTTCACAATAGAAACAATCTATTGTCATCTGGATAATTAAAATGACCAAGAAAAGAAGAATTGTCTTTGGTATCATCCATTTATTTTATAATTATATAAAAGTTCTAAGGCTTTAATGTAGTTATCTTTGTCTAATGATATGTGTTATAATAACACCAAAACAAAAAAGAAATTAGAAACATTTGCCTATTGGAAGTTTCTGATAATTTGAATGAAGTGATTTTGGGGGGCTTGCGTTTTTTTAATTCTCAAGACTAGTATAAAAACAGCAAAGCAATAATGCATAAAAGAATTATTAGTAGTCTAATAAAACTATTTGGACCTTGGACTATAGCAACACTGATTAATGACTGCTTTTTAATTAATTGGAAGTTGTTCAATCATTGTACCATTTCATTTCACCTGAGAGTTTTTATAGAAGGGTCAGGGCCAAAACATTTGCTAGTTCAATCTGCAGTAAGGTACACTTAAACAATTATGTTCCACTTGGCAGGGCAAGTGTGGGCTATTTATTTCTCAGTCATTCACCATAATGAGAGTTTCCTGCTGAGGCTGGTTAATTTGATCATTGAAAGCAGCCTTATGTATTAAAATATAAATAAAGTTTACTTTCAAACTCTGTGAACTGAAACAAAACAAGACCCACAATAATCTACTCTTATTTCAGAATCTTTAATTACCATGTGATATATACTTAGCCTCTTTCTTTTTCATGGAGGTGTATAGTGTTCATCCTACCAGACTTCCTTGAGCGTTCTAAATTCCACACAGTAGTCTTTGAATAGACAGTGGAATAGACGAGGGGTAGATATTTTAGAAATATTAGCTTGACAGCCCTTTTACATTGTTTGTATGTATGGATTATGAGTCTAAGTCTCAGTTCTGCATGTGTCCAAGTGAGAGCCAACATAACTTACGAGAATCCACACAACGGGGTTTCCTAATTTGGATTTAGGTAAAAACTACATCCAGCAGGTCAGAGAAGAGCCAGCATGTGCCCTCATTATATTAATAATTAACAAAATACAGTTTTCTAAGTTTGAAGAATCTAAGCTTTTAAGGATCAATGACACTTGCTTGCATTGTATGAATGCATACTCCTCTGCCATTTTCCAAATGTTTGAAGCTCAGGCTCTGACTGCAGGTAGCAGACCTGCTATGATGGGTGCCCTCACACCATGGTGATGGTTTTGGTAGCTATAGTAGCTGCTGGGGAGAAAAAGACCTTTTAGAGTTACAGTACAGAGTGAATAACTAGCTGCAGACTTTCATCTTGAGTTAAGATACTGGACCTAATACTCCTCCTTCTAAAAATATGCACGTTTTGCATGTGCATTAATAGAAAGGGTAGGTCGCACAAGACAGTTTTCTAATGAAAAATATTCTATTATGGACAATACATTTTTGATAAATAGAAATTTTTTGAATAGTCTACCTCTGGTCAGTTATCACTTACTATATCCAAGTTAATTGAGAGTGACTATAATATAGTCGATAGAGGTCTTATAACCCATAACTTAGACATCTCATTTTTACTCTATTTGTCAAAGATCTTAGAATACTAAAGTTTATTTTCTAACTATATTATAGTTAAGCTTTCCTCAGTGTTATGAATGAAGGAAATAATTCAGAGTTGAAATAACCGAAAGCATGAAAAGAATGATGAATAACATATGTAACTGTGATATGGGAGAGAAGAAAGATGCCTAGCATGAAAGGAAACTTCAGGAAAACAAGTTAAAGAGAACTGGGGGACTGGCATTTGGTTCTGCTCTCCTGATAGAATGTCTTCTCAGGCAGCTGACTGGATGATCAGCTCTCAGAACCTAACAGAGCAAGGAGGGCAGATTTGAAAGGAGACAGCATGACAGAGAAAGCATATGGTAGAGGAGCAAGCTGTAATGTACCTGTTCAGCATGACCAGGGTATATGAATTTCCTCAGGGTCTAGTGGACAAAACAGAAAGCTGGAGTTGAGAACTCATGCTATTAATTCATCCAAGAAAGCCGTCTGCTACACACGGGGACCTGGAATTAAGAAGCTGTAAGTTCTACCACTGGGTGCCCATATCAAGTTCATGGGCAAATGGGATGCTCAGAGACCCCAATACCAAATAACTCAAAAATCACATGAAGAGAGTATGTGGGCAGTCCATTTAGCCAGTCAATTTTAATCTTAGAAGCAGTGGCAACCAGGGGAGCACTCTCTGGGGGGCAGATCAGAGAGATTTATGTGATTTATGTGATTTATGTTGCAGCAACATGGATGGATCTAGAGATTATCAAATTAAGTAAACGAAGTCAGAGAGAGAAAGACAAATATGAGATACCGCTTATATGTGGGATCTAAAAAAATTATACAAATGAACTTATTTCCAAGACAGAAATAGACTCACAGACATAGAAAACAAACATATGGTTACCAAAGGGGAAAGAGGGTGAAGGGATAAATTAGGAGTTTAGGATTAAAATATACACGCTACTATATATAAAATAGATAACCAACAAGGACCTACTGTATAGCACAGGGAATTATACTCAACATCTTGTAATAACCTACAATGGAAGAGAATGTAAAAAAAGAATATATATATATATATATATTTATACATATACATGTATAATTGAATCATTTTGCTGTACATCTTAAATGATCACAACATTGCAAATCAACTATATTTCAAAAAAAAATCTTTAAAAGAGAGATTTATGCATTTTACTTCTCTCTCTCTCCTTTCTACTCCAGCTGGAGAATCTTTACCTCCATTACCAAGGAATCAAAGTTCCAACTTATGGTGTCATTGAGTTCTTCAGTTATCTATTGTTGTACAACAACACATGACCACAAAAATATAGTTGCTTGAGATAATTACAATTTTACTATTTCTCCCAATTTGGTGCATCAGAATCTGGGCAAGATTTGGCTGAGTATATATTCCATTTCACATGGTAATGATGGAGGCTACATTGTGGTATTCAGCTAGCAAGCAGCCTGGCTAGAGGTTGCAGGATGGTTTTACTTACATATCCAGCGCTCTGGCAGGTATGGTTAGAAGGCTGAGCTGAGCTGGGATTGTCAACCTGACCACAACATGTGACATGACAGCCTCAGAGCAGTAGTCTTCTAACATAACAGAAAAGTAGTCCAACAAACAAGACAGAAGCTGCATGTTCTTTTATGCTAAATTTACCTTTAATAATCAGAATAATGTAGAAGTAATGAAATCAGCTAAAGGCATCATTAAGGCCCGGGAATAGGTGTCTGATTATGCATGTTTGGAAGCAGTTTTTGAAGATTAACAAAATTGTTTCCCGTTTACACCCACTGAGTTGAGACGGACCAAAAACCCCTTAACAGAAATGTTCACAGTTAGCTTCTCCCTGCACTGAAAGGTGACATTAGCTGTCAGAGTACTTGTACCAGAGGCACGAAAGAGAATAGGAGGAAAACAAAATGAAAGATACTCAGAAGGGATTTCCTCAAATCTTTCAAGAGAACCTAAGCAGAAGGACTGGTATGATGCACTTCTGTTACAGACAACTATGTTGATAGCCAAGGTCTCCACTCCCACCCTCATCTGTTACCTTTGGAAGTTGTGATAATATCCTGAATTGTCCAGCCAAACACATAAGACCTATAATCACTCTCAGTCTAAAGGATCACTTCTGGACCAAGCAGAAACCAACACAAGGAGTAATTCCTAACAATCCTATAGATTCTGAGTGAAGAATTGCACTTGAAGAATTGCACTTAAAACTCTTGTATATTTCACAATGATGTTCGTAACAAAATACATTTTAATGAAAGGAGAGAGAGAGAAGAGGGGTGAATTTAAAAATTCTCTCTTCAATTTCAGAAAATATTTCAGAAAAGATGATTTCATGTGATGGTTATTTCCTCCTGCCTGGTCTGTGAAGCTCTCAATAATATATACAGGGATGAAGACGTGGAAAGACGGAACTCCGGTGGATTTTTGAGGTTACAGGGTGGAAAAGGATGAGATCTCACCATGAAATGCACTGCTAGATATTCATCCAGTCCTGCAAACAGGGCTCACTGGCAGCTGTCACAATTTTTCTGAACTTATGCTATGAGGAAAAGGAGCCGGTTTCTGAGTTTCCCCAAGAGACCACTTGGCTGTCAGTCCGAAAATGAAAACGCCTCAGCAGGGATTCATTTAAGAGTGTGAAATCCAAAGAACTGCAGTATAACATTGATTCCGTCCATGCCATACTTACTAACTTTACTCGCAATTATGGAGAAATTATACTGCGCGGTGCTTTCTCTGTCTAGTAATTCACTAGTAGAGATGGTTCCTTCAGTTGCATCTATTGTAAAGTAGCTGTCCCCATCACTCTTCCAATCTATGAAGTACCTGTATATAAAAAAGAGTAGATGCAAATGTGCAATGATTACACATTAATCATGATGGCAGTCAGGCTAACTTGACACAGTTCCTTATTTTTCTTCCTGCAGCTATTACCTACCTTGCAATAAAGAAGAGTATAAATGACAGCTTCTTTATCACAAAGTCAGTATGCTCAAGGGGAAACTGGAAATAATGAAAGATTTAGTACTCCTGCTGTTCGTATTATTTTAGGGCCTTGACACCTTGAAAGCTCAGCAGAGACTAAAATTCTAAAGCTGACCATTGATTTCCTTAACCTGCTGAATATTAAAACTTTTTCAAGCAGTAAAATATTCCTTAATGGTGACTGTGGGAAGAGCTGGGGGTGGGAGAGGCATCTGGAAATAGCTACAAAGAACTGAGGTCAGAACACAGGTAGAGTCTTCGTTTCCATGGACAGAAAAAAAAAAAAAAACATGTTAGGGAAACTAAGGGGAAAATTTTTAACTGACAATGGGATAATTGTACAGAAATATTTCCCTCAAACACATATAAAAGGGCCATGGTTGTTTTATTACTCTAAATATCAGGACAACTTTCTTAAAAAAAAAAAACCAAAAAACAGTGACCTTGGCTAATAATGTCTCTTTATCTTCTGTATTAGCCAACCTTCTTGATAGTAACAGATGTTACCTTCTTTATGTGAAGCAGCTGGACTATGAAATGCAAGAAAGTGAATAAAAGACATATTGCATTTGTATAAACCTTTATGTAACAGTGGATATATAGAGTGATATATGTAAAATTATTTTCAAACATATTTTCAATCATCATATTAATGGACATTTTGAAATCTTTCCACGTGCCAGGTATTGTTCTATATATTTATATATGTTAACAAATTCCCAGAACGACCCTAAAAAATGAGTATTACTAATCTCCCCATTTTACATATGAGTAAAAAAACATATGCTGAAGTTCACAAAGTTAGAAAGTTTTAGAGCTGATATTTGAACGAGGTCATCAATGTTTTCCATATAATTATTATAAGATAGTCTTACCAATTTTAAATGGATCATTTTTAAGTGGAAAAGGGCTCTGCTAATCAAAAGACTGAATGCACAATATGTTTATCACCATTTTTCTGGCCGGGGAATCAAGGTGAAGTCCTTACAAACAGTGGCTGAAACAGATGACATCATAGTAGTCAGCACATCTAAATCCCCAGGCAGTCACAAAAAGTTAGTTAAGATATGTGTTTCAAAATTGCAAGTTATAATTTTGACAAACTGGTTACCTAAAACTGGGGCAGTTTGCATATCATTTTGGCGCTAGATCAAAACTAGTTTGCTTTATAGGTGACATTTATAACTTGTCAATATTTGTTAGTAACTGATAAGATCAGAGTATGAACCAAGGTTTTCATCTGCCTTTGATATTTCTGTTGTTGATTTATGATAATGCATGCCTTATGAGTTCAATGTAACATGCTATCTCATAGAAATGCTCTCAAAAATTATAAATGAACTTAAGGTACATTTAAAACTCAAGGAGTACCAGATACAAGGAGCTTAATTCTCTCTATTGCCTGATGTCCTTTTCTGAACAAAAAAGCATCTTCTCACAATACCCCTTTTCAACACCATTATTCAACTTGAGCACATGCCTAATTTAAGAAGCAAATTGCTACTGAACCTCCTTCGTGACTAGCATTTCTAAAGAATTGTTGGTGTAGACTAACGATGGTTGGTGTTTAATTGTAGAATTCACTAAATATTTGTGGAGTGCCCACTGTGCACTGGACATTGTACTAGGGTTGAAACACATAAAAAGTGGTAAAGTAAGATGCCCACTAATAAAGAGTCTAGTTGGGGAAACACATATAAACAGATGATTTTTATGCCTGGTAGAAAGAAAGAAAAGACACTACAGGAGTGCAAAGAAAAGATGCCTGGTTCAACATGTATTGATTCAGGCAAACCTTCCTGCACACGGTGTGTGGCTGACATTAGAAGGCTATAAAGGAATTATTCACGAGAAGAGAGAGGCAGACAAAGTGAGGAGAGGAGGAAAGGTATTTCAGGAAGCTGCAACAGCAGTAGCAAAACCATAGAGTTTGTGTGGGAAAATATAAGCTGTTGGGAAATACGGGAAAATATCTGAAAGGCACAATAACATGAAAAAAGATAAGTGATTTAGGTCAAGGAGGGTCTCGTAAATTCTATTAAGGAGGTGGGACATGATCTTGTGAGTAATGAACACTTCGAAACGTATAATTAGGGTATGGGTTAAGAGTTCATCACTTTTAGGGCACAGGGTGGATGTATTTGAAGGGGACAAGGCTGTTAGCATTTCCTGTAGACCAGAATCTTGCCAAGAGACAAAGATAAGAGGCTGGAAAGATATTTGATTCAATGGGTTGTGAGTAGTTGAAATAACTAGGGCTATGCAGGCTGAAGGAAAGAAGACATAAAACATGCTAGCCGCCTTTAATTTGATCAGGACACTCATGTGAAGGAGGTGTTAGATTTACTTGTTATGTTTCAGTGGGATACAGATAGGACAGGAAAATGGAATCTATAGAAATTAAGATTTTGGATAAGTATATCAAAGACTTTTGCGGTACGCGGGCCTTTCACTGTTGTGGCCTCTCCCGTTGCGGAGCACAGGCTCCGGACGCGCAGGCTCAACGGCCATCGCTCACGGGCCCAGCCGCTCCGCGGCATGTGGGATCTTCCCGGACCGGGGCACGAACCCGCGTCCCCTGCATCGGCAGGCGGACTCCCAACCACTGCGCCACCAGGGAAGCCCCTATCAAAGACTTTTTGATGTCAGAGTTGCACAGGGTCATAACGGGTTTCCTCAGAAAACCATAAAGCTCCAGGACTACTCAAATATTGACGTCGAAATAGTTGGTGCAGATGTGGTGGAACAAATTTGAGCGTGATTGGAGAGTCTGAATGTACCTTGCAATGCTGAGATTCTGTAACTATTTTCCATATAGAATGAAATCTATTTCTCTTACTTTGCATGGAACATACTTTCTAATTATTGTTTCCTATTAGCACTCTGTTCTAACCTTAACAAATATATCCTACTCTGAACTCTGCAATAAAGCCTCACTTTTCAAATATATGCTTACTTTTTTCCTAAGCCTTATTTTTAATAATAGCTTCATTCACATACTATACAATTTCCCAATTTAAAATGAACAATTCAGTCATTTTCATATATTCAAGTTGTGCAGTAGGTGGTAGGTTTTAAAACATTTTAAACTTATTAGTTCAAAACTTTTTCATTTAATTCATTAATTGGGATAAGCTCCAATTTTCCAGAAATTTCACTTCTATAGGATAAAAATTGTGATGGTGCAAGGTTTCTGATTTCTCCTCTGCTACTTTCTTTTTCATTAAGTGTATATTTTCTAGTGGAATGTTAATTCTTTTAATAATGTTACACAATATTTTTGAGTTATTTTCTTATTATCTGCTCTAGATGTTACCATATGCAGCTTAACTTAGATTCAAATTTATATTAACTTAATTCTAATAAAATATAGAAATGTTACTCCTAGGTAGCCATGTGCTATTATATATCTATAGATGTATGTAATATATATATTGTTATCTATAGTACACTGATACAGTAAAAAATACAATAAAACATTGTTACTTAGTACTTTTATTATTTTATGTCTCTTAAAACTGAAAAAAATAAAGGAAAATATTTTGGGAAGAGCTAAAGTTCTCCAATCCTACGGGCTCTCTTACCCTGGGAAATTCTCTGCATCACTGCTGCCGGCAGTGGATGGAGGAATGATGGTCTTCTCATTTTGACTCTATGGGAGTGCAAAAAGCAACACGAGGCCCTATATTATCAGACTGCCTGCCGTAGGGCCTCTGCCCTGTGAGTGAAGTGGAGTGAGTGGAGGAAACAAACTGCCAATCTCAACCACACTCACCAGGAATTTCGCTTCTGGAAACTCAGAGTTGGAGAAGATGAGAAACGCTGGCATCCTGCCCCTCCTGGTAAGATACTGTATCCCATGATTGAGAGCTGAGGAGAGAGGAGCCATGTTTTCTCAGCCATTCCATGCAGAGTCCAGAGAGAAATCTCTATCAGGCTGAGCTGGGAGATGGGAGTGGAAGGGAAGAAACAGGTCTGGGGTCAAGTGCCACAGTCTCTTGATGTTCTTATCGTGTTTTAATAGATCTTCTTGAATAAATGTTTCTTCATTTGCTATATGCTCTTAGGAAATTTTCCAGAGACCATATATGATTGTAATTTTTAAAAAATAATTTTCACCATTTATGCTGTTTAACTGGGAGCATGTCTGCAGAGCTCCTCATGCTGCCATTCCTTAAGTAGAAACTCCACCAGTTTTTGGAATTCCTTTCTTCTTTTCTCATTTACTCCAATTAAACTGCATGATATTATTTAAAGCTCTTCTGCACGTATTTGCATTGTTGCAAATCTCTGCAATGAATAGGTCCTTTTCTGATGCTCATAGCACTCAATTGTTTTGCAGATTTTGGCAAACATAAGACAGATTATGTACATTTTGTGCCTGTGATTGTCTTTCTTACTCAAGGCCCTTTAAATTACTTGAGGTTACTTTATTCATCTATGTGTTGCCAAGGACCTGGGACGTTATTTGCATGTTATAGCATCTGGAACTTAAACACTACATTGAATCAATGCACAGATCCTATTCTTATTACCTATATAATAGTTAAATATTTCTACTTCAACCCTATTTAGGGTTTTAGGAATGTCTTATTTAGGACAACAAAAGCTTTCTGGTTTGCAGAGGACTTTCTCAGTACTAGTGCTGAATATCCTGAGATCCAAAAAACTCCTTGGTCCCAGTAAAAACTGTGACAATAGATCACCTTACTTCTAGTTAATTCTTACAGCATATTTTACAGTTTAGAAAGCTGAGTCAAACAGAATCTATGCACAATGAATCATTACACACCCACAGTTCATTTTAAATTTAGGTCTATCTGGTAATGTGTTTAAAAATTCAAGAACTTACTTATTGCATACATAAAATAATGTGCCTATCTCTGTTTTATCTTTCTATCTATCAACCAAAATCCAATATCTTAGAAGGTGAGTAAGCAAATTTCATTTATTTAGTCATTTCAGTCTAACACTGACATAGAGTTTGCATTCCATAAATCAACCACCCCTGAGAGGCAAAGAAATAGATATAGAATTAAGAACATGAACTTTCTGGAGAAAGAACTAGGGTGATATACCGGTTCCTTCACTTACCTTGTGCAGTTAGGTTAGGAATCTCGCTCCCTAATGTCTGTTCTCCTTGTCTTCTGTAAAATTTGGGAAAATAATACCTACCTAGCAATATAAAAGTAAGTGTGGTATAGACAAAATGAGATAAGATATATGTACCTAGGTATGGAATCATTCATGTGGGGTGTGTACATGTATGTATGTGTGTGTATATATCCTTTCCTCCCTCTCTCTTTCCACATTATTGATTATTTTGTATTATTTTTCAATTAAAAAAAAACTCTTCTTATCACACAAATGTGTGCTTTGTTCTAGAACAAAGTTGTGACATATGTAGCCTTCAAATTTAAAACACCTGAACTACGAAGCCCCCCAACCCCAAACACCTGAAGTACAAACCATGGGCACAATAGCCAGGCCTTATTTCTTACAATGCTGCTTTGGTTCTCATTCACTATTTTCTGGCGTCTAGTTTTTATCTCCATCACCTTGTGATGTTTGATACCCCTTCCTCTGGATGTTATCCTCTTGGAAAGCTTACTGCCTTCTTAGCTGAACATTTTCTACTCAGTAAAAACGTCTTCAGCATCTTCCCATAGCCGGTTAGGTTTTTAACACTAGGTCCTGGCATTTTCCTAAGGTCCTACCTTTGTGTAACTGGCTGATCCCTGTGCCTGACTGAATGATAAACATTAGACAATAGCCATATTCTACTGTGGTATTTTGCCCACTGTAGCAATTAGGAGACATAGATAGGATGTGGCCATCAATGCACTGACAATGAAAACACTCCTACATATCCTGGATATTTTCAGAGAAGACATGACCCAGTTATAAAGTGTCTAGATCAGTTTCAGGAGAATCACCGTCCCAGAGTTAGCCATCACTGGTTTACTTTGGGTTTGCTACAGTCCACATTCAATCTAAGGGTAGACTGATATCTTAATTGCAACTAATCACATAACCAAGCACAACCCTATGAGGATTTCCCAAGATAAGACTCCCACCCATGTCCTCCAGCTGCCTTTTGTCTGTAGAAACACTTTACTCAAAGAATAAATTTAATTAGAGAAGTGAGAAAATACAGAAAGAAAGGAAAACAGTCAAGCAAGACAAAATAATGATAATACTTTGGCCATTAAACAAAGTCAAGGATCTTCTGAGCCATGTCCTTTAAGCTGTTTTGCAGATACTGAAACCCCCAGCAGGTAGAAGAAAGGAACTGCATGCTGCCCACAAGCACGTAGACCCCAGACTGGTTGGAACCAGAGGGTTGATGATGCTGACTCGCAATTACCTCACTACCAACCAATCAGAAAAACGTCCAAGAGCTAATCACACACCCTGCAACCCCATTCCCTCACCCTGTCTTTAAAAACCTTTCCCTGAAAGCCTTCCGGGAGTTTGGGTCTTTTAAGCACTCGTTGCCCTGTACTCCTTGCTTGGCTCCCTGCAATAAAGCTATTCTTTTCTATTTCACCCAAAAATCTGTCTTGGAGATTCAATTTGGTGCTGGTGTGCAGAGGCCGGGTTTCAGCAAAAACCACAATATAATATAAACTGTCTAATTTGGCCCAACTCCCCAGTTTAAATGAGTATAACTTTTAGGTACATACTGTGTTTGAGTCATGTTATACTTACTTGGTGAGTAGATGAAATTCAAATTAAAAAAAGATGCTTAGGATAGATATATGATACAAATCTATAGTTCATAAAAAGTATGCACAGTGACTGTTGATAAGAAACTTGTTTTAACAATTCAATGGAAATCAAAAATTAATGCATTAACTTAATCTTGTGCAGACCACTCGACAGAGAACAATTTTATTATTTTTCTGAAAATGAGTTTTCAGAAATGCCTTAAAGTTTTGTTCTCTTCATTAGGTAAACACTCCCCTTAAAATTGTTTCTTTTAATTTGCCTAATAGCTTTCTCACAGTTAATGGAAAAGCTAACTTTGACCCTGTCCCAATTCTCAAACACATTTTGTAAAATAGTACTTGATGATACAGAGTACTTTAAAAATATTACAAAAAAATAAAAAATAAAAAAATAAAAGTATTACATCTCATTTTTTAAGCAATAATAATGTTAAGAGTAATGACTCAGGTCAAGGTAGGCAATATTTTGTCCAGGCACTAATAATAGATCAAAATCTCTTTACTCTTCACTCTTTGCTAGTGTTTGTTTTTTAATTTTTTTTTTGGTCTGGTGGCAGATAACTAAATGAAAGTAAATTCAGTTCAATTTATTTCTATAAACACTTTACTAAGAATTTAAGCCACATACAACACTTAGATTGTAATTGCTTCATCAACATCGCAATTAAATTGTTTTCTGAGGAATCCTAATATGTTTCTCTCAAACTTCCTTAAACAGTAGTTGCTAATTTCCTACTAGTTCCTTTTAGTTTTGTTTTTTCCTAACCCTCCTCCTCATTCTTATTTTCCTCATCACAGATTACATCTTAGCTTAGATAGCTCTGTCGTTTGGTTTAAATGTTTGATGAGAAGTTAAACACTAGATCAAATTATTAAATTAATAAAGGCAGAATTATTCTGTCCTTAAATTCTATTTGGAAGCATGTGATACGAATAAAATAGCTCTCTAAAGAAAAAGAAATACACTATATTCTACATATTATTAAAATCATAATTGCTATACTTTTCCTCAAAGTTGCTTATGCTTTCCTCATTCTGGGAGTCTTTTTTTAGTTATTTTTTAATAGTCATATGTGGTCTGCTGACTGTGTATGATCTTACGTTTCTAGATGTTAACCCTCATCTGCTCCCAAAGCTTTACACCTGGCCTTTGGTTTATTTTTCAGAGACCTCAAAGCAGCTTCCTCTAATGGAAAGAAAATAAAGTTTAGGTAAATATTGATTAAATATGGGCTCTGCACAGGGAGATCAGCTCGGTGCTTGTGAACACCTAGAGGGGTGGGATAGGGAGGGTGGGAGGGAGGGAGATGCAAGAGGGAAGAGATATGGGGACATATGTATATGTATAACTGATTCATTTTGTTATAAAGCAGAAAATGACACACCATTGTAAAGCAATTATATTCTAATAACAATGTTAAATATATATATATATACATATATATATATATATATATAATGGGCTCTGCACTTAAGAGCTTAGATAGCAAGCATGTCATGGCAGTTTTCTCATTATTAAAAATATGGACAATAATACCTGGGTAAATAAGTAAAGAATGTGATTATGCCTTTGCTCAAGGTCTTCCCATGAAGCCTTGCCAAATTCTTGTAGGAAGCATTTATTGCCTCCTTATTACAAACTTCTATATTCTTACTTCTTTCATCTTATTTATTTATTTCAATTTGTATTAACAGTCTTTCTCAAATGAGAAGAGCAAAATAATTGTATTTTGTTTTCATGATTATACAGAAAGTTTCTTTAGAGTACGATTGAATTTATTGTTCTATCCATAATATCTTGTACTTGCCTGTATGCATTTAATTATTTTATAAGGACATCTAACTTTTCCTCTTAATAATGACCTGATCACACTCACACATGGAAATATTTGTTTTATATATTTTGAGTATTTAGACATATTTATTCTGAAGTCTTTTTATATAGCTTTATGACAACTGTTCCCTTGAACTGAATCAAATGCCTGTCGTTCCTAATCAAGTTGGATTTATTTACTGTCACTGGAGGCCGCGGCCAAATGTCTCTGAAGAAAGATGCCATTTTAACTAGAGTCATTTACCATTTGATACCCAAATATGGACACCATATTTGAAAGAAAACTTTTATTTACTGTTTTGTTTTGGTTTTTCTTTTTCTGGTAACTGATTTTTCATTTTCTCCTGTGATTATCTACTCTTTAGCTCATTTTTCTCTGAAAATTACTCACATTCTCTTATTAAATAATATGGGGCAGCTTATAAACTGGATCCTGATTCTTACAATATTTTCCATGGAGAAGGATTTATATCTATTTATTATATATTTAAAGTAACTAATCTTTAAAAAATCAAAATAATTTTAAAATTTCAAACAACTGTGAGAAAAGGGCTATTCTCTAAGAGCATGTATATAAATTATAGAGAGAAGGGAAACAGCTATGAAATTTGCACTTACATAGAGCACTCAGCACTTTGAGAGAAAGCAAAGAAACTTAACCTCTAGCAGGTAAAATGTAAACCCAAAACATTTAAGTCAGTAATAAAGATCACAGACTTGGACATTCCTTCATTCTTAAGAGCTATGTGAAGCATAACAAGATAGCCTCAAAAATAGTTCACCATCCTAATATCTGGACACGCAGCCACTGTATCATTAGAATACTATAAAATATCTTAAAATAAAAGCAAATTCATCATTGGCTACCAAGATCCAATCCTCAAAAAAATTAGAGCTGTAGATCTGTATCACAAATCCACTGGATTTTGTCAATAAATTCTTAGTTATGTCTAAATCTTATAAGGACTTTGTAGTTGTCTAGAAAAATGAAAGGTAATAAGTAATAAGATTTTTTTCCGTATGTACAAAAAATGTCAACAAAAGAACAGTACATTTTGTTTCTATATTTCCAGCCTGAACAATGTCAATTTTCTCATAGTTGAATTAAACATTTTTCAGATTTAAAGTTATTGTAAGGTTTAAACCAGGGAAACCTATGTAAGTGTATAGAATTCTTGCAGGTACATAATAAGGCCCATAGTTATCATATCTTAAAGAATCAAATATTGTACATTTTTTACTGACTTGTTTTGAATTTCTATTTTGTTTTAAAAACTACTAAAAACTATGAAATTTATTTGTATTTTCAACAATCCTAGAATTACAAAGCAACTCAAAAACCCAGATATATATTTAGATTAACCTTTAGCAGTAGAGCAATTAGTATTTTGACCTTTAGAATCTGGCTGCTTATGTTCAAATTATTTTTCCATCTTTACTGAAGACATTTTTGGGTCTTCCTGGGCCTCAGTTTATACCACTGTAAAATAATAGCTGTGATGTTTAAAGAACTGTGACCAAAGGGCTCAGCCCAAAGACACATACAAATAAGTTATTACAATGTCACTATATGTTGTTAGTTAATTGCCACTGAAGCAAACAAGAGTAAACTTGTTCATCTTGGTACATGTTCCTTGCAATAGCTCCTCTTATGTTGATCATCAATGAATACATCATTCGAAGGGGAAAACAAAATTAGTTTATTCACAAAGGAATTTCTCATTCTCCACAATTAAGTTAAATTCTCCATCAACAACTTCTCAAATGAGTTACTCTTAAACATTCAGTTGGTATAAATGTACAGGGAATGCTCTTTTCTCCAGTGTAAACAAAATAAGCAGAGTATACTAGTAAAAGTACTTCCTTTCTTTAATATTGTTCAACTGCAAATACAATCCCATTGCAAGAAGGAGATTCTGATGGATGAATAATTTGATAAGCACCTGTAGGAAGCTTACATATCATCAATTGTTTCACTGGAAGTGGCTTCTGCTGAGTTTCTGGGCAATGGTTAAGCAGGAAGATTAAGGAGAGATTACAGATATGCAAATCAAGTCATTGATATTAAACAGCTCAGAACTAGCATTAAAAAAAATCTGAAAATGAGGTTTACCAAATCTCAACTTTTTTCTTTACCTTTGTGCCACAATTCTACTCCCTCCAATTAAAATAGTTTCTCATCCTCTATTTCATCTCCTTCATCTTAGACTTTTAAGAATGTATATTTTGGAGAAAAGTCCTTTACCAGATGTGTCTCTTGCAAATATTCACAATGTGAATGCTAACTGAAAGAGATAAGGTAAGCAGTACTCAAAAAGGATTAACAATTTTATCTTAATACATATATAACCTTATGGGTAAAATGTTTTTTCCCAATTTCTATCAGAACTTTCAGTATTTTTTTTAAGAGAACAAGCCGTAAGGGGATTCCCTGGTGGCACAGTGGTTGAGAGTCCGCCTGCCGATGCAGGGGACACAGGTTCGTGCCCTGGTCTGGGAGGATCCCACATGCCGCAGAGCGGCTGGGCCCGTGAGCCATGGCCGCTGAGCCTGCGCGTCCGGAGCCTGTGCTCCGCAACGGGAGAGGCCACAACAGTGAGAGGCCCGCGTACCACAAAAAAAAAAAAAAAAGAGAACAAGCCATAAGAATAAATTATTTTGCTCTCTGTTAAATAATAGAAACTAAAATTTGAACGAGTAATTAGAGTTATACCAAACAAGTAACTGGACTCTACATAAGAAAGCATTTTTAAAGCTCACCTTACAAAAAACGTGTTCATCTCTTTGTCAGAAACTATCTTTCATGAATTACTTAATTAATTCTAAGTGGGGATAACCACTGGCATTTAACAACAGCTAGGATTAAATACCACTGAAAGAAAGATTGTAAATTTTTAGATCATTTGAAAATGTATAGAGAACATAAGTAGATAAAAAAATGCAAAGAATGTAAAATAAAAAGAATAGAGATATTGTGTACAAATGGTAGACATGGAAAGAAAAAGCAGATAGAAACTTATATTATAAAATATTTCAAAGAAACTACAGGAAAAAAATAAAAAGGAGTGTGGAATTTAGACATTGCAGTAGTAGCTAAACATGATAACATGTGGGAAGTTTGCCCTATTTGACTTTTTCACAACTGTGCTACACTTAGTGTTTAGGACTCGAGAGAGAGAGAGAGAATTATTTTTTGAAGTTGAATTTTGTATAATGTCTACTTGCAAATGCACTGGTAGCATTTAGCTTCCATTAATTCTATTTATAGAAGCTAAGGAACCAAAAGGCCATTTTACCAACAAAAAAAAAAATAAAAAGAAAAAGAAAAGTATATCCCTGACTACATTGTGATAAAATAGCAGAAATTAAGACTTATAAAGATTATATCCAAACACCCTGGTCTACAGACCCTTACAAAATAAAAAGACCTATTATATTTATATATCTAGGTCTAGATCTAGATCTGCTTATAATCAATTAAAAATTATAAATGCACACATAAACATACATAAACATTCTACATTTCATTAACCAGTTGCTTTATATGTTAGGATAAATACATCAAGAAAATTTTAAAATTAAATTAATTTTGCATATAGTATTTTAAAGAACAAGGAAATATTCTTAACTCTCCAACACCCTTTCATTTTCTGGTTTTGAAGATGGTGGTTAAAAAAGTAAATATATATTTATGCAATAAGCTAAAAATGACAAATACCATGATAGAGTTATATAGTGTCTTTAGTGAATATGAAAGATGTGTAAAAGACAACACTGATAAGAAGAAAGAGAAGTGAGTTAGAATAGTAATGAGGATGCATGTGGTTTTGCCACCTAAAATGGCAGAAGTCTAGGATGAAGGCCATGAAATAGAGGGTAAGATGTTGTTTTAATTGGATGGAATTTAATTCTGTGAACAAAGGTAAAGAGAAAAGTGGAGTTTTGATGACCCTCATTTTCATATTTCTTAATTCTAGTCCTGAGTTTTATAATATTTCAGGTTTGCATATCTGTAATCTCTCCTTGTCATCCACAGGTAACCACTGTCCAGAAACTCAGCGCAAGTTAGACTCAGTGAGACAATTGAGTATGTATAAGCTTCATACATGCTCTTAACAAGTAATGCATCCATCATAATCTCTCTTTTACAATGAGATTGTATGTGTAGTTGAGAATATGAAAGAAAGGCAAACCTTTTGTTGCTTATTTGTATGCACTGGAAAAAAATATCATTCTTAAAACTGAGCAATATGAAAACAAACAACCCAATTAAAAATGGGTGGAAGACCTTAACAAACATCTTACCAAAGAGGATATATTGATACAAATGGCAAATAAGCACATGAAAAGATGCTCCACATCATATGTTATCCGGGAGATGCAAATTGAAACAACGATAAGGTACCACTACACACTTAATAGAAAGACCAAAATCCAGAACACCAGCAACACCAAATGCTGTCAAGGATGTGAAGCAACAGGTGCTCTCATTCATTGATGGTGGGAGTGCAAAATGACACAGCCACCTTGGAAGATAGTTTGGTGGTCTCTTACAAATCTCAACATACTCTTGCCATCTGATCCAGTAATTGCACTCCTTGGTATTGACACACAGGAGCTGACAATTTATGTCCAGGTTAAAAACCTGTAGATGGATATTTATGCAGCTTTATTAGTGATTCCTAGGACTTAAAGAACACTCAAGATGTTCAGTAGGTGAGTGGATAAATAAACTGTGGTACATGCTGACAACAGAATACATTTTAGCACTAAAAAGAAATGAGCTATCAAACTATGACAAGATATGGAGAAAGCTTTATGTAAATAGTAAGAGAAAGATGCCAATCTGAAAAGGCTACATACTGTATGACTCCAACTATATGACATTGTGGAAAGGCTAAACTATGGAGACAGTGAAAAGGTCAGGAATTGGTGTGGGGAGGGATAAACAGAGCTCAGAGGATTTTTAAGGAAGTGAAAATACTCTGTATGATATTACAATGATGGATACGTGTCATAATAAATATATTCACAGACTGTACAACACCAGGAGTGAATCCTAAAGTTAACTATACACTTTGAATGATTATGATGTGAATGTAGGTTCATCACTGCAATAAATGTATCCCTCCAATGGGGGATGCTGCTAAAGGGGGAGGCTATGTATGTGTGGTGGCAACAGGCATATGAGAAATCTCTGTATCTTCTCTCAATTTTGCTGTGAACCTAATCTTATCTAAAAAATATACAATCTATAAAAAATTTTAAAAATAAAACATTTTATACCGATACCTCATTTAATTCCTACAAAAATCTTGTTAAATAGGAGAAAACTAGAAAGCGAGCAAGTTTTCAAGTTTTTAATTTTTACCATTTCATTTAATTAATATTTAAAGTAAATTATATGTGTTGCTCTAGGATATCACTTGATAAGTGGGGCCTCTGTTTCTTCTCATTCTCTAAGCTTGTTTTGTATTTGAGCTTAGGTTTTTGTCCACAAAACAAGATTTCTGGTGTATTGGAAAGGGCCCTCAAATGAAAATCAGCTACTCTGATAGCCTCCTAATCCACGATGAAAAAATCAATTTCAAGTGATACAAAAATGTTTCCAAAAGTGCATTGACCAGATATGGAAAGTACAGACCAGATATGGAATATAAGATAATTTTAAGTGGGACTCATTTAGACATTTATGTTTTAACAACCAGTTATTAATTATTTTATGCATTACTTTTTACTTATGATAATTGATAATGGTTTTCTATTTATTAATCAATTTCACTACTTGATATTACGTGATGGGTTTTGGTTGGACATATCATCAAACAAAAGGAGGTAACTTGAAAAATAAACCATTCAATTGTTCTACTAACTACTATAATAATTTACACATGGACGTTTATATACATAAAATAGATTTTAGTTTATCAGTCTCTTATCCAACCCATCTTACATGGGTAGGTTTAGAATGGAATTGTCCATTTTCTCATTTTATACAGAAAAATACTTTGATTAATTTTATTTTGAAATTCATAGGATAACTACGATTTTTAAATGTTTGGAACAAAAGAAAAATAGCACATACTGAGCAGAATTATCCACTGAAATCTCTCTGTAACTTAAATCACTTATATCCAAAACAAATATTAATTTCCAATGTAACTGAATAGTCACCTGTTTTAAATTTCATTTCTTAAGAGACTGCCCCACCTCACTAATGGTAGGTACACTCATTATACTCCTATTGGACTCACTAGAAATCATTCCCATGAACTATATAATAAGAGTGTCAAAGGATATAGAATATTAGAGACAGGAAATCAGTTCATCTAAAGGCAAAGTCTAGAAACACAAAGGAAACAATAACTAGAAATTAAGCTCACAACAAGAGGGGACAGGATATGGTATATTTGGGGGCATTACACCTAACTGAACCTTTCTTCTAAGGTTTTGCAATCCCTGGTTAATGTCATTGCTTTCTGCCTCTTTGCTGTGCTCAGTGATGATGAAGTAATAATATTTATAAAATACCCAGTGGTGTGGAATAACCTAATCTTAAATTAATACCTTCCACAATAACCCTATGAAAAGGGTAATGCAGAGCAGTAAATGCAGTAAAGCAAAGGAAGACAAAACAAACAGAGCATACCTACACATGCCAAGTAACTTGTCATTTTGATGCTTATTTTTTATAACATATTTTTACTATCATTCTTAAGTGAGCGAACATGCTTTCAGACCAAGAAGAGATGATCCATACCCCACATTCCTCAACTGACATGATTCAAGTTTATTGCTTACTCCAAGAAAATGAAAGTAAGACAACTTTCATGTTGATTCAAAAGCTCCTCTGTCTTTTGACAACCCCTCACGGGGATCAATTAAATCCATCTCTGTCTGCAGCTTCAGTGAGTCAGGCTGCTGCCCATTAGAAAAAAAGACTGGGGATACTATTTCATTTCACATAAAGTAGCACTTGTCAGACACTAGTTTCTGTGACATCAAAAACAAACAAACAAACAGATAAAGAAAATAGGCTTGTACCTGGACAATTTCTCTAAAATGTAGCCTTCTTTTATTCTTCACACCAGGGTCTTGATCTAATCATTTTCTTATATTTAGAAGTTTGTAATTCTCACCTTACCTTTACTGGGTGGTATTTTTTACTTTTCAACTCTCCAATTTTTTGGTTTTAAAGTATTTCATTAAAATAATATTTTATTCATATCTCGACCTCATCTTGCTATTATCAGTATTCAAAATTGAACATATGGACTTCCTTGGTGGTTAAGAATCCACCTGCCAGTGCAGGGGGCACAGGTTTGAGCCCTGGTCCAAGAAGATCCCACATGCAGCAGAGCAACTAAGCCCGTGAGCCGCAACTACTGAGCCTGTGCTCTAGAATCTACAAGTCACAACTACTGAGCCCCCATGCCACAACTACTGAGCCTGCACTCTAGAGCCCGCAAGCCACAATTACTGCAGCCCGCATGCCTAGAGCCTGGGCTTCGCAACAAGAGAAGCCACTGCAATGAGAAGCCCGCACACCGCAACGAAGAGTAGCCCCTGCTCGCCACAACTAGGGAAAGTCCACGTGCAACAATGAAGACCCAATGCAGTCAAAAAAATAAAATAAAATAAAAATAAAGCAAAATAAAAAATAGTACATATAGTAAATTAAACAACTTAGCATTTTCCCTAAGATATTGTGTCCCACTATGTCCTACAATTCTCATCTATTGAACTGTAGAGAATTTCAATCCATGTTTATTTACCTTTTTATTACTTTTTTACAGCCTTCAATATTTCTTCCATTCTGTTTACATTCTTGAAATTACCTATGAATCCACTCAGCAGGCATTTTCTACTTTCACAATGACCAACAGCACACTCAGGGTATTCAGGAACAAGATTGATGAATGATGACAGATTAATGTATAACAACTACTAACGTAGCAGATTCTTGAGAATGGCCCTGTGAACACTGGTAATAAATAGACTTCTCTGGAGTTTAACTGACAGTGAATCATGCTGTAATATGAGCATGTAGAACAACTTGAACCCAATGAGGAAATGAGCCAGCATTCAACCTGACATGTAGGGGCACTCAATAATTGCTCTTTTTCTTCCCTTTCCCAAGACAAATGTGGTTTTTTAGTTCTTTCTTGATCACAGACATGCTTCAAGAAGGAAAGTGTTCAGGCGACTTTGGGGGATGGATTCAGACAAATACAAAGAGCAGAGCTTTCATGCTCTCAAGCCACATCCTGAAATTTTTCTCTGTGCTATGAATGTGTTGAGAACACCGCTGAAAGGATGCTTTTTTTTTTTTTTAACCATTAATTACCCCATGGCTTAAAATCTTGTGAGATATATGTCTATGTATTTTTCCTATGTCGACAGAGTGGTGTTTTGCTTTAAAAGCCTACTTAAAGTGTTCTTTGGTTTGGATTTTGCATACTATAAGCTTCAACCCTTTAGAGTTAGAAGATTTAGAACAAATCACGTTTCTCTCTCTCTCTCCTTTTAGTTTGCACCTGCTAATTCCAGATCCCAGTCCTTCCCTCCCCTACACCCCCTCCCCATCGGCAACCGCAAAGTCTATGAGTCTGTTCCTGTTTTGTACGTATGTTAATTTCTTCCTCCCCCCCCCCACCCCGTTCTTGTAGGCACGTGGGCACGTGGAAGGGATTAAGCATACAGAGGAAGCAAAGTTGAATCAGAACAAGTCTCAAAATACGTTGTAGGATCGATTTATAAGGGAGGAAAAGGGAATCCCACCATGTTTCAGCAATGCAAGTGGCATTCATGGCGGGGGGGGGGGGGGGGGGGGGGGCGTATTTTCTTACTCTTTCTTATTCCATCGATTACTTTGTTGACTCACTACCAAGCAGCCTTATGCCAGTAAGGAACTTCTTGAAAAGTCTGGGCTTTGAGCAACTCCACAATGCCTCCTACCTTAAGACTAACTCTAATTATGCTTCCATCAGCATATACAACTGCCACAGTGAAAAAATGAGCTGCAAATTTAAAACGGTAAAACAATCTTTTTCAAGCACTAACTTTGGGTAAGGGACAGAGATTTTAGAATAATTGAAAAATGTATTATATATCTATGATATTTCAGGCACTGTGAAAGTATCTTAATATCGTTATTCATGAGAATCATCCTTTTAGGCTTACTATTAAATCCCTTTTGTGGATAAAAAAATTGAGGTTGACCAGCATGAGTGACAAGCCTAACATCAGGTCAACTACTAAACCCTGTTGCAGGGATTGATATCAGATGTTTCTGTTTAAATCCTATGTTTTTTTCTTCTATTCTTATACTTACTATGTAAAGTGATTTTCAAGCATTGTATTCTCTAAATAATTCATGCAAGCCTGGTCAGAGTGTTGTTTTATTTTCTTTCTCTTTCTGACACAGAAAAGAAATCGTTTCTTTTTCTTACCTTACGGCACTGCTGCCGACATCGAGGTCTTGGGCAGTGACGGCGCCAATGATGGTCCCAACTGGAGTGTCTTCGTAAACCTCCATGGTGTAGAGGGGCTTGCTGAAAACCGGCGGCTCGCCCACATCCAGCACGCTGATCTTCACTGTGGCAGTGTCCTTAAAAGGGCCCGCAGAGTGAAACCTGTGGTCAAGGTGCAGGTTGGAGGCCTCTACTTTAAAAGTATAAGCCTTCTTTGTTTCAAAATCCAATGGCTGTAGCGGGGACAAATCAAAAGTGAGGAGATACATTCATATAGGATGTGGCAACGATGGTGGACAGAGTAATTTGCAAGTTAATATCAAATGGTCATTTTCCTTTAATAATTAGTGGGTAAGGGAAGTACAAGTTAAACATTTTAAGAGTCGACCAGTTGTAGAAGTGTCTGGGTAACTTGTACATGTCATCAGCTGCATACATTTAAATGACATGCACACATATGTACTACATAGGGCTTATTCCTTTCACGTGAGTGGTTACAACTGCAGGAGATCAAGTACCTATTAAGGATGCTCTTATCCAGTACTGACATCTGGTGGAATTAAGCAGTAATTAAAAGTACAACAAAATTGAAATGATACTTTTAGATTCCAGCTAAAAATTTGGTGTAGCAAACTATGTTTTTTTCTTGGACAAATTTTATTATTTTGACAATAATATCCTTTTCTATTGAATACTTTTAATGTCTAGGTATTTTTGCTGCCAAGGACTATATCCAGAGTTTTGGTCCTTTGTGTTGTCAGCATTACACATAGAATTAGTAGGCACGGTAATGCATGATCAGGATATATGACCAAGAATTAAGGCTTTGAACATATAGGATTAAGGAACAACATGAGACAAAATATTTGGTTGTAATTTGTCCTTGGAGTCACTGATCGTTGATTTTTCACTTTACACTGCTTATATTTACCTTTTTCTGAATATTAGTTTTATGTTCCCAATAACTGGAAATATTATATTACAGAAATATGTTGTTGCTGTAGTGCTTTATTAAAATGAAAACTTTAAGGTCACTGGCTGTGACTTCTAATCACGTATGACAAACTAAGACATGAAATTAACATTAACATAGTTAATTAACATAGTGATTTTCTGGGACCTTTAGAAGTTTCTGTTTTCTAAATTAATTCCCTCTGGTATGACTCCCATGATGTGCTAATTGCTGTGTCAACATATCTCTATTTTGCCTCAGTACACGTGAGGGAAATAAAGTGGGTATATTTCTCTCTTTTAAGGACAAGATTGCTGTTTTATGCTTTTCCAGTGAAGAAGGGAAAAGAAAAGAAAGAAAATCACTGTGAAATCCTTAAAAACTCACAAATCTATAAGTTTTTTATAGCAAACAGTAACACTTCTTGGACTTGACATTAAGTTTCTTTCACAGTAATTTTCACTCAGGAGGATCTATCTTTATCTTCCCTGTAATCGTTCCCCTTATTTTGTTTAATTCGTCCAATTTTTATTCATGTATTTCTTTGCCTTGGACTCAATGCTTTCTTTTAGTTTTTATATTTTTATTTATTCAGCTCATACCTGTTTACATAGAATACTGATTTTCTTCAATTTCTGTCTTCTTGCTAAGACTTTTCATTTGTCTTAAAGCAATATAAGTAAAGTTATTGACTAATACGTCATGGTTGATATTGGGACTGTTGATTAAACAGACAGAAACATAATATCTGGAAAAAGAGATGATAATGCTACTGTTTTGATCAGCCCACAGTTTGACTACAGTGTTTTGTTAAAGGATCAGGCTCAAGAAAAGCCAACCAATTGACAAAATAGGGTAACAAAATATTATTCAAACCAAAAATGCAAAACTGTTACCATTACTTGGAATGTTAATCCTGGAATGAAGAAGACAGAGACAAAAAAGGATAAACCTTTACAAATATTGAATATCAGTTAGGGTTATTCTATAAGTCTCTCAATGGGAAATTAACAATAAATTATTAAACATGGCAACTTTAAGCTAAAAGAAGAAGAAATCTCAAACGAAACCATTCAAAACTAAATTAATTTTAAAAAGTATTGATTGCCTACATGGTGGTAAGACCTGGGATACATTCCAGGAGGACAGAATGAGGCAAAGATAAATAAGGTTTGCCATCTTGTTTAATGACTGAGTTGTTTGAATAAGTAGTAAGTCCCCCATCATTTGATGTATTCAAGAGAAATCAGGTGCCATAAGAGATACTTGAGTGATGTATAATTTATAAGCTGTACAAGCTAGTTTAAGTTAAAGAACATATAGAAATATACTTCGTGTTTTGTAAACTCTAAATGCCATCTCGATGAATGTTAAACAATACAATTTTTTATCATAGTTACCCCTAACTTCTAGTGTAAGACGATTTTGATTTTATCATCTCAGGTCCTTTTGCCTAGAAGGCTATTTGAGCTGCCTTGACTGATACTTACCCCCTTCTTTGGCCCAGAATTAACTTCTCTTAAAATGTAGAAATTAGTACCAATTGTTCATCCTTTCCCTCTATACTTCTCCTAGACATCGGAATGCTTCTGATTGTCTGTAGGATTAGGCAAATTCTTTCTAGGCAAGATCTCAATTTTATTTACCTAGTTAATTAACATGTCACTGCTCTCTGATGGACTTGACTTCCCACTTTGGAGTCCATTTCAAACCCAGGAATGAAGGGAGAATTCCAAAACCTTTTCTATATTTTGTTTTAGGAGATTAGACATAATCTATGCCTTTTAAGAACTCCTGACCTGTCACAGCAGACAAATATTTAGTGGGCAGGGTGATAAAGAGTGAGATGAAAGAAACTATCTGTACATACAGATATTCTTTTATGACTGAAAACTTATCTCCTGCAGTGATCAAACAACTGAAGAAAATTGTAGGAGAAATGTCACAATAATATCCTAGAGGGCCTTACCTCTTCGTGACCCTGGCCCTTAGGCAATGCCATTGTATAAAATCGGATAGCTCAGAAAGAGCAAAAACAAAAATCAATACCAATCTCTCTCTAATTGACTTTATCGGACTCATCTGACAGACTACCCACCACTCTTTGTGGAGGAGGTGGGGTGGGATGGCAGCGAGGAATGAAATTCATCTAACTTTGTAATCAACAAAAATCCTCTTATCTGAAACAAGTATAGAAAAAACAGGATTTTTTATTATTGTTAGGAAATGAATCATATTCCATAACAGAAATCCATTATTATGAAGTGGAAATAATTTAGCTCTCGCACAATAAATAGAAAATTTTGTGGTACTGCTTGGGGTGCATTCAGTTTTATGAACCTTTCTAGAAAAGTAAGAAAATGATTGATTAAATAGAATTTAGTTGAGTAGTTCCTTTGTCCTCAGGATGTTTCGATAAAGGAAGGTTAGTGAAACCAGGATTTTCAGGAAACAATTATATCGTAGGGAGTTGTACAGTAAGAAACCTAAACTGTGAAGAAATGGAGGGACTTCCCTGGTGGCGCAGTGATTAAGACTCCATGCTCCCAATGCAGGGGGTCCAGGTTCAATCCCTGGTCAGGGAACTAGACCACATGCATGCTGCCACTAAGAGTTCGCATGCTGCAGCTAAGGAGTCCACCTGCTGCAACTAAGGAGCTGGCGAGCCACAACTAAGACCTGGAACAACCAAATAAATGAATAAATTTAAAAAAGAAATGGAGTAGGATATATTTAATTGTTCATTAGAATATAAAAGGAAAAAATTGGGCAAGATATAATCTTTCTGATTCTTTGTTTTTAGCCACTTTCTCTGCTTTTACTTTGCTGAGGTCCAGGTCATGAAAAACTACATAAAATATTAAAGTACAAAAATATTTTCTCATTTCAAAGAGGGATGAGCAATTTTTGGCATAAAATACAAAAGAATAATTCCCTGTGCTCTTCCAGGCCTCATCATGTTTCCAGATAATGTTGAGTGAAAATGGAGAGCTAGAGTTATATTTTGAGGAATTTGAAAAGTAGCTTTGGTAGACAGAATTCCCAAGGTGTCCCCAAAATTCTCACCCCCAAGGACAAGATAATCTCTTCTATAATCTCTTGTAAAATTTGCTGCCCTTGAGTGTGTGACGGGCCTCTGAACTGAATGGGATATCACCCCTTGAATTTGTTAAGTTTTATGGAAAAATAAATGATTGAAATATAATCAGGGTCTTTAATCACTTAACATTCAGTTAACCACAAGGGAGATTTTGCTTGAAGGGTCTGATGTAATCATGTGAGCCTTAGTAGAAGGAGGTACTACAGATGATCTCTTGGCCTTGAAGAAGTAAATTTGTGATATAGGAGCCCACCTGACAAGTGCCTGGGGTGCCTCTGGGAACTGAGACCAGATCTTGACCAACAGCCAGCAAAAAAGTAGGGCCCACAGTCATAAAGCCATAAAGAAATGAGTTCTGCCAAAACAAGTAATCTTGGGAAAAAACTCTGTGCCTCAGATCAGTCGCAGCAGCGGCCTACACCTTGATTTCAGCCTGGAAGACCCTGAACAGAAGACTCACATATACTATGCTCTGACCCACAACTGCTTGTGCTTTCATCGCTCTTTACTTTCTGCTCTTCTCTACTGGTTCATTTTTTTATGATGAACATGTACCATTTTCACCATCACAGTAGAGTCCTCACTCTTAACAAAATGTATCCTTTAGAAATGACTCTACTCTCTCAGTCATATCATAGGTCTTAACAGTGAATGGAAAGGAAAATTGTCAATGAACCCAAATAACTGAAGGCTGTAAATGTATCTGAAAGAGAAGATGCTTTTCAAGACAAGCAACAAGAAAGCAGATTTATACCAGGCTGAACAAAGATAAAAAGACACTAGGAACAAGCTCTTGTAAGGGAGGTTTATGATACGAGGCTGAACTATAAAGATAAGACTTTCAGATCAAGCATCATTTTAAAGGAAAATCAAGTTCCTCAAACTTAATTTTTTTAACAATACAGTAGTCAATTCATTTACTCCTTGCTAGACTTTCCTATTAGCTAATAAATTAGTCTAAAACTCTACCACTACTCAAGTCTCATATTAAATCATCCATAGATGATGTCTGTACCTACTTCTTTAATTGATTTATTCAATTTAATTCTGCATAAATTGAATCAAATATTTGAGTAGATTTTATTTTGTCACAGTAGGAATTGAGGATATCTTGGTTCATGAGTTAAATTAAGTCCATTTTTTTTTGAGAGAGAGGGAGAGCCAGAACGAATAATAAGTAAATAATACTTTTCTGTTAGTGGTAAGATTTATGAGGAAAATAGTGTAATGGGACATAAGATAAATAAGCAAATGGTAGCATCCCAAGTGGTAATAAGTGCTATGGAAAAATCCAAAACTTGGAAGACAGATGTGTATTGTGTGTGTCAGGGGTAGATGGGGAAGAATGTGTGTGTGTTTATGTGAGAAGGAGCTATGGGAGGGTCTGGTATATCCCGTCATCACTGAGGAAGAAATTCAACTCAGTGTCACACATACAAAAAATGTCAAGCAGTTATCTGATGGAGAAAAGTTGTCACATTATCAGATGAGAATGCCCCTATCATAAAGGGGAAACAGTGAAATGTGGCCATTTTTAAAATGTAGATTTTAGTTTTGACAAATTTTAACAGTATTTCAGTTCTAAAATTTTAAAAGCTTAAAAGAACAATAGAATTACCAGACAAAAAGTGTCTGTCAAGTAAAAATATTAAAATGAAGAAACATATAATTAATATACCTTATCTCTAAAAAATTTTTTACAGAACTATTTACTAGAAATGAATTTAATTTTTCTGTGGGCAAGTTATCAACTCTAGGTTTTTGTGCAGAACTGCAAATTTTTGATAATTTTAATGAATTAACTTAAGAATCATGGCATCGTTTCTAAGCCGTATTTCAGTGACAATAATTTTTGGAACAAATTCAGTAACTAAGATAAAACAAAATAAAAAAGAATTGGAAGAACATCCAGTGCTTTTATTTGAGGGCTTGTGGTGATATTTTCCCTAAGAAAGAAAAGATTTCATCAACTGTTACTAATGCCTAAGCAAGATATATGTTTTATAGGCACATGCAGTGTAAGTCATGACCATCGGGGGAGGGGGAATTCTTTTTAACTTCTTGAATGTCCACTCTTACATTTTACCCTAATATATATTGTTCTTCACAATAGTTGAAAGTATATGCTTTTCAAATATGTTCTGTAATTTACTGCAAGTTGTGTAGTCTTGAAAAATTTACTTTTCTCCAATGAGCTTCATATTTCTCATTTATATAATCAGTAAAGCAATATTTTTCTAAATACTTTAAAAACATGTTGAACTCTGCATGGTATGTGAATACTAAGAAAAGTATTGCATCTGAAATTAAAACAATAAATCAACATGATTTTTTTAAAAAAGAAATTTAAACACCCTGTATATTTTAAGCATTTCCTTTATCATGGCGACACAGATATGGATATGGCAAAGTGTCTTTAGGGGCTTAAACTATAGTAGAAAGAAGCAGATGCATTTAGAATATGAGTACCTTTAAGTCTCATAGGTGCTTGGACAGAAATGGTAACATTTGGGGAAGAAAGTAAGGAGGGATCAACTTTCCCTGAGGGACTCAAGGAATTCTTTGGTGAGGGACATGAGTGACAGCCATGTTAAAGAACAGGAAAAAATTAATAGAAATGCTCATGTAGGGTGGTGCCTTCTATGCAGAAGGAAGAATAGCACAGCATCTTCCGTAGAAATTGCAGTGAGTTTGGTGTGGTTGGAATGTAGCAGGTGAATGTGTGTGCGAGTGTGTGTCTGTGTGTGTGTGTATGAAGAAGATGATAATAGAAAATATACGATTTGCTCTTTATCTTACTAGTGATAGGAGTCAGAAACAGATTAGGAGTGCGAGTAAAATAAACAGATGTAGGTTTCAACCATTCACTCATAAAGTAAATGGATGAACATAAGGTGTGTGGCTCAGAAAATAGCCATTGAAGTGGTGGAAAAGAGTAACAAGGATTGTTGTAGGTCAACCCATGAAGAGGAGAAAGGGAAATTTTAATCCAAGTTCAGAAGGAATCAGTGATCAGGCTTCCCATCCTATTCAGAAAGGGGAGTTCATGGTAATGGAAGCAGCATAAGAATAAGCCTAGATTTCTGCTTTAAGGAACTGGAGAGGAAGTAGGGCCTTATCCAGGAAGGAGAAAATGTGAACAGGCACACTTTGGTTGGGAGAAGACAAGGAATTCAGCTTTGGACATTCTGAGTGTGAAAAGACTAACACACACAAGTTAGAAATGTCTACAAGGCGGTAAACAATGTTCATTGGTTATGTCAACTTGGGGGCTAGTTGAGAGTTGATGAGACTAGGGAAGTGAGATGTTTAAAAAGAAGATGAAGATAAGTATTTACAAAAACAGGAACATAATATTTACAGAAACAAACACCACGTATTTTTCTTTGAAATTTTCATGTTTGTGTGACAAAAACAGGAATATTTTAAACAATAAATTGAGGTGTATGCTTGGTTATATAAAACAAGGTATTCCTAATTTTTTTATTTTTTCTAAGAGTTATTCAAAAATTAACCACATGATGGTGCTATGCTACCAAATCATTTGATGTGAATTCACTCCCCTGCTATCTGAGATGTCAAAAAGAAAATGAGTTTTAGTGACTAATGGGACATAAATAAAATTGTCCAATGAGACCAGTTGAGAGTTTAGCCTATTTATTTAAAATTCTGGTGAAGAATAAAATATTTTAGCTCTTCTGTTTTTAAGGAAAAAGAAAATAATTCACCTTGGATTCACTGTGATCACAGTTATGGTTATTTGAAATGAAATAATATTGCCAAGTACAGCAAAATAGTAAGGATTTTTTAATTCCAAAAAAGTTTTACTTATTTTAAACTAAATAGGAAATCACTTTACCGTTCTTTATTTTAAACAGATATCATTACTTGTTAGTTCCAGATTGATATTTTGTAGAAATAGCACAGAACTGGCTTAGAAATTATTCAAGACATTAAAATTGTTCTTTTGTATAATTTAAGTATTCATCCCACTATTTAATTGCCTAAATTTCTTAATCAGTAACAAGAAAACCACAGTGTGCCTATAAATAAATATGTATTTTCCGTTCTTGAATGTTTTTAACTCATGTAACTTTATATTTATATCCAATAAGTATATATTTATTCTCACTTATCCAGTAGGAAATAAAAACTACTGACTAAAAATGTATTTCATTTAACTTTTCATGTAAGAATGAAATTGCTGAATTTAAAATACCTTACTCTCTCTTATTTTAAATGTAACCTATCGCCCAATTTTTAGATGTGACAAAAAAATTTTTTAAGTTATATTACCCTAATTTTGTTATTGTTTCTATCGCTATAATACTTAACAACATATAGGGCACTTTTGATTTGTTCATTCTTTCCTCAGTGCAATAGGACGTAAGTATAAAGTAAGAGTAGTTTGTTTCTTTAAAAAAAAAAAAACAATATCTTGTGCCTTGTAGAGATATATAAAGTTGCATAATGTTATTCTGAATTCAAAGTGACACAGTGAAATGGCATTCTGTCACAGTGCTCATAAACTGAATCCAAGTTGAGGTTTAAAAGAAATAAAATAAAAATGCTTTTTTTTTCATTCTTCTCAGCTCATACAAGCATGACCATCATTTTTATACACGTACACCCTCCCTCCATGCAGAAAGAAGAGAGGGGGGGAAATGGTAAAGGGAAAGTAAATAAAAATTTTGGAAATAAAACTATAGTGAGAATATGTGCTTCAGAGAATATTAAGCATTTTCATTTATTTTTTAAGTGAGCTTAAAAAAGAAAAATGCTCCGGAAACAAAGAATATCATTATATTCAAAAACAGATACATATTCAAATGTAGAGTATATATTTTTAGACTTTCTAGATGCATGTAATATACTTAAAAACATAATTTCTGTATGAATTTGGTTTTACATCAAAACCCTTCATTGCAATTCTATGCTGAAATATTGCAGGGAGAAGTTTCCAAAGAGTAATTTTAAGATCATTATGGAACAAATACTGCTGTTGATATTTACATACATATTTATGATTTTACATCTACTTCTTCTGGGACTCTGAATAAGTTCAAGATAAAGTCTTCTGAGAACTCTCTGAACACACGCATAAATAGCCCTATAATACAGTGTTTGCTCAAAAAATATCTAAAGAACTGTAGGCCAACAGGTACATGAAAAGATGCTCAACATCACTAATCATCAGAGAAATGTTAATCAAAACCACAATGAGGGCTTCCCTGGTGGCACAGTGGTTGAGAATCTGCCTGCTAATGCAGGGGACACGGGTTCGAGCCCTGGTCTGGGAGGATCCCATGTGCCCATGCCACGGAGCAACTAGGCCCGTGAGCCACAACTACTGAGCCTGCGCGTCTGGAGCCTGTGCTCCGCAAAAAGAGAGGCCACGATAGTGAGAGGCTCGCGCACCGCAATGAAGAGTGGCCCCCGCTTGCTACAACTAGAGAAAGCCCTCGCACAGAAACGAAGACCCAACACAGCAAAAATAAATTAATTAATAAATTCCTACTCCCAACATCTTCTAAAAAAAAAGAAAAACACACACAATGAGACATCACCTCATATATGCTACACTGGCTATTATCAAAAAGACAAAAAATGAGTGTTGGAGAGGATGTGAGGAAAAAGAAATCTTTGTGCACTGTTGGCGGAAGTATAAATTGGTTTAGCTATTATGAAAAACAGTATGGAGGTTCCTCAGAAAGTTAAAAATAGAACTGCTGTATGATCCAGCAATTTCATTTCTGGGTATTTATCCAAAGAAAACAAAAAAACACTAACTTAAAAAGACATATGCAACCCCATGTTCATTGCAGCATTATTTACAATAGCCAAGATATGGAAGCAACCCAAATGTCCATTGAGAGATGAATGGATAAAGAAAATGTGGTATATACAATCATCCTTTGGTATCCATGGGAGATTGGCTCCAGGACCCCTGCAGATACCAAAATCCAAGCATGCTCAAATTCCTTATAAAAATGGAAGTGGTATTTGCATATAACCTATGCACAGCCTTCCATATATTTTAAATATTCTCTAGATTACTTGTAATACCTAATACAAGTAAATGCTATGTAAATAGTTGCCAGTGTGCAGCAACTTCAAGTTGTGCCTTTTGGAACTTTCTGAAATTTTTTTTCCCCAATATTTTCCATCCACAGTTGATTGAATCCTTGGATGTGGAACCTAGAGATATAGAGATACAGAATAAAATCTTGCCACTTGCAACAACATGGATTGACCTTGAAGGCATTATGCAAAGTGAAATAAGTCAGACGGGGAAAGACAAATATCATATGATTTCATTTATATATGAAATCTAAAACATAAAAGAAAAATAACAAGAAAAAAACAGGCTCATAGATTACAAAGAATAGATTGGTTGTTGCCAGAAGTGGGGGTTGGGTGGGGGGTGAAATGAGTGAAGAGAGTCAACAGGTACAAACTTACAGTTATAAAGTAAATAAGTCACGGGGATGTAAGTTACTATATGGGGACTACAGGTTAATAATACTGTGTTGCATATCTGAATGTTGCAAAAAGAGTAAATCTTAGAAATTCTCATCACAAGAAAATATTTGTAACTATGTGTGGTGATGGATGTTAACTAGATTTATTGTGGTGATCTTTTGCAATATATAAAATTTTGAATTATTATGTTGCACCTGAAACTAATATAATTTTGTGTGTCAATTATGCCTCAATAAAAAGTACAGAATTTACATTATTTAAATTAATTTTGAGTTTTTCGTGGGCTTTATTGAACAGAATATTTCCTCATTGTTTTATTTTTAGAAAAATATACTGCCATAGTTATTCAAGTCATATATCTATATATGTATGTGAGCACGTGCGCGCACACACACATATACACACACACACATATTTACTCAAAATAATACATACATCAGATATGTAGATAGGTAGGTAGGTAGATAGATAAATAGATAATTTCAAAATTTTGTTACAAAAATATTCCCCTGAGTTATTTTTTACAGATTTATAAATGTAGTCTGTAGGTTGCAATTTTCTTTTCCAACAGAATAAGAGGTTAGCTGGTATGGATTGCCTCTGATGTCTCCTTATTTAGAGAGTAAAACAAATTAGAATGCTAAAAACAAATCTATTCAAATGTTTGACATAATTTACTGGATGTTAAGAACATTTATAAAAATATACTTGGGCCGTCCCTTTAAAATCTAGCCAGAATCTCACCATTTCTCACAATTTTCATTGCTATAAAGATCAGGGACCATATCTCCATCATTGGCTTCCTGGATTATTTCTATAGTCTCTTAACTGGTCTATTTCTGTCCTTACTCCCTAGTCATTATTCACCTCAGAAAAGTCAGCATATCCTGGCTTTACCAAGGGTAATGGTAATTTAGATAGAAATTTGCCACGGTCTTCTCGTATCACGATTTAATTCAAGCCTTTGCCTGGTCTCCAAGGATCTCCATGATGGGACATTCGTCGGCATATTTGACCTCATCTCCAGCTATGGGCCCCTCCATTCACTGTACTCAGTGCCACTGGCCTCCTTGCCCGGTACACTCCCATTTCAGGGATTTTGCAATTGCTGCTCAGTCTTTCTGGAGCACACATCACTCAGATACCATATGGCTCATCTTTTGCTTGCTTCAGGTCTCTGCTGAAATTTCATCCTAACAGAGAAGTCTTTTCTGACTACCTCACTGTAGGATAGCCACTACCTTCTAAATTGCTTATTTTTACCCTGATTTGTGTTTTGCAAACTTAAATTTAACACTGACAGTGCTTTTAAATTTACTTATTGTCTAACTTCCCTGGTTGAACAGTAGCTGCTTGAGCAGAGTGAATGTGTCTGTTTCCTTCACTGCCCCCCAGAGTCCAGAATGGGTTAGGATTTAGTGCTTGTTGCATCAATGTTTGGTGAATGAAGGAGTGAATTTTAGTTATGGACCCTGAGCTTTATTTAGATAACAAATTTTATGCCAGCAAAATGGGCAACGGTTATTTATCCACTGCAGGAGGAAAAATATATGTATTTATAAACATACATATATATATATATATTTACTTTGAGATATACTTTCCAGACTATTTTATACATTATATGTAAATCCATTTTAATAAAGGTATGCTATAATTTCACAAATATCACTTTTAATCTAGTTAAAAACTAGAAAATAAAAAAAATAAACAAAATAAATACAAAATAAGTAAGACTCTTTCACTCTTTATGACACCTCCATACACTAAAAAGGCAGAAGATATATTCTTCTTGCTTTAGAGATTATGCATAATAAGTATTTACAAAAAGTTGATTTATATAACTACGTCATTACTTTCAATGATTAATCCATTTTGACATGGTAATATAAAGTTCTATAGTTAGCACACTACTCCTTTTCAATTGTGTTAAAAAGTAAAAAAGAATGTCATACATTTTCCCAGATTGACACTAAGACATTGATTATTTATTGGCATAGATGGTAAATAAGTGTAAATCAATACAAAATATAAAATCCTATGTGTAAATATAAAATGCATTCATTGTATCTCTGTAAATATAAATTAATATAAATATATATATTATACACAATGTAACTCTTTTGTACCTCAATTTTACTTTGTAAATATATTTAATTTCAAACTTAAGTTTATGAATCATTGATATAAAATATTTTCTATTATTTCTCATATTACTAAGAGAATTTATATCTGTTTAATATGAATTAATATCTCTACACCTTTTAAGCATTGTTATATATTGAGATCATTTTAAAAAAATTGTGACAAGATTTTAAGGGATTTGTTACTGAATAGAAAAAAGAAAAACAAGCAAAACCACAACAAAATAATAATGGAATAAACATTTGACACAATTATTTTTTCTAGGTATACTCTGAAAATTTAGCATAAATGAAAGATTTTGCTGAATGAGACCATGTGATTAAATTAATTTCTAGACAAAGCACAATTTTCTTGCAATAGTAGGAATTAAAAGTTGATAAATCATCTACATGAAAACTGTTTCTTTTCAGGATTATTTTTATTACCACATATGTTGTTTCTTTGATAAAATTCAGAGTTCCTGAGCAAATATGGACACAGCAGCATGATTAATGGGACTGAATGTAAAAATACTTTTTGCAGGTTAAAATAATCACAAGTATCAAAATTAAATGTGTATGGTATACCACCTTTTGGGATAAATAGAGTGCACTTTGCTATAATAGGGAGAGGGAAAAACTGTACTAAATTAAATGAAGTTCATTTTTTTGCCTGTGCTGTATTATTGGAAATTCCTATAATTTACCTCATTGTTATAGAAATAATCTACACACCCCAAATACAGTCATGATTTTTCTCTTTCTCACATTTACATTCTTCTTCTTCATGACCCTACCTGACAAAAAACAAACTACATACACTGAGATAAGGATTCATTTCCAATATTTTGAATTTTGCTCTCCATCCTCTTTTATATAAAACAATTTAACATTACTCGAGGGCTTCCCACCGCATTCCACCTTTTTGTCCTCTCCCTCCTTCTCGATAATTTTTCTCTTCACTTCCCTTGTCATAGCCCCTCAAACCCAGCACTACCCATTCTCATTTCGTCCACTTGCCAGTAGCAGCGCTCGCCCATATCAGAATTCTTCCAGTCTGAGTTCCAGGCTCACAAATAATGTGTGAATTAGATATTTATATTCTCAGAAAAGTAATAAAAGGGGCAAGACCAAGCCTGGTGTGCATAGAGTTTACTTCTAGATCTTATTTTTAAATTAACTTTTTCGTCTGAGTTGATAACATTAAAAAATTAAATTAAAATTAGACTGTGGTAAGAATTTTTTAAGGATTTAAGCAAATTAATAGGCCTAATTTTTTCAACACAAAATATATACCTGGTGAATCACAGAATAAAAGTGTCTCTGGGAGTGAATACTTCATAGTCACCTGATCTTTTTTTAATTTAAAATATTGCTCATTGAAGGAAAATTAAAATTTCTGTCATTTTCAAGTTTTAGTCTTTCTGTTCATTAATTTTTATTGGGTAATCTACTTTGAAAAACATGTCTATATACCTTTTTCAATTTGAGGACTCCTTCTTGTGTATTCTCATCTGTGACGATGTCAAACAAATTTCCCCCATCTCCTGGAACAATACTGTATTCAATTTCCGCATTTTGTCCAAAATCAGGGTCCACAGCTCTTATTCTTCCAATAGCTGAGCCAATAGGGGAAGACTCAGGAACTTTCAGATGGAAAATGCCTGATAAGATATATATAATTTTTGTATACAATGGAGTTAGTAAAGTACAAAATAAGATTACCAGCCTTGAAAATATAGTCTACAAAAAATAAATCAACTCTAAAACATAATAGTGCAAAATTGAAAGGCAATTTGCTATCCAGTTAAAGATTATAATTAGGAGTAATAATTTCACTTTTCACTTCAATAGATTCTGTTGTAGAATTTCAATTGGTCATTATAAATAGTAGGAAGTGTTAAATTAAAATTACTGTGAAGAAATATTTTACATACTAGCACCATCTAAGTGTAACCAGTATCAAATGTGAAGGTGGGAATACTCATGAAATAAACTGATACTAATGCAAAAGAATCCAGGATACAAGACATAGATTAAAAAGATACATAGATAGATGATAGATAGATACATAGATAGAAGACAGATATTTAGATATTTATAGAAAAATAAGGCTATGTGTCCTAACATACAAAAATATAAAACATATATGTAAATGAATATAATAATAGATGAACTATTTCCTCAATAAGTATAAATCATTAAACTAAAAATTACTTGTAAAATGATAAGTGTATATATATATATATATATATTTATATCTATGTATTAAATACATGTATATATATTTAATCTACAATGGATTTAAGTATAGTATACTACAGACTAATATTCAACTTATACTTAGTAAATTTTTAGTAGATTCCCTTCCAGGTACTTTTTTTTTTTTTTTAACATCTTTATTGGAGTATAATTGCTTTACAATGGTATGTTAGTTTCAGCTTCACAACAAAATGAATCAGTTATATATATACATATATTCCCATATCTCTTCCCGCTTGCGTCTCCCTCCCTCCCACCCTCCCTATCCCACCCCTCCAGGCAGTCACAAAGCACCGAGCTGATCTCCCTGTGCTATGCGGCTGCTTCCCACTAGCTATCTACCTTACGTTTGGTAGTGTATATATGTCCATGCCTCTTTATCGCTTTGTCACCATTTACCCTTCCCCCTCCCCATAGTCTCAAGTCCATTCTCTAGTAAGTCTGTGTCTTTATTCCTGTTTCACCCCTAGGTTTTTCATGACTTTTTTTTTTTTAATTCCATATATATGTGTTAGCATACGGTATTTGTCTCTCTCTTTCTGACTTACTTCACTCTGTATGACAGACTCTAGGTCTATCCACCTCATTACAAATAGCTCAATTTCATCTCTTTTTATGGCTGAGTAATATTCCATTGTATATATGTGCCACATCTTCTTTATCCATTCATCCGATGATGGACACTTAGGTTGTTTCCATCTCTGGGCTATTGTAAATAGAGCTGCAATGAACATTTTGGTACATGACTCTTTTTGAATTATGGTTTTCTCAGGGTATATGCCCAGTAGTGGGATTGCTGGGTCATATGGTAGTTCTATTTGTAGCTTTTTAAGGAACCTCCATACTGTTCTCCACAGTGGCTGTATCAGGTACTTTTACACACTTTTAAAGTCAGGATATAAAGTTCTATCTCCCAATTTTTTAACGTTAAGGAAAAGAGAAAAGTAAAATGCTCATTGTGTACCACCAGGCGGAGCAACGACATTACTATAAATTTGATACTGAGTCAGAAAAACCTATAAAAATCTCTATCTATATAAAATATAATAGAATCAAGAAAAATTATGGTATCTCACAAAAATGAAAATATATACATTGTTTAAAAGAGTTTACAAAATTTTGTAAGGTATAACGTGAAGAAAAAAATATGGGCTATTTTACTGAAATCTCACCAATATAAATATTAATAGGTTAAACAGCAGTCTGTTTAAATCAAAAAAACGGAAAGAAAGAAAATAGGAGGAAATGCAAATGCTAAAGCAAAACTAAACACAAAAATATAAAGTTTAAATTAATACTGACACCAGTTTAAGCTTCTGTTAGTAGATTTTGGATTCTACTTTCCCATGAGTAAAGCAACCAGGGTAATTAATTTGATTTGAAATTCTAGTTACATTTATAGCAATTAAATTCGGAAGGTTTTAATATGTTTTTTGGATGCTGAAGTTCATTCAACAAGCTACATTACAGTATTACAATTGTTTCCTTTGAGATATGAGAAAAAATAATCATTCACATTTTATGGAGATTCTGCCAAATTGTCAATTCTTTATTCCCAGTTATTTTTAGAGGTCTATTGTTGTTTCACAACCGGTTACAAAATTTTCCAATTTCATTAGCCCAGGAAGCACTTAAATCTTGCCATCTGCCTTTCTACCCGCTGCCTCCAAAAAGGATATCTACCTTTTGCTCCTATAATGTTAAAATCAGCCTTATTTATATCCATCCAATGGACATTACCTCAACGGGACATATAATATATTTAGTCTCAAGAGAGCTAAGTATTTACCTAAAATTGTTTGTTTCCATGTAATAGACAGAAAGTACATTTTACAGTGGTATAAAATACTTGCTTAATTAGTTAACTTAATAGTTAATTAACAGTATAACTGCCTTCAAACAAGATATGAGAAATCTCTCTAAAAGAGAAAATGTAAATGTTAAATAAATAAATAGATACTAAATAAAAATACTTCAAATGGCAACAATGGAGTGTTATGTAGACATTATAAAATAATTTTGGTTGAAGAATTCATATTTATCTATCAAACTAGCAACTTTTCGTAGACTATAATTATGCTTCATTAGGCTTTATTCCCTAAACACTTAAGAGAGTGGCTATCCTATAGAGTTGTCCAATGTTTGTGAACTCAAAGCAGGGTTTGAATTTGAGAAAACATGAGCAAAGAAAAAGAATAAAATTATGGGTTACATTGTATAACCATTGCCTCTAAAAAGGGTAAAGACAGATATCCAAGGGGAATTTGTCTGAGTTCAAATAGCCATGATTAGTAAGCAAGACATAAGGTGGCTTTTGCAACCTAGTTTCTATAGAGCATGTGTTTCACAATAGCCATATTAAACCCTAATCCTACTGAAGCACTCCTGAGATATTAGCAAACAGAAGGATGCCTGAATTCCTGTTTAATGTGGCAAGAAAGCATGTGACACAGTTATATAAAGTTGTACTAAATTTCTCAGTGACAAATTCCAAAGAAAGAGGACAAGGCATAGAACATGTGAAGTATTTTTATTTCCTTTTTTCTTCCTTTCTTAGCACCTATGATTTACCAGAAACGTGTCTACAACCTTTGTGTCTCATTGTGTGATTGTGATATTGAAATGAAGAAACACCAAAAGCCTTGAATCTATAGTGTGATCTGTCATGGTCTAATCTAACAGTACATCAGTAAGTGTTACGAAAGTTCTTGAATTTTTCCAAATAGAGCAGTGGAGTTCTATGTTGGAAAATAAATGCTCCTCTAACAGGATATTTAGTTAGGAAACATGACTAAAAATTACTGAAGACATAGCTGGCAGAGATTTGAGAGAGATAGGGAGCTGTCAAGTGTAGTGGATTTCAAGTTAAAAACATGGTCAAGCAGTGCATGATGGTGATGGTGTTGCATCACTGGGGAAAGGGGAAGGTTGAATGGAATCTTTAGGAAAATATGGGCATCTAACGTAAAAGCTTGGAAAATTTCTGCTTACTTTATCCAAGCTATTCGGGGGGAGCAACTTTAGGTTACGTGTTAGGTTTATGAGTTCGCTTTTCATTTGAACATTTAAAAGTAAAAATAATAGAATAAAAAAATCAAGGGAAATAATCTAGTCTGGTGTTATCACTTAGGCTTATGGTTAGTGAAGGTGAAGAGTTTAGCCAGAATTGAGACCTTTCAATGTCAGAAAAAAATTTAAACTCTGAGAGGCTAGCTAAAGGACATCAGATAATACAGACTATAGATGAAAGACTATATGCCTTTTCAAGACTGTAGGCTGAGATATGACTCTTATGTTTTATAAAAGAACATTTTATGAGGCTAATAACAATAAATGTGAAGACAGTCATACTTTGCTATCCTCTATCAATATAAGTTAAATAGCAGTTTTAGAAAAAGTTGTCATCATGTAGTTTGCCTGAAAAATTCATAATTATCTAAGCACTGGAAAACTTGTCATTAAATTGAAATATTAGTCTTGTCCTAAAAAGATGGACTTAATAGCATTAAACTAACATGTCCTACTAAAATTAAGATATAATAGAAGTAAAACAGTGTTTTCCACTTACATCTGTTTTCTACATTGAGGTTTTAGTGTACATAAAACAAACACATAGAGAGCACTGAATTTTCTGTTCTTTGCATAACAGATATACATTGTAGTAAGGTGGAAGATGCATTCATTAAGACAAGCATTTCTCAGTAGAACATTGTAGTTGGCAATAAAGTCTACAGAACATGGAACAAGTCAGAGAAACTATGCATTAGTCTTGTCAGATTGTTTAGGTTCTGTCATTTTATTTCCAATGACTTGACATTTTATCATTTCTAGAAACTCAACAGCAATAAAGCTAGGGTCATTAGGATTAATTCAAAACTGAAGTAAATCTTCACCTGTGCCAAAGTTGGATCGCTTATGATGTACCATGTAATTACACTGCCATCATTTTCTGGACATCCTACTTTTGACACATATGAAACATCTTAATGGCACTACCTCTACAACACACATTAAGATAGAAGACAGGTGACAAGAAATTATTCACAGAGTCAATAAGAATATATACTTACATAGTTATCAAATATGCATGCTAGGCTGAACAAAAATAACCATGTTCCCATAGAAAGGGAGAAAACTGCATGTAGTGAACTAAGGTAGAATTATAGTGATCAAATTCTCTAGCTTCTTACAGGTAATGTGCCCTGTTAATTCCAAAGGTAAAAGTATTCGTTACTTAATTATAGGCTAAGTGAGCATCCTCTAAGTAACTAATGCTACTCAAAAAATTATACTTTATTAGAACTTGCACTGGGTGTGTGTGTGTGTGTGCATGTGTGCACATTCATTAATACCTAAGGACAAAGGATATATATTTCCCTTCCTTTTTCTTTGAGAAAATTTCCAAGTATTGATGAAAACACCAAAAATATATATTTACTTAACAAAATACAAATTAATATGTTACAGTTCAATCAGAAATAAAGATTATAGGACCTGAATAAGTACATTAAATGCATGAATGAATTATACAGTACTGTGACAACATTCAGCCATAAGAATAGAAAATAAAAAGAAGATGGAATAATCCATTACAACTTCTCTTTTGAAATACATTTTATTTTATGCTTATAGTAATAACTAATCTAAAGTTACTGAAAAACAATACATAAGAAGTCAATGTTCAGCTGCACATAAAACGTATCTATATGTAACAAATAACTAAGTTGGAGGTAATTAGGCCTAAGTAGAAATTATTTCAAATTGATAAGAATGTTAAACATTTTTAAGAACTTGAAAGAATATACTTGAGACCACTTAAGGAGGTGATTACTTGAAATATTACATTTACATTTCAATTTTAGAAAATAGAGAGGAGAATCAAGATGGCAGAGTAGAAAGGACTTAAACTCATATCATTTGGGCACACCAAAATTACAACTACTTACAGAGCAACTAACTATGAGAACAACCTAAAGTCTTACAGAAAAGATTTTCTGAAACTAAAGATATAAAGAAGGGACCACGACAAGATGGATAGAAGGGGAGGAGATGGATTATACTCAAGACCCACACCCCCAGGATGATAACTGGCAAACAGGAAGGAAGTTACAACCACAGAGTTTGCAAATGGAAACACAGCATTCCAAAACCTATGTGAAACAGCAGAAGCAGTTCTAAGTGGGAAGATTATGATATAGGCCTACCTCAGAAAACAAGAAAAATCTCAAATAACCAATCTAACTTTACACCTAAAGGAATGAGAAACAGAAGAATAAGCAAAACTTAAAGTTACTAGAAGGAAGAAAATAGCACAGAGCCAAGAAGAAATAAAGGAAATAGAGGCTAAATATATATATATATATATATATATATATATATATATATATATATATATATATATATATATATATATATATAAAAGAACAATGAAACTAAGATTTAGTTCTTTGAAAAGATAAATAAAATTTATAAACCTCTAGCCAGATACATCAAGAAGAAAAGAAATTAAAATGAATAAAAACAAAAATGAAATGGGAGAAGTTACAACTGACACCACAGAAATACAAAGGATCATAAGAGATTATGACAAAAAATTATATGCCAAAAAATTGGACAACCTAGAAGAAATGAATACATTCCAAGAAGCACTGCATTCTTCCAAGACTGAATCAGAAAAAAATAGAAAATCTGAACAGACCAATTACTAGTAATGAAGTTTAATCTGTAATCAAAAAACTCCTAATAAACAAAAGTCCAGGACCAGACAGCTTCACAAGTGGATTTTAACAAACATTTAAAGAAAAGTTAATACCTATTTGTCTCAAACTATTCCAAAAATTTGAAGAGGAAGGGACTCTTCCAAACTCATTCTGTGAGGTCAGCATCAATTTACAGGACTATATCCCTGATTAATATAGATGAAAAAGTCCTCAACAAAACATTGGCAAGCCAAATTAAACAATACATTAAAAGGTTCATACAACATGACCAAGTGGAATTTATACCAGGAATGCAAGTATGGTTCTAAATCCACAAATCAATCAATGTGATGCATTACATTATCATAGGATAAAAATCATATGATCATCTCAATACATACAGAAAAACTTTTGACAAAATTCAACATTCATTTATGATAAAAACTATTAACAAAGTGGGTATAAAGGAAGCATATCTCAACATAACAAAAGCTATATATGACAAACCCACAGCCAACATCATAGTCAATGGTAAAAAGGTGAAAGCACTTCCTCTAAAATCAGATACAAGACAAGGATGCCTACTCTCACCACTTTTATTCAACATAGTATTGGAAGTCCTAGCCACAGCAATCTGACAAGAAAAATAAGTAAAAGAAAATAAGTAAAAGCACCAAATTAGAAAGGAAGACATAAAACTGTTATTCTTTTCAGATGATGTATCTTATACATAGAAAATCCTGAAGACTCCACCCAAAAAAAAAAAAAAAAGAAAGAAAACTATTAGAACTAATAGATTAATTCAGTAAAGATGTAGGATCCCAAATTAATTTACAGAAATTTGTTGCATTTCTACACACTAATAATAACTGTTGGAAGAAAAATTAAGAAAACAATTCTCTGTACAATTTGATCAAAAAGAATAAAATACCTGGAAATAAGTGTAACCAAGGAGGTGAAAACCTGTACTCTGAAAACTAAAAGACATTGATAAAAGAAATTGAAAACTTACAAACAAATGGAAAGATATACCATGCTCATGGATTAGAAGAATTAATATTGTTAAATATTCTACCCAAGGCAATCTACAGATTTAATGTAAGCTTATTAAAATACAAATACCATTTTTCACAGAACTGGAACAAATAATCCTAAAATTTGTATGGATCCACAAAAGACCACTAATAGCAAAAGAAACCTTGAGAAAGAAGAACAAAGCTGGAAGTATCATGCTCATGGATTTCAAACTTTACTACAAAGCTACAGTAATGAAAACAGTATGGTACTGTTAGGTCAATGGTACTGTTAGGTCAGTAGATCAATGGAACAGAATAGAGACCCCCCAGAAATAAACCCATGCACTTATGGTAAATTAATCTACAACAAAGGAGGCAAGAATATCCAGTGGGGGAAAGATCACCTCTTCAATAAATGGTGCTGGAAAAACCAGACAGGTACATGAAAAATAATGAAACTGAACCACTTTTTCACATGATATACAAAAATAGACTCAAAATGGATTAAAGACTTAAATTTAAGACCTGAAACCACAAAATTACTAGAGGAAAACATAGGTGGTGTGTTCTTTAAAATCTATCTTAGCAATATTTCTTTGGATATGTCTCCTCCAGCAAGGGAAACAAAACCAAAAATAAGCAGATGAGACTATTAAAAAACTAAAAAAACACACTTCTGAATTGAAGATATTTCCAAATGATATATCCAGTAAAGGGTTAATACCCAAAATACTTGAAGAACTCATAAACTCAAAAAAAAAATTGAATAATAGGCATAGGACCTGAAAAGACATTTTTCTGAAGAAGTACAGATGACCAACAGGCATGTGAAAAGATGCTCAACAACACTAATCATTAGGGAAGTACATATCAAAATCATGAGATATTGTCCCACACCTGTCTGAATAGTTATCATCAAAAAGCCAAAAAATAAGTGTTGATGATCCAGCAATTTCAATTCTGGATATATATCCAAAGAAAACAAAAACACTAATTCAAAAAGATATATGCACCCATATGTTAATTGCAACATTAGTTACAATAGCCAAGAAATTAAAGCAACCTAAATGAACATCAAGAGATGAATGGATAAAGAAGATGTGGTACATATATACAATGGAATATCACTCAGCCATAAAAAGAATGAAATCCTACCATTTGCTACAACATGGATGGATCTAGAGGGTATTATACTAAGTAAAATTAGCCAGACAGAAAAAGACAAATATCATATGATCTCACTTATATTTGGTATTTAAAAAACAAAATAGAAAATAAAACAAAACAAAAACATACTCATAGATACAGAGAAAAAACAATGGGTGGTTTCCAGAGGGGAAGAAGGGGATGGGGATGGGCAAAATAGGTGAAATGAATTCAGAGGTGTATACTTCCAGTTATAAAATAAATAATCATAGTGTCATATTGTACAGAGTAGGGAATATCATCACTGGTACTGTCATGGCTTTGTATGAGGATAGATGGTCAATAGATTTACTGTAGTGATCTTTTAGTGATGAATTTAAATGTCAAATCACTATGCTTTAGACCTGAAACTAACATAATATTGTATGTCAAATATATGTCAATTTATAAAAGTGAACTATTTTTTGATAAATGCTACAAAATGGATTAACCTTTAAAGATACTGTGCAAAGTTAAACAAGCTAGTTATAAAAGATTACATATTGTATTACTCCATTTTATGGAGTGTACAGATAAGCAAATCTACAGAGACAGAAAATAGATAAAATTATGCACGGGAGTGGAGGATGCAATTGAGAGCAACTGCTCATGGTTATGTGGTTTCTTTTTGGAATGATAAAAATATTCAGAATTAGTAGAGATGGTTGCACAACATTTTGTGTATAGTAAAAAGCACCGAATTGTACACTTTTAAAAAACAAAAACTTCATAAATGAAAACAAATAAATAAATAAAATTTAGAAAATAAACGCATATTACTATAAAACTGTTGATTCAGTGATTGAAGTCAGACATTAAATTGTTCAAATAGTGATCTTGTGTATATGTGTGTGTGTGTGTGATTTACCGTCTAATTACAGAGAAGTAAAATGTTGCTTTATAAATATTTTAGTGTTTTAATTACTTAAGCAAGTATAATAGCACACAAAATGATCTTGCCTTATCTATGGAAAATAAAAAGGTAATAAAAGCAAAAACCATATCTCATATGACCATGTCTCATATTTCATAGAAAAAAATAATATCATAGAGGGGATATCTCAGCTTCCTGAACTTTTAGACTATCCCACATCATGTTACCATTAGTCTAAAAAAGTACAACATGCGAGATGTAGTAAAAACCTTATTTTTCCTTTGTCTCTCACTGTTCCTTTAGACTTTCTTCATTGCCAGTATGCTTTGCCTTCTCTGTTCATTTTCAAATAGTAGTCTTATGTTGACTTCAATTACCAAAATCTAGATCTGGAAATCAGAAATCTCCAGTATATCATATTAATTAGTGATTTGATCCATGTGCAAAATTAAGACTTCTCCTGTCTGCCAGTCCACCCCCAAGCCAAACTGGGCCAGTGCAGATGGGGCTTCAGTTTGGAAATGGATGGCTTGACAGGCTTTGCCTTGTCTCGTCATTCACTTGCCAGTATTGAAAATTCCAACCAAACCAATTCCAAATGAACTATGAAACAAAAACCCATTTATGTTACTTAATGATTGTCAGAATAAAAAGTGTTCCTGATTCTCAAAAATATGTATTTTTAATATATGTGATTTATATAACCACTACTTCCATTACATAGTAAACATGATGTAGGTTTTGGCAAGAGTGCACAACGTTTCAAGTGCATCAATAACCTTCCGTTGTGCATTCATTTTATGGAGTACATTTAATATTCCCTTAAAACCTCCATTAATCATGTAAACCTTTCTTTTGTCCTTATCTATGTAATTTCTGACCCACCTAACAAAACATAGTAGATGGATAATTCTCATTGATATTGCCCAATAATTTCACAAAAATGGGTCACACCTGAGGTTTTATTATAAATTATAAATATATTCAACATCTTACAAACTAGGCCCAAAAAATGTTTGAAATTCAAATTCACCTGGGAATGCTTATTTAACCAAGGGTTTGATTTTTCACAGATTTTTTTGAAACATTGTGAGACTAGTCTAGAAAATAAACTTAACCAAAATTAATTTTTTCAATAGCACCAAATTCATTGATCTACAAATTTTATTTCTAAATATTCATCATGTGTTAATGCATTAATGTATGTATACAATGGTTTAAATTTTCTTTAATTGACTGTATTTTATAATTGAATGCTACATATCTCTTCCCTATCTTGTTGCTTATGCCTAAAATGTTTCATTTTCCCACTGCTCCTAATGTCCCTTTATATAAATTCTATTCTTCATTCTTTCAATGACAACTTCAAGTCATTTTTTGATGAAATTTTTTCTTGTTTTTGCACTTCCATTTTTTCACGATTCTTTAAATAATACATTACGTTTTTTCAATGGTCTAAAATATTTTGGTACACATTTGCTGTTCCACTGGCTAACTCTTCTTAGAGGTTTCAGAAATCAATATTGATATTAATTCCTTCTACATCCTCTCAGATCTGCTCTGTAATGATTTGGTACCCATCTTACACATTTGTATATCATCGTGTGCATAAGTCTATCATTCATTTTACTTCAAATAGTATAATTCTCCATTATACACAGAGTTGCTTGAGGGAAGAGATTAATTTTTTATGCCTTTATACATACAAAAAAATGATATAGCCATTTTTGCATTTACTTTTCTATAAAACTAGCAATCCATGAAACATTATTTGTTAAAGGATATAATTTATTGTGTCCAGTATTTGTTAATAAAATAGATATCTTATGTGCAAAATATTTTGTTTCCATGGTTTTAGTATTATTTATATCGTGTTTAACTTTCATAAATACTGTGTAAGTCCAATTTCTTTGCCTATATAAATGCTAAGACTAATAATAAGGCAAATATGAAATAGATTTAGACCATGTGACATAAATGAGAATTTAGGATACCTTCACAACTGTGGTTAAAAATATACACCATTGTCAGAAATATATGTATTAAAGGTTTGAGGTGGTGATTTTTAAGCTTCTCTTTATACCTTTGTTCATTCTACCTCCTGGATTTTCTTACATTCAAAATTAAAGAACTATGCCCTCTTTAATCTGATTAATTTCATGCATGCCTCAAGTTTCCTTTGTCACTTCTGTCATTAAATGTCTCTCAGAAATGTTTTTTGACTCTGACTTCTCTTTGAGGTTCCCTATATTTTCGGCCATCATTTGCTCATTTCCACTCAAATTTCAGCATATCAGCAGAAAAACCATCTCCTACTTAAATAATTTCTTCACATGCTCTTTATCTTACTTATCTCTGAATCCAATAGATCACAAAGTCCTTTCTATTCTGCTGCTGTGTATTTCTCAATTCTGGCTGTTTGTTTATTCCAAACAACTGCCCTGGGTTTGTGCCATATCTCTCTACTTCAGTGTTTACCAACTTAACAAAGTTATTTTTTAAACATATTGATTTATGATATTGCCTCTCTACTCAAAAGCACACACATACATACATAAATACATGTGTATAATTCAGGAGTGTGGCACTCTTCAACCAACCTTCTCTCTTTCAGTCTGTTAAATTCTTACTATATATTTCTTCCTAAATGCTTTTTCCTTCATATTTCCTAATAATCCCAGCTAGATCTAATAACTGTATCTTATTTATGCCAATAATTATTCTGATCATATTCCTATTATGGAATTCTACTGTGGTTGTAATATATTAATACATATAGATATTTGTCTTATAGAGTGCACTGTTGACTGAGAAAAGTAAAGATAGTATTTATTCAATTCTCTTAAGAATCAAGAACAAGTATGAATAAATACATATATATGATTGTATAAAAGTGGCAGGAATTTTTTTAACATCTTTATTGGAGTATAATTGCTTTACAATGGTGTGTTAGTTTCTGCTTTATAAAAAAGTGAATCAGTTATACATATACATATATCCCCATATCTCTTCCATCTTGCATCTCCCTCCCTCCCACCCTCCCTATCCTACCCCTCTAGGTAGTCAAAAAGCACAGAGCTGATCTCCCTGTGCTATGCGGCTGCTTCCCACTAGCTATCTATTTTACATTTGGTAGAGTATATATGTCCATGCCACTCTCTCACTTTAACCCATCTTACCCTTCCCCCTCACCATGTCCTCAAGTCCATTCTCTAGTAGGTCTGTGTCTTTATTCCCGTCTTGCCCCTAGGTTCTTCACGACCTTTTTTTTTTTTCTTAGATTCCATATATATGTGTTAGCATGCAGTGTTTGTTTTTATCTTCCTGACTTACTTCACTCTGTATGACAGTCTCTAGATCCATCTACCTCACTACAAATAACTCAATTTTGTTTCTTTTTATGGCTGAGTAATATTCCATTGTATATATGTGCCACATCTTCTTTATCCATTCATTTGTTGATGGACACTTAGGTTGCTTCCATGTCTTGGCTATTGTAAATAGAGCTGCAATGAACATTGTGGTATATGACTCTTTTTGAATTATGGTTTTCTCAGGGTATATGCCCAGTAGTGGGATTGCTGGATCGTACGGTAGTTCTATTTTTAGTTTTTTAAGGAACCTCCATACTGTTCTCCATAGTGGCTGTATCAATTTACATTCCCACCAACAGTGCAAGAGGGTTCCCTTTTCTCCACACCCTCTCCAGCATTTATTGTTTGTATATATATATATATATTTTTTTTTTTTTTTTTTTTTTTTTTTTTGCGGTACACAGGCCGCTCACTGTTGTGGCCTCTCCCGTTGCAGAGCACAGGCTCTGGACGTGCAGGCTCAGTGGCCATGGCTCACAGGCCCAGCCACTCTGCAGCATGTGGGATCTTCCTTGACCGGAGCACGAACCCGCGTCCCCTGCATCGGCAGGCAGACTCTCAACCACTGCACCACCAGGGAAGCCCCGTTTGTATATTTTTTGATGATGGCCATTCTGACCAGTGTGAGATGATATCTCATTGTAGTTTTGATTTGCATTTCTCTAACGATTAATGATGTTGAGAATTCTTTCATGTGTTTGTTGGCAATCTGTATATCTTCTTTGGAGAAATGTCTATTTAGGTCTTCTGCCCATTTCTGGATTGGGTTGTTTGTTTTTATAATGTTGAGCTGCATTAGCTGCTTGTGTATTTTGGAGATTAATCCTTTGTCAGTTGCTTCATTTGCAAATATTTTCTCCCATTCTGAGGGTCGTCTTTTCATCCTGTTTATGGTTTCCTTTGCTGTGCAAAAGCTTTGAAGTTTCATTAGGTCCCATTTGTGTGGCAGGAATTTTTAATTGACTATAATGTGATTTTCAAAGACTGAAATAATAATAAAATAAACTTAAGCATTTTAAGCAAACTAGGGAAATGATATTAACAATCATAGCATATATCCTTTACTCTGGGTAAAAGTGTTTAAAATAGTATTATGATTGTAATTGCCACCTCAAGAAGGTCACTGGCCATCCAGCTCATAAGCATAATTCTTCTGAGAGTCTGCTAATGGGGCAATGGAGCAACCAGGCTACAATCTTTTATACTTTGCCACATGGGAAATAGAACGAAATAAGTCATCAAAAAGTGTCAGTACTATTTTAAAAGGACTCATATACTCATTAGCAAAGCACAATATGATGTGAATAATGATAATTATAGCAATGAAAAATTATTTAAACATTCTATTTCTGCTATTTTTCATTTGCTTACATCTGCCCGCATAGAGTCTAGTGAAACTCACTAATCACTTCTCATTGGAGAACTGGGAGTGCAAAGTTTTTCACTGAGCTTGCCTTCAAATTGTATTCATTTTGATCCAGTTTGAGTTCAGCCTTAAAGCATCAGTATCTGACATCCGTAAACTCTTTGGAAAACTTCTAAACAAGACGTACAACTGTATATGAGTGCTTAATATGTTAAAAAAAATAAACTTTCAAAATACTTAGTTTAAAATGACTACATTTTGTCGGGCTTCCCTGGTGGCATAGTGGTTGAGAGTCCGCCTGCCGATGCAGGGGACACGGGTTCATGCCTCGGTCCGAGAAGATCCCACATGCTGCGGAGCGGCTGGGCCCATGAGCCATGGCCGCTGAGCCTGCGCGTCTGGAGCCTGTGTTCCGCAACAGGAGAGGCCACAACAGTGAGAGACCCGCGTACCGCGAAAAAAAAAAAAAAAGGCTACGTTTTAATACTCAGTTTCCACCCAAATAGGTGGAATTTTGCATGAATCAAAAAATTCTCATGAGGTACAAAATAATTAACTCATTACCTCTAGCTAACGAATAATGAAAAAGCCTTCTCAGAGAATCAACACTTGCTCCTTCATCACAGATTTTCAAATTGTGCCCTGCAGACTATCTATATCACAATCTACTGGAACACTTATCTATAATTCAGATTTCTGGATTTAAGCTATGTCAACTGAAGCAGAACTTCCCTCGCTGGGACATAGGATCCCAAGGAATTCCTAAGGCAAATACAATTTGAGAACCCCTGGGAGAGCCACTGGTGAATAAGTCCCAGTTTATCGTTTGCATGCCTTATCTTCAGGAAATAGTTGTTTCTTATTTATTTTTATTGAAGTAGACAAAGGCCCATTTGGGAATTAAACTTGAAGTGCTTATTTCCCTTAGTAAAAAGCTAGTTTTATAACGTGTCTTGGCTTATTTTTCAAGAATAGAAATAAGAGTCATCAAATATGACTCATGCTCGCATTCTATGTGAGAACTGGAAGATACCTGAATATAAACGCTTTGTATAATTTTTTAACCCCTAAAATTTATGATTTCTAATGCCTTTTTTTTTTTTTTTTTTTTTTTTTTGCGGTACGCGGGCCTCTCACTGTTGTGGCCTCTCCCGTTGCGGAGCACAGGCTCCGGAAGCGCAGGCTCAGCAGCCATGGCTCACAGGCCCAGACGCTCCGCGGCATGTGGGATCTTCCCGGACCGGGGCACGAACCCGTGTCCCCTGCATCGGCAGGCGGACTCTCAACCACTACGCCACCAGGGAAGCCCGACTTTTAATGCTTTTTAAACATTTCCTCCCGAATGAGGAGCATATCTAATTGTCATATAGCATACATACATACAATATCAAAGATCAACTGATCTAATTTTTTGTCATATTTATATCTTTGGGAGACACTGACCTAAAAGCCACAGACTAGGTTAAATTATGGGAATTAAACTGTGTATTAAAGTTGATGCTAAATTGGCACCAGTACTAAGTTTGAGAATAAGCAAATATGAATTTATATCATTAACACCTTCATATATTAATTTTTTATTACTATTTAAAACCGACACCCAGTTCCAATTAAGGAAAGCCTTCACTTACATTTGATCTATACAGTTAACTTTGCAGACCAGTTGGTCTACGCCACCCTTCCAATCTCAAATATTTGAGTGAAGCTGAAGTAGTCATTCTCATTTTAATAGTAGTGGAGCTCACATAAGACCCATTATTTTAGTCATGCCTCTTTTGGTATTCTTTCAGAGTAATTGCCACCATCTTCTCTTCCTCATTCTTTCACCTAAAATAGCATATTGGAGGCAGTGATAAGAACAGAAATTCCACCTTTGCCTCAGAGGCATCATTTAGAAACATGCTGAGGGTGTTAACAGTTATTTGTACTTGATCTGCAGGTAGGAAGCAGGCCCTTGGCCAGAGTCTCCAGATAAGTTGGAAGGAGAGATTTGTACATAATTCACTCCCTAACAGACACAGAAAGAGATTGTGAAAAGAACCGAAGTGATTCTCAGCATACACACATTTACATATTCAGACATATCTTGGGCACTCAAAATCCAGGAAAAATTTTCTCCTATGATATTATTTAAATAAATATATAAATCTATATAAAGTTTTGAATTCTCAAATTATATATATATAAATAAACATAAAAATATAAATATGTACAAATATTATATCTAAAAATAAACTTAACACATGAACTTATATCTTTAGTAGTCAATCTCAGTTATCCCCATGACAATCAAACTTTGGACACCTGGCAGAACGTGATGGTACATTTTCTAAGGCTGGATCTGAGTAGCTGTCAAAATTCAATTACTCTTTACTTCTGTATTCGGAATGACTTATTACATGGTTTTACTAAGTAAATTTCAGTATCAAAGCTTATAGTTTTCCAGGTATAAAGATGGTAAATGGTAAACAAAGAGAAACAGACTTTGTGCCCCATCTGGATATAATTGGGTTCATGGTTCTAGGTATAATATTGGATACAATTATATGTTTTAGAAAATAACTATTGTACAAATAATATTTTATTGACTTATAACTGAATCAATTGTCCTATAACTAGAAACAGTCAATATAAACATGTTTGGTGGGCATTTGATGAAAACAGATTTACTTTATTTTGTTTATTTATTTATTAGTTTATTTATTTAGGCCTTACTCTGCAGTGGTTTGCTGGATCTTCTTAGTTCCCCAACCAGGGATTGAACCTGGGCCACAGCAGTGAAAGCTCGAAGTCTTAACCACTGGAGTGCCAGGGAATTCCCAAAAAACAGACTTACTTTAAAATACTGTTTTATTTATGACTAAGAATTTGTCGTAAAATAAATATTAATGTCTTATTTTCTGCATTTGAATCCATTTACCATACAAACAGTTCTCTTAAATGCTTATTATATTGAAAAAGAAAGGAAAAAGAAGCAAACACTTCTTTACGTTTCCTACAAATTATCCCTTTTTATGTAAACTATGAGGGCTTTATTTCACCTAAGTTGTTTTCTTATTCATTACAAAACTATTACACAGAAGACACAAGTGAGAGAAGTATTTTGCCTAATGTGAATTAACCACAAAACTTAATCGATTTGATCTCATAATGTATAATTCAGACCAGCTTGTTAGATGGTCTTGTTATTTAAAATTCAAGTAATGGAAACCATCAGCATTTTGCTGTAGCTTATTTTGACAGATGGAAATCCTCTACGGATGTCCTCGATTATCATAGATGGAAGCTATATGAGTATATGTAAAAGATTTTACAAAGAAAATATTTTGTTTTTATATGACTACAGGTAGAGCTCTTTTAACATGCCTGGTATTATTTCTATTTCTGAAACAGTATTCCCTCCTTTGTTTGTGAACAGTTCTGTCTGTAGGACTTTTGGGGCAAAACACAGGCATTAAAGGCAAATTGCCTTTTAAGAGGGAAAGTGATAAAAAGTTCTGAAGTCCCTTCATAAGATTAGGTCTTGGGTTCTCCTACCTAGGAGCTGTGTGATCTTGGACAAGTTACTTAACTTTTATTAATAATATACCCTTGTTCTTTTATTTCTAAAATTGAGAAAATACTATACAGTCATTGTAAAGCTAAATGGGAATATATATGCAAATCATTTTGCATAATGCATGACACATGGTAACTTATTAGTAAATATCATTGTCACCATCATCAAATGAAATTGGCAGGAAATTCTGATGCCTCAGGAACCATCTATTTGGCAACAGTAAAACAGCAAACTCTTTACACTTGCATCCTACAAATGGCCATGACATTTAATTTTATTTTCATTTCTAACAGATTTATAGAAGGAAATGGATGGAAACGGGTGCTTAACAATGTCACACATGCATATGTACACACACAAAGCCAAAATGAATTATGATTAGTAAGTTTTAAGAAATGATCTTGTGCATTTTTAAGCAATGAAAAAGATGCAGCTCCATGAAGTTCAATTGAAGGAAGATTTTCTTTTCAGCATAATTGCTTAACAGACATGAACAAATATAGCTAGCTGTGGGAAATTCTCTTGTTAAGTTATATTATGTATGAAATATTTGTTTTCTGGACTTTTACATTCAAAAGTTATTATTTCAGTTTGTCATTTCATGTCATATTTTCAGTTTAATTGATCCATGTGAGAAATATTCCTGCAGAAAGAGCACTGGCTTCTAAAGAGGTGGCTTTTCTGTTTATGAATGTATTCTGTCTTTTTCCTCTGAAGAATATAAATCAAAATAACAGTACAGTAAAAAGGGCTTGACACAAAGGCATGTAAGATTTCAAGGGGATTAATTTTTTATTCATGAAAAATGTGAAAACTCTCTTCTTTCTCATGATTCAAAAGTATCTCTCACCTATTATACTTTCAGGCTATAGTTCGAATATGCATGTAACACAAGAAGAAAATAATTAGATCACAGTGATCTATTTGGTATATTCCTTCTACCCTCTCATTTCTGTTTATGATGACAATTCAGCCTATGTCATGTGACATTTTTGCAGACGTGTCTAAAAAATATTGTTTCAGAGTGGCAGGTAAAAGAAAAGACTATCTTTTCATTTTCGTATGTTAAACTAGAAGAAATTTGAACTTTAGTATCAAAATAAAGCCTTTGCCAGCGTTGATGATCTTGGGCAACTTAATCTAAGTCTCAGTTTTCTTAACAGTAAAATGTGGAAAATAAAGATCTCAGAGTGTTTCTGAGGAAAGGAAATACGAAAGTGATAAAGTTCCTGACACAGCATGAAAATGCTCTAAAAGTTCAAATGCCTTTAACCCCATAATCTTTCCTAGTGGGTCTCATCTAGTTACGCTTAGATCTACAGATGCAACTTCAAATAAATTCCAAAGAAGCCTGCTGCTTTGCACAGATTCTTTTCACTAGATAAGATCTGGAATTGATCTTCCTGTCTCCCTGGGAACTGAGCATGCCATCTTGGTTCCCTAACCATACTCTAGTTTCTCTCCCATTAAGATATTTTCATTTCTTTGTTGCACTCCAGCCTATTTGTCTGGATGGCTGTTCAAACTTTTGCAAATTACCCTTCATCCATACCCAGAAGTTGTTTCCTTCCACTGGTTGAGTTTTACACTCTTCATCTGAAAAACCTCACTATCATCCTTGTGAATAAGAATACTGACACTACCTAGGAAGAACTCTGCTATTTCTTATACTCCAAACTGAACACACTTTTTATGCAAATCCAAAACAGAATTCAAATGTACAATGTCACCTTTTATGTAAAAGTAGAACAATCTTTCAAACTAGTCTCCTCCATTAGCTATTACAGATTGCCACAAATAAGCAGTAAAATTGTTAAAAATCAGTCTTTTTGAGGTGGGAACATGTTCTTTTTTAATGCCATATTCTAGAGAATCAAATGCATTATTTCTTTCTCCTTTGAAATATTTATTTATATTTTTTCGGTTTCCCTGAATAGAAAGCAAGGAAAGTGTTGCTCTAGGACTCTGTGTTATTAGTCATAACCTATATTTACTAGCCATTTGTCATATACATCCCAGTTGCTAAAGTATAATGATTTCTAATTGCCACTTTGATAACATTTGTTCAGTGCACTGACTTTCTGATCACTAAGTAAGTGTATTTCCATAAGAAAATATAGGTTGATCATTTTAAGACAAAAATGACAAAGTAGTAAATTATGTAAAACTACACAGCTAGAGGAATAAAATATCCATTTAGTTAAATATTCTCATTGTTATATACTTTAGTAGATAAACTCAAACTCTCCTGGAGTTAGAAGAGGAAAATGATTTGCCTTGTTTTGCTTTTTAAAACTGTTCATGCAAATGAGTGTCTAGTGACTTTACCAAATTACTTATTATAAGCAATGGAAGAAACAGTTTCTGTATTCTAAATCCTAGGAACACTGAACTATAATCCTTGAAAATGTACCAGAAGTCGAACAGGTACTTATTGGTGTTAAATATAATACTGCAAAAGAAAACTGGATGTAACACAAGTGAGAAGTATTCATTTTCAATAAGAAATATAGAGTTACAGAGAAGATATAGGTGTGAATTATTCTATTATCATAGAAAGTGTAGCAATTTTCACCTACTGCAAAACTAAAATAAAATACAACTAAAGTAGAGAAATAGCATCACTGCAATGTCATCTGATATCTCCAGGGAAGTATACAGAAATGATTCAACACATATAATTGATAAAGTGAAGGCAGAAAATTTTATGCTAATTATATGATATAACAAATAGTACAGTGACATATATGTCATAAATCTTAAATTACATTGTACTTTTCATATTTATATTACTTTTTCAACTAGTAAGAAATTAGACAAGATCCCAACCTATTGTGAATATTTTACTTTTATAAGAATTGATAACATGATTCGTACAACTATTGACTCATTTATATTTTTTTCTATTAAAATCACACTATGCATGATTCTAATGGAAAAATGTAATTCTGAGGACATTTAATTTTTAGCTTCTGCTTCCTAAAGACAAAAAGTGTCTGGAAAATTATTACAATTCCTGTAAAATTCAATGAAATGTAAGACATTTTTTAAAAAGCTGCACTGATTTCGACTTAACAGGAAAAACATACTTTTTGGGAATCGAGGTGGATTGTCATTGACATCTGTTAGGGTGATGTTGACTATTGTCGTTCCAGCTAACCCTCCCAGTTGTCCGCCCATATCCTTGGCTTGGATGAGGACTTGGTATTGTTCTTTGACTTCCCTGTCCATGTTTGGCAAAGCTGTTCTAATAACACCTTAAGGGGGAAAAAAAATAAAAGATAAATATCACAAACGGTGAGTTTTCAAAAATAAAATAGTCCACAACAAGAAAATGATTCTATCTAGATTCATTAGCAAAAAAACATGCTAACAAAAATTCTGTGTATTAAAAAGTGAAACACCCAAAACATCCAATGGTTAGGATATAATTAAATATATTGTGGTAATAGCCATATAGTGAAATGCTGTGCAGCATTGTGGAATATGGTTAAGGAACAATGTATTGGCTCTAAAAGACGGTCGTCATTCACTAAGTCAACCAAGTTAGACATAATTTATACAGAATGCTCCTACCTTTAAAAAAGAATTAAATTGTTAGACAATATATATTTTAGATATATAGTAAAAAAAATTAAGTGATTACACTGAAGATGAGATTTCTAAAGAATAACATCTTCATTCTTATCTATTTTTTGGGATACATATATATTACTTTGCTTCTTTGAACACTTGAATATCTCCTTTGTGTATTTTATTTTGTCTTTCAGGATTCCTCTTACTTATATTAGCCACAGGTTTTTTGTACTTAGATCTTATTAAGCTTTGCCATTGCAGGGATTTTGTCTCTCTTGTCACCAAGTTACTATACTACAACCTCTAATGGAGTGCTTGTCATTTAGAAAAAACTCAGTAAGAATGGTTGACCATCTGACTAGTGGAATGACTGGCGAATTGAAGGAAGGAATCTATAAATTATTTATTTATTCATTTATTTTTGATGTGGACCTTTTTTTGCGGTACGCAGGCCTCTCACTGTTGTGGCCTCTCCCGTTGCGGAACACAGGCTCCAGACGCGCAGGCTCAGCAGCCATGGCTCACGGGCCCAGCCGTTCCGCGGCATGTGGGACCTTCGCGGACTGGGGCACGAACCCGTGTCCCATGCATCGGCAGGCGGATTCTCAACCACTGCGCCACCAGGGAAGCCCTTGATGTGGACCATTTTTAAAGTCTTTATTGAATTTGTTACAATATTGCTTCTGTTTTATCTTTTGGTGTTTTGGCCACGAGGCATGTGGTATCTTAGCTCCCCAACCAGGGATTGAACCCGCACCCCTTGCATTGGAAGGCGAAGTCTTAACCACTGGACCTCCAGGGAAGTCCCTATAAATAATTTATAATCATGAATCATGATATATATGCATATTTACATAGCCTACTCATTTCCTGTTCTTGTGTTTGGGTGCAGAACTAATTTATATTTATGTCTGTATTTATATTTATATTTATTCATAGTGTAACAACTAAAACCTTCTGGATTTATTGCAGGTAAATTGTGAATAAATTTTATAACAAATTCCAATCTATACCTAATGATTTTAGGGAGAGATTGCAGAAAATTTGTCTTAAACCCATGTGTCTTTGATATTATTTCTTAAATAATAAGGCATATATGAATAACAAATTTAATATCAATTGTCAACACAAAATATAGAATCCTAAGCACAAACTGAATATACATCCTTATTTTATCTATACTTACCTAATGCTGTTCTTTTGCTAATTCAGACTTAACTACAATCTGAAATTTCTTTTGGCCCTTGGCAGGAAATTGTTGCAAAAAAGGCAAGTTCCATGTTTTTCTCCTGCAGTTTTACTCATACACTGCTACTGACACCCTTTTACTTCAATCTGTTTGTCCTTTCTTCAGCTTGGATTTCTGATGCTTCATTTCCAAGTGTCTTAACTAAGATTCTTCATCTCTGCATCTCAGTGGCCTGGTCCTACATGCCGTAAGCTACATGACTTCTGCCTGCCTTATAATATTTGTATTTTCTAGATAAATGCCTGGGTTGAATTCATACTCATAACGTATTTTCCTGTTGTTGATCAGATTTATCTTTACTCAGTTCATTTCCAGTAAGTATATATGTATATTTCTTACTCTACTCAATTTCTGGTATGAAAATTTTCAATATAATTTACAAATATGTTTGATATATAAATTTTATGATATATGTATGCATATGTAAAACATTGATTCTATGAAAAAGAGAGCAAATAAACATTATCAGACTTATTTAAGACTAGAGTTGTTTTCTGATGATTTGATGTAATTGTCATGAATACCCCTAACTGCCCTGCACTCCTCCATTTTGTGTCTGATAGGTGATCTAGCCGACGCATCCAGCCATCCTTTTAGTTTAATGCTGCTTTTGGAAGACTGTATGTTAGAATTTAGAGAGGAAAGAGTTGTGTATGTAGTTTCAAAGGAAATCTCCTCTGATAACCATGATGTGCTTCCCCTTCCCACCACCATTTTCATTAGGAGCCACTGTCCCAGAAAAATAGCATACGGCATTTCTAGAATATTTTTAGAGTTGAATCTGGGGAATCAGGCAGACAACAAAATTCATTGTGAGTAGAGAATCCTTAAATACTGTGGCCTATTGAAAAAACCGGGGGCGGGGGGGCGCGGGGAATCTCCTATTCAAAAAGTTACTCTTCTTACGGCCACTGGTTGTTTCTATACTTCCTAACATTTAAAACCAAACAAATGAAAATGGATTGCCTGGTCTTGAGCAAGGAGGAAACTTGAAAACGACTGGACTAAAGTGCTTCCATAGCAAAATGCAACCAGCCGAAGGAAATGCTACATCCTGTCACTTCAGATCTTAGATTTAGGTTCAAGTAGCCATCTCTGTTTTTCAGTATTTGTATATAAAGGTACAGCAACAAACTTGTATGATAATAGTTTAAGATTAAAAAGAAAAAACATGCATTTTATAAAACAGTATAAATACTCCACAGGTACTCCACAGTAGTGATACCACAAACCTTAATTAATTTGAAATAATTATGAAATAAATCTTATTTTTTAGAAAAAAAAAAGAGTAGATATGCAAGTTTACATTGAATACTGGTATGGTCTTGTACCTGATGAACTTTCGAACATATGCAAGATAATTAGAGCAAATTAAGAATGAGAAAAATAGATTTTATTTCTGCCAATATGAATGGAAATATATGGTTGAGAGAGTTATAACCTTATATTAAGGTTATAAAACCTTATAGTACCAAAGGATGCTAATCTGCCAGGGGATATATTCTCCCTTTGCAATCACCTTGGTGTTATAGGCAAGTCCCTTAGTTTTGGTGGATCTCAGCTTATTTTGTGAAAATGGGTTAGATATGCTGATGAAAACTTTTTGAGATGAAAATAATGCAATACTATATATGAAAAATCATGAAATATTACATGTGATAATCAAGGATTTGGTTTTATCTGAGTTTTTTCTTGAATTGAGTGCTGAACTGCAGGATTGAAACATGGGATAGTAGATTCAGTCAACACTTGTACTAAAATATATGTTTCATTCAGGCACTGTTCCTAGGTTTAAGGGTATAATGGCTTCCATCTGCCCCTCCAATTCCACTATATATACTTTTCTAGACCTCTCTCTGCTCTCTGGTTTCTGGTTGTCCTGGGCCAATTGACAGGAGATTAGATGATAGAAGGAGAATGAGTTTGGGTATTTCTTTCCATGGATCCCCCACATTCCATTCCACACTCTCTCCTGCCATGGTCTCTGCCTGTGACTCTAGAACACCCTCATTCCTTCAACCCCAGTGTGGTAACTGCATCCATTTCTTATTTCTTCTCCAGATCCGGCCTTATCCCTTATGGTTTCCCTACAATCTGCTTGCACTTTAATAAAGAGTCCTTTTATTAAACTAATCTCAAATTGCCCAACTGGGTATCATCTGTTGTCATCTGGGAAAATAATTGATATAGTCTCTGTATAAGGTTCCTTCATGGACTGTACATTTAATGGGTATGTGTTCCTGTAAAGTGGTGAGGAGGTCATAAAGAAGCTTTTAAATGATTAAGCTAATTTCAGATGGTGATTGGTGTTATGAGGAAAATGAAAGAAAGTCCTCTTGAAGGTAGTATCAGAAATGTCCCCTCTGAGGAAAGACTGCAATCCCAGAGAAGTGGAAGAGGCTGACTTAGAAAGAAACCAGGGAGGAGTATCCCAGGGACGAAAAGGAGGAGAGCACTACTTCTTCAAAGCATACAAGAATAGAACTTGGGGCTTCCCTGGTGGCGCAGTGGTTGAGAGTCCGCCTGCCGATGCAGGGGACACGGGTTCGTGCCCCAGTCCAGGAAGATCCCACATGCCGCGGAGCGGCTGGGCCCGTGAGCCATGGCCGCTGAGCCTGCACGTCCAGAGCCTGTGCTCCGCAACGGGAGAGGCCACAGCAGTGAGAGGCCCACGTACCGCAAAAAAAAAAAAAAAAAAAAAAGAATAGAACTTGGAGGTTGATGTGGCTGCAACATACCACTGTTGGGAGGGATGGTATAAAATAAGATCACAGAGTGGGAGAGAAGTGAGATAGTGGTTTTCAAAGATAAATAAACTCTCTGGGAAGGCATCTTGAAAATCAACAAGTAAGACTACATCAAACTAAAAAGCTTCTGCATAGCAAAAGGAATAATAGACAAAAATGAAAAGGCAACCTATGGAATGGGATAAACTATTTGCATATCAGATATCTGATAAGGAGTTAATATCCATACCATAAAGAACTCATGCAACTCAATAACAAACAAAAAAAATCTTACTTAAAAATGGGCAGAGAAACCGAATAGAAATTTTTCCAGAGAAGTCATACAAATGGCCAGTGGTTACATGAAAAGGTGCTTGATATCAATAATCGTCAGGGAAATGTACATACATCAAAATTACAATGAGATACTTATCACCTCATGATTCTTAGTATGGCTGTTATCAATAAGTCAAGAGCAAGAGATAAAAAGTGTTGGCAAGGATGTGGAGCAAAGAGAACCCCTGTGCACTGTTAGTAGGGATGTCAATTGGTACAGCCACTATGGAAAATAGTATGGAGGTTCCTTAAAAAAAAGTAAAAAATAGAGCTACCATATGATCCAGCAATTCCACTTCTGAGTATGTATCAAGAGAAAGTGAAAACAAGATCTTGAAGAGATACCTGTGCTCCATGGTCATTGCAGCATTAGTCACAGCAGCCAAGATATGAAAACAACAGAAATGTCCATCAACAGATGATTGGATAAAGAAGGTGTGATATAATGGAATATAATTCAATAATTCAGACATGAGAATGAAAAAAAAATCCTGCCATTTGCAACTACATAGACTAAACTTGAGGACATTATGTTAAATGAAATAAGTCAGACAGAGAAAGACAAAAAGTCTATGATATCATTTATATGTAGACTCTAAAACAGCTGAACTTATAGAAACAGAGTAGGTTGGTGGCTACCAGGGGCTGTGGGGTGGGGGAAATGGGGAAATTCTGGTCAAAAGGCACAAACTTACAGTTATAAGGTGGATAGGTTATAAGGATAGAATGTATATCATGGTGATTACAGTTAATATTACTGTATTATATACTGGAAAGTTGCTAAGAGAGTAGTTCTTAAAAGTTCTTAGCATGGAAAGGAAATGGTCATTATGTGACCTGATGGAAGTGTGGCTAACACTATGATGGTGATCATTTTGCAATATATAAGTGTATCAAATCAACAAGTTGTATACCACTTACTTACACAGCACTATATGCCAATTATATCTCAATAAAGCTTGAAAAATGCTAATTATTAATTTGAGACTATTCAGATAGATTAGGTGGATGGATGGATGGATAGATAGATAGATATAGATAGGAAGAGATAGATACAGAAAGGTAGAATGAACAATGGATGAATGGCTGCATTCTCCATTCACTGAGGATTAGAGTCCAGAGGAGACCTAGACCACTAGTCTGTTCTCTAAAGAACAGTCACAGTGGTTAGGTCTGAGCACGAAGCAGTCACAGAGCCCCTCCAATCAGAAATCCTCAGAGATTGTCCAGGTCGCTCAGATTACAGACCTCACATAATCTCCATCTTCCCACTCCCTGATCTTAACTCTCTGATCTTATCTTCCACAACTCCCTCCTTTGTTCACTAGAGCTTTGTACCCTCTCTTCCCTCTGCTGGAAATGTTCTTTCCAAGACGTAACCCTAAACAGCTGCTTTACTTCCTTCATATCTGTCATCAAAGTCATCTTCATAGGACTGTATTTGTCATTCCAACTAAAATTCTATACTGAATTAGTTTCCTACTGCTTCTGTAATAGAATTTTTTAAAAGCTAGTACATTCTTAAGCTTTATTAAAAATATGGTGTTCATGACTACACAGATAAGGTGTATAATTTTTTGAAAACTGTTGCCAATAATGTATTTTGAGGACAAGAAGAGTTATCAGGTTATCTTAGGTAGGAAGAAACTTTAAAGACAGTATGGTCCGACTTTGCACCATAACATGCCTTAACTATTCTTTAAGATTTAGAAGTCACTTCCCCAAAAGTTCTTTTCTCAGGAGTTTCCCCGCTCTCGTGAGTCTATATCTAGTGTCCAGTAGTCAGACTACGTATCATAGAGTGGTATCCTAGAAAACCCAAATGTAATCTTCTGAGGACCTGATGTCCTCCCCCGAGTAGATGGGGATCTATTTGAGGATCGGCTTGATGCATCTCAGTATCCTGGCAGCACAGGACCTGCCAGGTCATTGGTTATAAATAAATGTGCATCAGTTTACCCAAATCTGGGAAATCCATACCCAAATCCAGCACCACTGGCTTATCGCTCATTACCTGCTTTAAATCTTCCAGTAATATGAAGCTCACAGTCTCATGAGGTACCTGCCCCTCTTATTTATGGACAATTATCAACACCTTTTTTTCCTAATGAAACCAAAATTCTTTCTTCCTGTAATTCATGCCATTGATAGCCCTCTGGAGCAGCAGAGAATACAGCTAGCTCCTCTTCTACATGAGAGCTCTACAACTTCCGAAAGGCATGTATCACATCCGCCTGGAGTATTTTCCTTTCAAGACCAAATAGTCTGAGTTCCATCTGCAGATGTGTGCATTCCATGGTTTCTAAAATAAGGCAAGTGGAGTTCACACAGAGTTCTCGTGAAGTGTGACAAGGCAGAATACAAGGGAACCATTGTCTGCGGTACATTTTTAGTCATGTAATTTTACTGCATATGTGTAAAATATTACAAAAGTGATAATGGCACATGTTGTTTAATCTTAATAATTGTCTATTTCCTATTTCACTCTTGAAGAAAAAAGGAGCTTCTGTCTTTATCTCACCAGCACTGACTCTAAATGCTGTAAGACTTTTCTCTGAATTAAAGTCAAAGGCATGCTCAGGCCATAAAACATTGTAAATATGTACATAGTAGTTTATATAAAGAATTAGCCCAAAATATAAAGTCTGACCCATGCTTTAATTTCACTATGGGGCTTTAAAACACTAACACATTTTTTTTTTAAAGACTGAAAAGAATAAATATCAGTCGGGGGGGTGATGTTCTATTTGGGAAGTAAGCTTGAAGATAATCATCTCTAATCAAAAGGTGATAATCGAACTAAAAATCTTGAGAAAGTGTCAGTTCTCTCAGCACTTCATCAGATTTCCCAAACAGAAGCTAGGACAGAATCATAGAGCGTGAAGTATCAGGATAGTGGATAAGAGAGAAAAAGAAAGTAACTCATGCATGAAATCCCATTCTCATTCAATTGTTTTCATATGAATCCTAAAAATGCACATGTAAATACATAACATAAAGACTTATAAATATGCACTTTTGACAGTGCACATAAACAAAAAGGCACTGATGAAAAAGTTCTGGAGATGGGTGGTGGTGATGGTTACACAATGTGAATGTACATAATGTCCCTGAATAGTACACTTAAAATGGTTAAAATAGCAAAATATATATTTTACCATGACAGAGCCATTTAAAGCTTATAGATTTTTTAAAATGTTGAGATAAAATAGTATTATCAATATAACGCTTTCTCAGGTGGCGCTCAGATTATTTAGAAAAATCAACATATCATCACCACATGATACACCAAATAGCAATATCTAGTTATCCAACTCAGACTAGATTTTGAAATCGTTTAGGGAAAAATTCAAATACTTTAAAAGAATTTTAAATGTAAATTAAGTCATGAGATCAGTCAAGTTTATAATAAACTCAAGTTTATAATAATGTTTGTTTTCCTAAATGAAATAATTCTATTATCAATGCTCTGGAAATATTTAGCATCTCAATTTCATGCATCAAATAAAATACTACAATACCTCTTTAACATTTTATAGATTATAAGTGTTTTTCTAATGTATCATAAATATTAAGTGTAAAATACATATAATAATATAATATGCCAATATGACAAATATTTTAGTGTTTTATAAACATTAACTATAATAAGGATCAATGTTATTTAATGTTTTATAAATGTATCTACATTTCTGTTTTTTTAAAATATTTAATAATCATTGAGGCATATACATGAATGCATGCAAATTTTAAGTTACAGTAAACATTCTCTTAGGTAAGCCAAATAATTGCCAAATTAGCTAATTTTAAACTCAATTTGGGGCTTATTTCATAGAATGCATCAATTTATATTATTTATAAATAAACCTGCCATATTTATACCTTGGATAGAGGTGTTAGGAATGCTTGTCAAACAGCAATGTCAATGAAAACCTTTAAAAAAATGTTCTCATTCCAAACGAATACTAAATAGTTATATTTATCTCTTCATAAATACTTAGTCACCAGAAGTTTTGATAAGACTCTTCCTTTAGAAATTATTTTAAACTGGTTTCTACACTCAAATGTGGAAAATTTTAGGTAATATTAGTTTTTCATGCATTTTATTTAATAACAGCAAAAGGAATCATAAAAGGAAGCTATATGGGGGCTATTTCTGAGAAATTGCAATTATCCTTGAGTTTTGATTTATTCTTACCTACCACAAGGTGATAAATTTGACAAAAAGTCTTCTTAATGGTTTCTGTGCATGAAGAACTAGTTATCATTCTATTAATGAAGTGCCTCACCATCCACTCTTTTCCTGTCTAGTGGTCTGGGGCATTGTTAGTATCAAGACTTCTGTCTCCAGTGAAAATCAATGCTTCAAAAAATCTATTCCATAGTTCATGCCAGATTGTTTCACCTTCAGTTCTAAATAATAAGCATGATATAAAAATATAAATACACAATTAGAAAAGGCATATTATGAATATATATACTCTTCTGTAAAATGATACTTTCTGAAGGCATTAGAATTTATCTAAAGCTGATATTGAACAAGTAAAGTCAATGGGAGGGCAAGTAAACCCTTCATGTAATTGTTGTCTGTCCAGTATTAATTTGACCAAAGCAATTATATTCCGTACCCACGCTTTACGCTTCGATTCACCTTTGTGTGATTTTTATCTTGCTTTTTTAGTTAGGTATGGTCTCTGTCTATAGTTATTTTTCCAATATTAAATCTTTGATCCTGCTTCTGCCACATTTATTCTGAGTATATAAACTCATCTACTCTATATAATTAATCACTGAAACTCAGTAAGCATACCCTAATACTAAAAACCTCCCTCCTCACCAATCTCTAGACACCTTCCTTTCTTTTTCTCCCATCCTTTCTGTCTGTGAGAAGTGCTTCTCAGAGGCTGAAGTGATCTAGGAGACAGATATTGTCCTTACTTCTACTTCTGTTAGATTCCCAGTTATGGTAAAATTGGAAAATGTAACTGTATAAGAAAAAATAACCCATAATGTTCCCATTTGATAAAAGGATGTATAGTATCTTAGATAATCTCATTATTTGTCTATACAGTTGGCCTATTGCACAAACCTTCCTAATTCCTCTGGAGTTTTGTACCATCATAAACTTCATTGAAAACTTCCCCAAACTTTCTTATCAACAATTTTCCCTTTTTTCCACAAATATATGATTTTCCCAAAGCTAAACAACAATAGCCACCACAAAACTTCCTCAATACCTATATTGCCAAACATTTTCTTCTCCTGTCTTCACTGCCTACTTCTGGAAAATAACTTACATTTTAGGTTTAATCTCCCCATTACACACTCACTCTTAACATTTGACCCCGTGGCTTTTGATCTCTGATCCTACTTCCAAACCAAAAGAGCTTCTTTGTCCTGAACCTTTCTGTATTTTCTTCAGCACTGAAGTTCCCTTCTTAAAGGACTAATGTTGTCCTTACTACAATCTATTCCTTTTCAAGTTTACAAAAGGGAGCAGCTCCCAGCCTTGTTCCGTTCATTTTTGATGGTTTCTGGCCCCCTGTTGCCTTGATGAAAAGGGTGAGAAGTGAGGACAGACAGAATGGCAGGTTTAGTTGACAGAAAATTTGCTGGTTCTTTATTTTCACTTAATTGACCTTATGTTTCCAAGCAACATCCATCCATGGTTAATTATTAACTAACCTATATCTAATTGGTATTCCAGTTCCCACACACTTCTGAGGAAGTATAAATTTTGAAATGTTTAATCCATTTGCATGTATAGTGTCGGAAACGAATACCCTTCAAATCAATGTAGCTCTTTAAAGATCTATTTACAAATTTTAAAAGTAACTTATTAGTCCAGTATGTTAACAGTTTATTCCATTACTTTAAACCGATGTGATAAACAGTATTGAATTTAATATGCAACATGTTATGTATTATATAAGAGTTGATAAAACAACTGTCGTTATGGAGTTTCTGCTTTAACTGTGACACTGAGCTTTGATAACTGGTCAGCATGACTGCAGCTCCTTAAAAACTATCTTCACTCAAAAACAGATTCTCTAGAAACAGAGGGATCTCGTTTCATTTTAAAGGGAATAGAAAATCGTCCTGCATGTTTTCCTGCCCTTCCTATACTTTCCATAGATTCCATAGATTTGAAAACTGGAATTTCAATGGTTTGACTTAAAAACGAGACTGGCTTCAAAATCATAGACCAGAAGAATTAATGATCTTGGGGTTTCAAGTTTGTCAGCCCTCTTCTTTCCCCTACTAGAAGCATAAGTTTATATTTTTCCAAAGTCACCATCCATAACCCCATCTATAAAGATAGCAATAGAAACTCCATAATCTTGGGTTGATTAGGCCCAAAATGGAATATAATTGAAACCAACCAAGAAAAACTGAAATAAAAAGCTATTTTAGCTAGAAGAAACAAAAAAAAAAAACCAAATATTCCTAGACTTTGGAAAATTTAACTCATACAAAGAATTCCTAAGAAATTTGGACTTGGCATATATGTGTAAAAAGGTTTATATTTATACTAAATTCAATCTGAAAGAAATAGCTCTGCAGCAGCAAGGTAAGATCCTATCTTCCTTTGCTAGATGGGGAGCGCATTGAATCTTTATTGCAGTGTTAGAATGGGAAAGGGAGGTGATAATGTTGTCTCTAATAAAAAATTTACCTGTCTTGGGATCAATAGAGAAATAAGGCTGTCCCTGAAGAATGCTGTAAACGACTCTGGCACTGTTTCCATAGGTTGGGTCATCTGCATCCGTGGCCTTGACCTGGAGCACATAAGCACCTGGAAAATAAGACCATATGATTCTAGCATCTTTGTTTTATAGAGCTCAAGGTCATGTCTTTTATCTTCTGGACTCCATTTTCCTTTGGAATATGGCATTCCTTAATTCAGTGAGTATATGAAGTCACCGAGAATAACTGAACTATTATAACCAAAATGTTGAGCAACAATATTAGCTGTTATACAAGTGATACCTCTTTTAAATATCTATTTTTAAAGCTGTGTCCATTTCCAGTAGCTAGGTCATTGACCTGAAAGTCATCACAATAGATTTATTGATTTGTACACCAAAGAAAACATGACACCGCTTGCATTAGCTCATCTGCTTACTGTAGATGCTTTAATTGCATGATTAGGATATCAATAGAAGAGCTAAAAGGTTTAAAGGCTTACTGAACTTTAGAAGGTGTAAGTAATTTGCAATTGCAGCTTAGAAATCAACAATTACGTACTCATTTAGGAAGCCTTTAATTAGGACAGAATATTTGAGAAAATGAGGAACCGAAAATAATTGCAATTCTAGCTAGAGAAGCACCTTTATGCCTCAAGACTGAATTATTCTGTGTTCACTGACATAGGAAAACTTTAAAGACAATCCAAATTATCTGTAGCTTTTCTTATCTCTTGACACTTGGCCATATTATTTATGTACTAAGAGAAGTTGACGGGAGATTTTTTTTTTTTTTTTTTTTTTTTTTTGCGGTACGCGGGCGTCTCACTGTTGTGGCCTCTCCCGTTGCGGAGCACAGGCTCCGGACGCGCAGACTCAGCGGCCATGGCTCACCAGCCTAGCCGCTCCGCGGCACGTGGGATCCTCCCGGACCGGGGCACGAACCCGTATCCCCTGCATCGGCAGGCGGACTCTCAACCACTACGCCACCAGGGAAGCCCAACGGGAGATTTTTTTCAGCAGTTTTGTCTTACATATTCATAGTCATAGTTAAGTCTTCCTCTAAGAACTTTTTAAATGAGTATCTCTTCTTAATGTCCATTCAGTGTTACTATTCTGAATTGAGAACAAAGTAGAATCAAAATTATCAAACTCAGTATAAATAAAATAATATGCTGCTGATGAAGGAAGGAAATGCCTACTGAGCATAAAGGGAGTGAAATGCGCATCCAAAGTTACATAGTGGACAGAACACGCTTCATCGCTTGGAGGCATTCAATGTAACTGTCAGTTTGGGGAATGCAAGATTGCTCCATTTTACTCACTCAGGCTTTTTTCTTAAGACAGTGCCAACCAGGAACAAACTTAATCTTAAAGGTTTGCTCTAAAAGCTAAGAGAATGAACCATCTCTTCACCTCTACTTTTTTGTTACATGAAGTGTTAGAATGCTGAAAAAGTAAGAAATCGTAACTTTCAGTAGACATTCAATGCCAAATGCTTTATCTTAAGATGTTTTGGTGACTCCTAGTTATATCAACAGATAAAGCATATGTTTTATTACAACAGTCTTTCCCAGGAGAAGACACTACTAGAAGGAAAGTAGGGAAACTTTTTTTTTTTTTGGCCTCACGGCTTGCGAGATCTTAGTTTCCTGACCAAGGACTGAACCTATGTCCCCTGCAGTGGATACTCAGAGCCTTAACCACTGAGCTACCAGGGAATTCCCGAAAGTAGGCAAACATTTCTAAGCTGTGAAGAATGATAACTGATATTATTCAACATCATCCATCATCAACATTTTCATCATCATCAACAGCAATATTTGCAGCATCTCTAATAATTATTGGACAAAAAAGCATTGGTAGGCATTGGGGATCTATATTAAGGATTTATCAAATGTATGTCCTCCTTAATGATGTAAGAATGAACAGTTGCAAGAGTCAATTCCCCTCTTCCCTCCTCTCTTCTAGGTAATGATTTTTCCCCCCAGAAAAATCACTTACCTAGAACTTCATTATCACTTCATCACACATGTATTATACAGGTAAAGTCTACAAATATTGAATAATGCCCAATTCTAGGTATAAATATTGCAGTTGAAAAGCAGTGGGTTGTTTTACTCTGAGGATATATTTGAAGAAAAAAGTATTATATCTTCTAGAAAGTATGTAGTAACAAATTTAATAAACTTCTATCTAATGGTCACCATATGTTCAATGCAGAATACATTTTTGCTAAGTATATAGAAAAAATATTTTCCAAATGTATATTATATTCTTTATGTTAATAATTTTAAGCTCAAATGTTAAAGGAGTGAATTAAGAAGTATTCCCATAAGTTATAGAAACAGCAAATAGGCATCATTCAATTCCACTTTTGTCCAACTCAAAAGGATCACGGGATAGCAAGAATATCTTGTTTCATCCATGGTAATATCCATGATATTAAAAAATTATATACACTAAGTTACAGTGGTGAATAACTTTAGTGAAAAAGCAGTTTCTGATGTAAGTTATTTAAGAGTTTTTGAGCTACCTCTATATGAGTTTATAAGAACACAATTAAACAGCATTATATCAGCTTGTTTTGTTTACTGGTCCACAGCTTTCACCAAACTAATGCAAAAGAGAGACTTCATACTCCCTTCATTAAGAAGATGCAACTAATTGTCTGGAGCACATACATCTCCAAAGACTACCTTGGTCAGTGCTTGTGTAGCACACCAGTTCCTGACACTATTAAACACTAAATACCCAAGAGGTAGGAGTGGGAGGTTGTGGTTGGAGCATGTTTGATATGAAACAAGGAAATAATACAGTCAGTGAGATCCACAGAAACTGGAGTAGTCTTCTCCGTAGCCATCATCCTGGAGTTTATTCTATCACTGAAACCCAGGATGACAATGTAACCACTCTAAATGTTGAAGTTCAGAGAGTTTTAATTATCTCTCCTCCCTAAGTTCTATTCCATGCACATGATGAGGGTTCTGGAGCCTAGAGAAAGTAAGCCAGCTTTCTTTCATAATGCAACTACACATGGCCTACTTCTGTTTGCTCATGCAAGATGTGATATACTTTATTTGATTTCATTAAGATTAATATTCTCAATGGGGATGAATTTTAGAAATAATGACACAATGTCTGCATTTCACAATGAAAGAATTGAAGCCCAATGATGTTAAAATCATTCTTATTGATACTGAAAGTCATTCTCATACGAAATAGTAGACAGGTGGTAATAGAACTGAGCCCAACTATCTCATGATTTCAGCTAAAGTAGGCATTGATCTGTTGATTCATTCATTCTTCCTTCAGTCAAGAAATGTTCAGTGGTCCACACCATGCACCAGGTACTATCCTCAACATACAATAAAAAATAATATGCTACTTAATTATTTTCTGTCAAACACCACTTCCAGCATGACAGCTTTATATTCTATGTATTTTTTTGCATTTAAGGTATTAAATAAACAAATTTACTAGAAATACATTGAAAACATAATTGGATTCTGTTGAATTTATGACCTCTTCATTTTTTAAAACTTCTCAGATGTATAAGGACATTCTATAAATTGAATATGTCCTTTGCTTTTTGTCTTTGCCCTGCCACTGTCTCAACTGGTTTGAATCTTCACTCTCACAACTGCAAGGCTCCAGAACATTCTAACTGCTTCCTCTTCCAGCTCCTTTTACACAGGAGCATCAGAGTAATTTTCCTATAACCTGAGATTGATTAAGTTACTCTCATTCATTTAAAAAAATGTTAGAATTAAAAAAGAAAAAAAAAACTTAGAATGGATTTTTATTCCTAATGAAAGAGCATTATCTAAACTCACTGACATGCTATGACTAGCATGACATGAATGGGTTTCGATATCCCTCCCAGATTAATTTCCAGCTGTGCTGCCAGGGACCCCATGCAGTCACTGTACATACTTATTTACTGTTTATTTGAGGCTCTTTCACACCTCTGTGCTCTTGCCCAGGTGATCCTGCTGCCTGAAGGACGTTGACTTCCACCATCTGGAGAAATCCGACTCACTCCTGATGTCCCAGTTCTACTGTCACCTCTGTGAGTCCTTCTTTTTCTGCTCCCAAGCACAGATAGTTTGTCCACTCCTGTGCACTCCCAATAGCCTTAGTACATTTTGATTTTTTTAAACTCTACGCATCATTTGTTCTTCTCATGGAATACAGAGTCTTTTACATCAGAAGCCCTTCCATATTCATTCTTTGTACATCTAATGTCTGTCATGAATTACATCCCAAATAAATGTTTATTGGTGAATCCTTGTAATACTCCTAAATACACACAAAAGACACAAATGCAATACACAATACTTGAAATGGGCAACCTGGAACCTAGTTATGGCCTTTAGAGTTTTTTTAACACTAAATTGAGAGCTTAACTTGTCTTGAATTTGTAATGCACATCTCTGTTCTCATTTAAGAAAGCAGAACCCGAAATGAGTGACATTACATTTAAAAAATCACATGAACAAGATTTAGCCACAAGTTGGAACACAAATCTGATGAAAGTCAATATACATTTATTTGCTGAATTATGTTAACCCTTCTCAGGATTGATGCGTAAACAGGAAAAGAAATAAAAATATAATGCAACATATTTTCTCTTTGCTTCTGCCTTATGTATACACTGCATTATAATCGTGAAATAATACAGAGCTAAAAAGGTATAGAATTATAAATATAATACACTTTCTTTCCAAATAAGATTGGAAAATAAATGTACATTTTATCCCATAAAGAAGACATTAAGCAGCAGAGAACTGTAAAGCAGAGAGGGTTTCAGAAATGAGTCAGATAGAGGGAAGCAATTGAGGGCGTGTGCACACATATGACATACTTTACAGGCCTAGGTTACTATAAGACATTGAAACTATAACTATATAGACTTTACACAGTAAAATTAAACATACATGCACAGCAGGTGAGCTTACTCTTTAAGGGAACTGAGTCTTTATCAATTTTACATTAGATTTCACTGCACTGCTTATGAACACTTGTCTCTTAGCTTCCTTCTGTTGATTCTCTCTATATTTGTAAAGTTGTAAATGGCTCCTCTGTCCTCTTTATCTTCAACCAGGGCTGCATATAAGACATTTACAAGGATTATTAAGGATACCAATTCCTGGGCCCTCATCAGAAAGTCTAATTTAATTATTCTTGGGTGGACCAGGTATCAGAAACACTTAAAAATCTCTGCAGATAAGTCTGACAAGTAGCCATCATTGAGAAGTCCAGTCCTACACACCTTCCCTAGGAGATTCCTTCAATTAGGAGAGGCTACATTGCTTGCCATTGTGTTTACCATCTTTGCCTCTGGAACCTTAATACCTAGGTTTGAATCCTAGATCAACCACTAGCAAACTGTGAGACCTCAAGCAAATTACTTAACATCTCTGTTTTAGTTTCCTCATACCAAAAAAGAAAAAAAGAAAAAAGAGTACTCGTTTTATAGAAGTATTTAATCAGCTAATATTTATAAAGAAATTATAATAGTTTCCCACACAATATGTGCTATTTGAGTATATGTAAAATAAAATAAATACATATATACTCACTTTTTGTTCTCCTGCATCACACAGAGGGTGACAACTCCCAAACATATACACTAGTATGATTCCTGTCTTTAAGTCCCATACCTTAATATTTGAATATTATTTGAATATTGAATACTAATCTGGATTTTATCTCCTGTATGTTAGAAAAATGTGATTTTGAGATGTGTGTTTAAAATATATTAAAATGTAAACAGGTGGACTCTGACGATATTGGGTCACTTTATTAGAGACACAAGAATGAAGAGTTTGCATACTTATTAAACCTGCCTGAAGTAATCAGAAATTTTAAGGATCAAAAAAGACATATGCCAAAAAAATCCTCCAGGACAGAAGTTATGCTCCCTTGACCTGTACTTCTAGGATCAGAGCAGGCAATTTGGTTTCCTCTGCCACCAACTCTGACTCTGCTCAGCCTGGCCTCAGAGTATCCCCTGGCACATGTAATGCTGTGACATCAACTTGTGATTTGTTATTCAGTCCAATGATCCAGAAGCACTCTAAGGTTATAAAACTTTCTTCCCAGATATGTTCTAAATATTTTAGATTATACATATTTACACCTTGTGATTCAAATGTACTTTGATGGATAAGTGAATCCATTTTAATGAGCACTTTATCTCTCTGTTGTGTGCCAAGAATTCTATACCACGAACACCAATACAAACCCTAATGTCTGCTCCCAGCAACACATAACTGAACTCTGGCTTCTAGTGATGGTACAATGTTGTCTCCTTTGTACTTAATGTAATTTAGAAATTATTTTCACAGAAGTTGTCATTGGGAAATTCCATAGAAATCATGAAAAAATGTATGAGCTTGGAATTCATTCACTCAATGGCTCTCAGCTATAATTCAGTAAGGTTTGTATTTTTGCTGTGTAGCTTTATATTCTTAAAAGATAAAGAAATTACTTCTGATTCAAATGCATTTAGCCAAGGTACTAAGGACCAGTTAATTAGAATTTATTTAAAACACACCTAACACACCTGAAATTATTTGTTTTTATTTGATTGGATGATTCTGCCATGTTAAGGGTAAGAGAGATCTATGTATATATGCATATATGTATGTATGTATCTACTCTATTATCTGTATCTATCTTCCTAACCACTTATCACTTTATCTAGTTTTAGTAAAAGGAAAAATGCAAACTGTGTATGTATGTAGGTATATACGTATATGTGTGTACGTGTGTGTATACACCAGAAGTCAGAAGTATTGAAACCTAGAACCAGTTCTGCGATTAAATAGATAAATGATCCTTTGCAAATTATTTCACTTCTGTAAGGATAGTACTGTAATTGTAGTGGATAATGTAGTAATCTCCCAGAAAAAAATTAATCCCACCTAATGGTAGGAACTGTTCATATACATATTCATATATCACTCTCTCCCTCACACTTCAGTATACTTTACAAGGAACTTGACTTCCATGGATGCATTTGGCTCAAGTCTAAACTAACAAACATGAACCTTTTTTTCTGGCTAATAATGATTGGTTCAGGAATGTAAATATAACCCATTTCAAGCCAATAAAACCAGAGGAGATATTTAATAGGACCTTCTAAGAAATGCTCTCTTTTTCTTTTTCTCTGCACTCTGGTGCACAAACGTCTGGCTGTAGTTATTTCAACATTTGGGGGAAACATGACTGGAGACAGACACACACAAGAGGCCACACACACTTGGGAATTCCAGGAAAGGTGATGGGGAGTCTTGACCCAACCTGCCTGAAGCTCAACCTATAAGCATTTTGATGATTCGAGACCATACATCCCTTTTTGTATGAGATTGTATACTTGGCGATGGATTGGGGTCTTCTATTACTTCCGAATTAACAAAATTTTGGCAAGTCACTTAAACACTCTAAGCCTCTGTTGTTTCAAATTAAAAATGGGAGTACAAGTAGTAGGGTCCTCGTAGAACTCGTTCATGAGTTAATGCATGTAAGTTGCTTTGCATAGTAAATGGCACATAGGGCGCCCACATCAAAATGATTGTTAAAATTCTTCAACTTTATGATGATGGGCTACGATTTCCTTGTTTCCTTCTAATTCCAGTAACTCTTTCTGCAAATTGAAACAGAAACCAATCTTACCTCTTTTTTAAAATAACTTTTCCGTTATTGCAGGTTAGTCTTTTGGTTACAGGGCTTTGAACGTATCACGGCTCTGTCCAAATCCTTCGGTGGTATGTTATGAATCACTACACACAGTCTGAACTCTTTCAAAACCGTTCATAGTCTGATATCCGCCTGTTTTTTTCATTCTAAACCTCAACTCCTCAGTTTCTCCAAATCTCCCTTCCGGGAAATATGTTTTATCCACTGTTCCACAAAAATTAGAGCTCTGTCAATTCATTTTTGGGTAAGAACTCTGAGCCTCTCAACCAAGAATTGGAAACATTTGAATTCCATAAAGAGTTTGCAAAGTGTACATTAAACAATATATGTAAATCACCCCCTTCTGATTTCTTCCACTATTGCCTGCTTCCCAGCCACTTCTCATAATCCAGTCTACCACTGGGTGTACTACAGACAAACTCATTCATTGTTTCACTTCCACAGAATACTTCCACTGTCTCCTTCCCTTAGTTGAAATCTTGCTTTCTCCTGAGCCTAGTACTGCCTATTAGCACATTTTAGGCCCACAACTGCCTTCCTTCAGCTTTTCAGTACTGCTTCTGATTAACTGATCTTTTCTACCACCAGTGAAAGAGGCTCCTCATGTCTACTTGTCTTCTTTAGGGGCATTTAAATTGGTTGATGCAAATCTCTTTCTTCAGGTTGCTTCCAACTGTGGTTGGCTTCCTCAGCATCATTTATTCTTGGCTCTCTTCTTTCTTCCTTGATCACCATTTCTCAGTCTTCTTTACACACCCTTTTCCTCTCCCTGCCCTTTAAAGGTTCATGCACCCCAAGTTTTGTCTCTCATCCTATATGCATAACTCTACAGTATCACTCATATTTGCCTCTAGGTGCTAGTGACTGAACCATCATTTATATTTTCCAGTTGCTTAAATAACAAAACTACCCGTTAACTTGACCAAGATACCTCCAATTTCTTGGTTACATTCTAAACTTCTTTTTAAATCACTTACTGTTTACATCCATTCCAGTCCCCTTTATTGACTAAACATTGCTAAAATGTGTTTGTACTCTTCATTCTGTCACTACTTTTCATCAAAATCTTACTGTTTCTTACCTGGATTATGACTTTAAGATATTAATAATCTCCCCGTTACCTCTCATAACCACCTACCATTCACCTATGTAGTTAAAGCCACATTCATCTTTCAGAAATGCAAATTTGATTTTGTCCTCAGCATTATTTCTAATGCCCTTTGTGAATCTTCCTTTACCTACATTTCCAGGTTTATCTCTTATGAAACTTTCTGTCTACTTTATGCTGCCTCAGTACAATATTATTTCCCTAAGACATAGTGCTACTTCATATCCTGCTCTTTATAGACTGGGTTGTGGATATCAGAAAGGTCTCGTTTCACCCAGGTGAACTTCAGCCCAAATTAAAAATTGGCCTCAATAACTCCTCTTCCAGAAGCTCATTTCCATATGCTTACAGGGTGTCATGCCACGTCTCTCATGCTTCCACTAGGCAGCAATCACTCCATATAGAGTGAAGACTGCGTACTGTTCTTTTTTAATTCCAGTACCTACTATGGAGCTTGGTGCCTGATAGGTTCTTAATAAATTTCTCTTGAGTAAGCTAATAAAAAATAAATGATTTTGGCTTAGAAAATATTTTTGATCAGCCCATGTTAGAAGTTTCCAGTGAAGCCTTTATTACATCTCTTGACTTGGGTCAAAAACTCAATGTCCCCTGGTCTTAACCTTTATGGCAGTGATGCTGTTTTGCTGTCTGTTACAGAAATCAAAGGAGCAGTTTCAAATCAAAAGTGACTTTAGAACACAAAGTGGCAAAAAAATACAAGAAATCAATTACTAGCATGTTAGTGATCTCGACATATCAAGCCCTGCTAAATCTATCGAAGAGTGTATGATTCTACTCCCAGTTTTAAGGAAGGGAATAAACTTTTGTAAAAACAAGGACTGTACTGAGTTCATATCTATGGAAAATTCATTACAATAAAGTCCAGAACTAGTTCTATCAGTTCCCATTACCTGGAATCCAGTGATCTTGATTATTGATTATTTCACAAACTCAAAAGATAGGATGATGCCACATGACTGCAATATTTAAAAGTGCTCAAAGATAAACATGTATACTGATAGAAAGCATGTTCAGCTATAAAGTAGCAGTAATTTTAGCCATTATTGATTAACTAATCTTAGCTAATAGAGAAAGATGTGTTATTTGTGTATAAGTACTGTGATTTAATATTTAGATTTTGTTCCTTTTGTGTTGCTGTGGTTAAATGTTGCAGTGATTTAGGCTGACGTTCAGTTTTAGCAATTTTTAAAGAAATAAAAGACTTAAACACTTACAATACAGTACAGTTGACCCTTGAACAACACAACTTTGAACTGCTTGGGTCTACTTATATGCAAATTTTTTCAATGGTGAATATTACACTACTACATGATCCATGGTTGGTTGAACCCAGGGATGTAGAACTGTGGATAAGGAGGAACCATGGATACGAAGAGCCAACTGTAAATTAGACCTAGATTTTCAACTTCATGTAGGGTAGAAGCCCCTAGCCCCTGTGTTGTTCAATTGTCATCTGTACTTGTTCATTGTAATCCAACTCATCAGGGTAGAAATGTACTGCAGCTAAAAAAAATTCAAACTTTACTAGATTTCATATGTCTTCTAATCCAAATTCTCTCAACTGATGTGCAAATGACAATGGAAAAGACAAATAATCTGGTCTCAGTTTATTCAACTATAAAATGGGAGATTTGGAATAGATGTCTTTAGATTCCATTATATAAACACATGTTGTAATTCTAGACAAAAGACCCTGATTAAATTGATAGTTAATAAGATTAAACTTTGAGTGATTTATCAACTTTATTTCACTTCACCTAAGTTTTTATCAAATTGTCACTTCATATAAGTTTCTCTCCTGAGAATGGAACCTATGATTTGAATTTGAAAAAGTTATAGATATCTTTCTCATGGTAATGTATGTTTTCATTTAGAAAAAACTTTAAAAGTTGGATGTGAGTTTTAAAACTAATCAAAAAAGAAAAATAACATATGTATTATCATGACTTTATAGGACAGTGATCTGTTTATTAACCCCTTTGAACTTTTCAGAGTAACACAGAAAAAGAAAGGTAAAAAACATTATATCACTAAACTATAATTTTAATGCATACTGTATGGAACATTGAACTTATTACCTGCACAATGTATGCTAACAGGGAGACATTCCTGTTACTTAAATTGGTAAAATTTGATACTACTTTAAAATACATGCTTGATGACAAAAATATGTCATAAATTAACTATGCCATTATTTCCAAATAAAAGCTATATCTCAATCCACTTATAATTCTATTATTTATCATGACGTTTTTTCCATCTTGCTAAAATTATTCCTTTCCCATATTTTGATGAATATATTACTATATGGAGTTTTCATATACAGTATTTTTTTAAAAGCTTTCAAGTTGTAAGCCAGCCATAAAATATAGTGCAGATTAAAAGACAAAAAAAGATTAAAAGCCTAAAAGAAAGTGAGTTATAGCTAGATGGGATTATTCATGAATTTATTTTATGACCCAGTTGAGGAGACAGAAAAGAGACCAAATGAAAAGTGGACAGACAGCAGGGGATGATGCTCCAGAAGCACAAGAATATTCAGAATATTACAGTCATGAATTCGACTCATTTGATTTAAAAGGTAGATTGAAAACTTGGTGAAGGGCAATTTTGCTGGGTACAATTACGAATTATGGGTTTGTGGTATTAAAAAAGAAGCTGTAAGAAGATAAATTTCAAGAAAGGGTTTGATGCCCTTGTTTGTAAAGATTTAGCAGCTGGACGGAAGTTCATTTGCAAACCAGTCCTTAATGCATGCTGGGGCTGAGATTCAGTTCCAAGTTCTCCTCTTACTTCTTTAGAGCACTGAACATAGGGCCACATTCAGCAGAAGGTTTCATATCTTTGAAGTTTTGGATAGCAGTTAGGTCCATTCTCTAAATACCCCGTTGAGGAGTTACATGTCCAAGAAAATTATATGTCCTGCTGCTGTGGTCTCCCTTGTTGTCTTGTCTGTAGATTCTCACAGTTTCTTTCCACTAGAGTCAGGCCCAGGAGCGTGGCTTTCTTTTAGTCTGTGACTTTAGGGAACAAAGCTAGGGCTTGTCTGTTGATTAGGATCATTCTCCAGTTGGGTTGCTCTACATATATTGCTTTCTGTCTTATTTTTTCTCTTTTGTCCTGATATTTTCTGATCCACAGGCATCCACTTCCTGTGAGTCCAAGTATTAGAATGCAGGGTCCTACTAAACCCCATTTTTAGGATTTTCCATCTGAAAGAGAAAGCTTCAGCATCTTATGGCTTCCATCTTTAAGTCTGAAGGGTGAGATGTTGCAATGAGGTGATGCCTTGAGTCTTCCATAATGTCCAGAGTACAGGAACCCAAGAACCCCAACCCAATAATATAGTGATTAAGGCTAAATACCAGGGCACCTCTTCAGATACGCTCTGGGAAGAAATTTCATTAGCTTTTCATTTATAGGGCCATCAATTAAGTGATCATTGTTGTGGCAGCTAATACTACACTATGCACTGAGAATATAAGAATTAAAAAAAAGCAAAACCAAAAGAAAACTCTGATCTTAAAAGGTAGTATTCAAAGAACTTAAGTTTATTTTATGATTTCTTTTGTGAGACTCAGAAAATTATACTCATCTGTAGCTCTCTCTTCTTTCCTAAGAAAAAGTTAGAGTACAATAACTAATATATATTGAACTACCACAGTGTATCAAATATTGACCAAAAGATTTTATATGCATTATTCCATTAAATGCTTGAAACGATCCTATCTCCTATAATTACCTCCATTTTTACAAATGCTGAATTACTCTTGGTAAACTGTGAGGCTGGGAAAACTCTGGCAGTTGACAACAAAGACTTTGTCTTTAGCCACTCCCCTGAATCACTTCCAGGAAGCACAGGAGCTCTTTGTAAAATGACTGAGCTGTTCCATTTTGTTTGGCTATACTTGGTATAACTTTTTTCTTTTTTAATTTGGAATTGAGATTTTAGCAGTACACTACTTGTTTTAATGTTTATACTTTTCTAAGATATTTTGAAATCATGAAGTGTGATGACTCCTGCTTTGCTCTTCTTTCTCAAGATTATTTTGACTATTCTGATTTTTTTGTAGTTCTATATGAATTTTAGAATTTTTTTTTCTATTTCTGTGAAAAAATGCTATTGGGATTTCGATAAAGATTACAATGAATCTGTAGACACTTTGGGTAGTGTGGCCATTTGAACAATATTAAGTCTTACAATCCATGAACATGAGATGTTTTTCCAATTATTTGAAACATCATTATTGTATTTCCAATTATTATTCTTTAATTTCTTTCATCAATGTTTTATAGTTTTCAAGATACAAGTCTTTCACCTCCCTTGTTAAGTTTATTACTAAGTATTTTACTCTCGTTGATGATATTGTAAATGAGGTTATTTTCTTAATTTGTTTTTTGGATAGTTTGTTGTTAGTGATAGAAATGAAACTCACTTTATATTTTTGTATTCTACAATTTTACTGAATTCATTCATTAATTGTAATAGTTTTGGGGAGCATCTTTAGGGTTTTCTATGTATAAAATTATGCCATATGCAAATAGAAATAATTTTTACTTTTTCCTTTCAGTGTTAGATGCCCTTTCTTTCTTTCTATCTTTCTTTTTCTTTCTTTCTGTCTGTCTTTCTTTCTTTCTTTCTTTCTCTCTCTCTTTCTTTCTCTCTTTCACTCTCTCTCTCTTTTGCTCTTTCCCTTTCTCTTTCTCTCTCTCTCTCTCTCTCTCTCTTTTTTTTTGCCTATTTACTCAGCCTAGGACTTCCAGTACTATGTTGAAAGAAGTTTTCAAAAGCGGGCATCCTTGGCTTCTTCCTGATCTTAAAAAGCTTTCAGTTTTTCACCATTGAGTAGGATGTTAGTTATGACTTTTTCAAATATGGTCTTTTTTATATTAAGGTAAATTTCTTCTATATACAGTTTGTTGAGTTTTCATCATTAAAGGGTGTTAAATTTTGTCAAATGCCTTTTTTCCATCTACTGAGATGATTATGCAATTTTTATCCTTCATTCAGTTAATGTGGTGTATCATATTAATTAATTTATGTATGTTAAACCATTCTTTCATCCCAAGATAAAAATGTAGACCACTGAAAATGTATAGAAAGCTCAGAAATAAATCCACGCTTATAAGGTCAGCTGGTCTTTGACAAGGGATCAAAGAATACACAATGGGAAAGGATAATCTCTTTAACAAATGGTATTGGGAAAACCAGATATCCACATACAAAAAGTAAAATCAGACCCTTGTCTTATTCCATACACAAAAATCAACTCAAAATGGATGAAACACTTAAGTGTAAGAACCGAAACTGTAGTGAAAACATAAGGGAAAATCTTCATGGCGTTGGTTTAGGCAGAGATTTTTTGGATATGACTCCACAAGCACAAGCAATGAAAGGAAAAGTAGACAAATAAAACTATATAAAACAAAAAAGCTTCTGTACAGCAAACAGTCAACAGAGTAAAAAGGCAACCTAGAGAATAGGAAAAAAAGTTGCAAATCATGTATCTGGTAAGAGGTTAATCTCCAAGATGTATAAGGAACCCCTACAAACTGATAGCAAGAAAACCTACAGGCAATTTGATTTAAAAATGGGCAAAGGACTTACAGACATTTCTCCAAAGAATACATACAAATGTCCAACATTATATGAAAAGATGCTCAATACCATTTATCAACCTGGAAATGCAAATTGGAACCACAATGAGATATCACCTCACAGCTATCATGATGGCTATTATTTTTTTTTTAAGGGCATGTAGGTTAGGATGTGGAGAAATTGGAGTTCCTGTCCCTTGTTCATTGTTAATGGGGATGTACAACGATGGGAATGTAAAATAATGCTATGGAAAACAGAACGGAAATTTCTCAAAAAATTAAAAATAGAACTACCATATGATAGAGCAATGCCACTTCTGGGTATACATCCAAAAGAATTGAAATCAGCTTCTCAAAATGATATCCACACTTCCATGTTCACTGTAGCATTATTCACAGTAGATAAGATATAGAAACAACCTAAACGTCCATTGACAGATTAATGGGTGAAAAACATGTGGTATATAGGTGCAATGGAATATTATTGAGACTTAAAAAAGAAGAAAACCTTTCCATATGCAGCATCACAGAAGAACCTGGAGGACATTATGCTAAGTGAAATAAGCCAGTCGTAGGACAAACACTGCATGATTCCATTTACATAAAGTATTAAAATAGTTAAACTATAAAAACTGAGAGTAGAATGTTGGTTGCCATAAAGTATTAAAATAGTTAAACTATAAAAACAGAGAGCAGACTGTTGGTTGCCAGGGGCTGAGGGAGCGGAGAAAGGGGTACTGCTGTTCAATGATTATAAAGTTTCAGTTCTACAAGATGAACAAGTTCTAGAGATCTGTTATACAGCATTCTGCCTGTAGTTAATAATACTATGTTGTTCACTTAAAATTTTGTGAAGAGGACAGATTTCATGTACGTTGTGCTCTCACCACAATAAAAGAAAAAGTGTTATATTACACTTTTTTGTTAATTCAAGTGGTCAATATTGTTTTGTTAAACTTAGTATTACTTTTAAGTTTTAGTCTGCCTGATATTAAGTGATTACTAATGGACCTGTAAATATATATAAAATAAAACTTTCAGACGAACTGAATACTTAGAAAGTGTACAAGAAATTGTCAAAGTAGCTACACACACCTAAGAATAAATAGGAAATATGTACATTGAGGCCTGGATCTTTTTCTTTTAATCTTACTATTTATAAGTCTAGCACCTTTGAAGCCCATGTGTTCACTTTCAGAAAAAGTGGAAATTAGTCTTGTATATAAGCCCTGATTTTACAGGCATTTTGACACTTCATGATTTTTTGATTTGAAAATTGAAGATGAATAATAGGTGTCTTAAGCTGAAAATAGATTACAAAGGAACTTTTTAAAGATTAGAGCAAACAATATTGCCAATATTTAATTAAGAAGCAATGCCTAGGGCTTCCCTGGTGGCGCAGTGGTTGAGAGTCCTCCTGCCGATACAGGGGACACGGGTTCGTGCCCCGGTGCGGGAAGATCCCACATGCCGTGGAGCGGCTGGGCCCGTGAGCCATGGCCACTGAGACTGCGCATCCGGAGCCTGTGCTCCGCAACGGGAGAGGCCACAACAGTGAGAGGCCCACGTACCGCAAAAAAAAAAAAAAGGAAGCAATGCCTAGGTTTCAGCATTACATTTTTAGCACCAGTTATTTTCAGTGGATTTTTTTGTTTGTGATAAATTAATAAATTAGACACTGATGCCTCACGCTGATTCTTCCATTACGGGAAATCATACTTTGCCTGAATTTACTCTTGTCAAGATGTTTGTGATATCTATTAATTTGCTTTATTGCTACACACTCACACAGACACATACAAAGATCATGTGGAACAATTGTGGAAATGATCAAAAAGATGTATTATCATTATTATTTTATCAGTGTTTTCAATTAAATTTTTAATCAGGAAAACCCAAGTCGTTTGAACCAGAAACAGATTGGCTGTACTGCTTTTGCATTCTGGCAGGTATCTATGTCTTTTCATTTATACTGAAACTACGATACTGAACTGCTAAACTTTTTATAGTGCTATATTAGGCAACGTTCTGTTTTCATTATTCAAATATACTATTCACCTAATTTTTGCAACTACCCTATCAGGCAATAACTTATTATAATAGGCTCTGTTCTAAGCACTTCCTTTATATTAGTGCATTTAATCCTCACAACAATACTGTGAGAAAGAAACTATCATCTACTTTTTACAGGTGATGAAACTAAGGCAACAAGGCTTACATCATTTGCCCAAGTTTGAACAACTTTAGAACTAGCTTATGATTCAGTTGGTCTGATTCCTCAGCCACTGCTTTGAATCACCGGTTAGGTCACAGCAAAATGGTTATGTGCAGATTGAATTGGGTTGGGTAGCTAGAAGCATAATTTTTAGCTTCAAAATGGTTCACTCTTTTAAGAAAAGATTTGTACAAGCTCCCCAATATATGTTCAAACACTATTGCTGGTAGCAAACTTGAACGCATGGCCTGGATAATATAATTTCATATTTCACCATTCTGAATTGGAGTTGCATCTCAATACAAGTCCCGTGTATTGATTTATATGTATAAATTACAAATATATTTTAGTTTATCAAGGAATAAATTCATATGGCTAAAAGCAACAATACTTAGTTCATTTGTTACATTTGTTTTATATAAATGTTTTTGGTTTTTATAGAGTTTTAATTATATTTCTTCTTTACACTCTATTTTCTTTACTATATCATCAGTGCATTACAAACATTCCAAACACTAATTAATATCAGTATGTTATTAAATTCTTATTTTCTCAAGTAGTTCTCCCCACCAACCTTCCATGCACCTGCTTTCCTACACTGCTTTGCTGGATGGATACCTCAGATGTGTCCACGTCATGTTTAATTCTTTCTTGGTTTAGTCCCTTATTTTTATTATTATTTTTATTTATTTATTTTTTTTGCAGTACGCGGGCCTCTCACTGCTGTGGCCTCTCCCGTTGTGGAGCACAGACTCCGGACGCGCAGGCTCAGCGGCCATGGCTCACGGGCCCAGCCGTTCAGCAGGATGTGGAATCTTCCCGTACCGGGGCATGAACCCGTGTCCCCTGCATTGGCAGGCAGACTCTCAACCACTGGGCCACCAGTGAAGCCCTAGTCCCTTATTTTTGAAGAAGGAGATCCTAGTATGATTTCCAGACATGTATTGGGAATGTTTTTTGTATATGTACTTCCTTGAATTTATCCTTGGAATAGATTTGATCACCTAGATTGGTCATTCTTGGTTGGAAATCATCTTTCTTTATAACACAAAATCCATTACTTCATTGACTCCTAAGGTTCATCCTGTTTCTATGCTGCTCATGAGAAGACTAATGTCATTCTCATTCTCCATTTAAAGTGAATTGTTTGGTAGTGTATATATGTCCATGCCACTCTCTCACTTTGTGACAGCTTACTCTTCCCCCTCCGCATATCCTCAAGTCCATTCTCTAGTAGGTCTGTGTCTTTATTACCGTCTTACCCCTAGGTTCTTCATGACTTTTTTTTTTCTTTTTTTCTTAGATTCCATATATATGTTTTAGCATACGGTATTTGTTTTTCTCTTTCTGACTTACTTGACTCTGTATGACAGACTCACGTAAAATAGATAGCTAGTGGGAAGCAGCCACATAGCACAGGGAGATCAGCTTAGTATTTTGTGACCACCTAGAGGGGTGGGATAGGGAGGGTGAGAGGGAGGGAGACACAAAAGGGAAGAGATATGGGAACATATGTATATGTATAACTGATTCACTTTGTTATAAAGCAGAAACTAACACACCATTGTAAAGCAATTATACCCCAATAAAGATGTTAAAAAAATAAATAAATAATAAACATAAAGTGAATTATTTGCTTGTTCTCCTCTTTTTGTTTTGATTTGTGTGTGTGTGTGTGTGCTTCTTTTTCCCCTCTGAAATTTTGGAATTTTCTCTTAATCATTGGCATTCTGATATTTTCATCTCTTTTTTTCATTCATTATTCAGGGTGTCCACTGGGTGAATAATTTCAACCTACTGCTCATATCCATAGATTATATGCCTCTTATACTATTTCTTTCATAATTGTCTCAGCTTCTCTCAGTCTTCTCTTTCTAGAGCTATTATCCTTAGATGCTCTTGACTGATGATTTTCCTTATTCCTTCCTCACATTTAAAAAAATTAGACACTGTTCTATTCCTTGGAAAATATCTCATTTTTTTCTTAAATGTGTCTCCAAATAATTCATATAGGCAAGATCTTTCTTTTCTCTTTTAAATGATTTATGTTGTAGTTTTCCTAAAATGTATGATGAACTTTGATTTGGGCTCATCTTTTAAGATGGAACAATAAAATCCTTTTGACAGCTCTGCGTGTATGGTCAGAATATGTTTCTTTAGGGCAGAGCCAGGTCAATGTACCATGGACTAATGGTGGGCTGAGAAAGTGTTATAAGTTTGGTACAGACTTGCCCCTGCCCATGAAGCAGCGAGCCAGTACTTGTGGTCATCACTGTTATGGAGCCAGTAGTTTCCTCCAGTGTTCAATGGAAATGTTCTTATTATCTACATGTGTTTTGATATGACAATAGCAGTATTTTATTAATATCACTATTTATGTAATCAACTGATAAGGAAAGGGATAGAAAGTTCTTATTAGGATTTTCAGACTTGTGCAAATTTATTTGAATTGATTAAATTTATTCTTTTTTTTCTAAATTTGACAATATCTGAGAAGACTTTTGATTATGTTTCCATTGTTCTTTACCTCCCTACTTTAGAATTATTCCCTGATGATGATTCTTTGAATCTCCCTCACTTACTCATTTGTTGACCCCTTACTTGAGTGTTATTTTTAGACTCTATATGGTACGGTGGATAAAATATTTAAATAAGATGTTTATGATTATTTGGTAGAGATGGAAGAAATAAATAACCATAATGTAAAAATATAGTAAATTTAGTATTATGAAAATGTAGCTGAAGGAGAAAGGGATTCCATTATGATAGACCAGATAAGATTTCTCCACTCTAAACTGTCTCTTATTTAGAGCTTAAGCAATGAATACTGATACCACTGAAATAACATTTAGGTTTGCATAATTAGTGGTGCAAAGTAATTGATGAAATCAAGAATGTTTCATGTCCGTATATGTATATTGTTCACATGTATAGGCTTTTAAAGAAATCTATTTATCTATCTATAATTTGGCAAATGTTTTAGCATCTCTAAGCTCTGTTTTCTTGTCTGCAAAATATTAATAATTAAAAATACATATCTCTGGAAGTTATCTTCAAATGGAAATCTAAGGAAGAGAGAGGCTAAGATAGTTTTCAGTGCTCATATATCAAATAACTGGTAAGCTGTGACAAGGTTGCAGATCTGTTTGACTCTGAAGCCCACACTGAAGTTATAGACACGGCTTACCATTTCTAAGCACCATGTAGCCCAACAGCCCCCATCTATATATAAGAAGATTGTAGAATCTTCTCCCACCTATGTGTAGAAGGATCTTAGGCCCTTCTCCTTATCAAATGCCTCTTACCCCCATAGCTGTCCCTATAGCCCTGGCTCCTTTAAGTAAAGTAACCACAACTACAAATCTGAACAGTCTAAACAAAGGGTAATGACTTTAGATCAGTGTTTTAAACTTACTTTACCAGATAAGATATGCATTTTATGTTACAATTTAGAATGTACTTAAACAGGTTCAGTAAGATACAAATCCCTCCAAGCAGACATTTTGTCTGTTTTGTTCACAGTCGTATGTATCTCTTGTATCTAGAACAGTGCCTGGAATACAGTGATCAATGAGTTTTTGTTGAAAATTATATACATATATATTCATATATATGTGTGTGTGTGTGTGTGTGTGTGTGTGTGTGTGTGTGTGTGTGCATATATATATTCCTTAAGTTATAAAATAAGAAATCAATTACAGGATGCCATTCCAAGTACTCTAAAACCAATGATATGAAAGTGCTTGGTTAGATCTATTTTTAACAAGCACTCATTATGATTCTCATCTTGAAGACATTTTGAGAAACATCATAAAGTTTCACTCCTTAATGAGGTAGGATGTTGCCAGGCCCCTTCCAGAGGCGTGCGACGCTGCTAACGGCTAACTCTCCAGCCCTCTTTTACACATTTTCTTCTGAGACTTTGGAGATACTTCTCTAATGCCCAGATTCCCACACAGCCTTGTTTGAATATTGCATCTTTTTGTCTTCTAGTCCCATTACCAGGAGGGTCAAAACTTCTCACAACCAATCAAGTTTTCTTTGCATTCCCTACTGTCACCAAAAGTCCCTATTTCATCCATGTGGCTAACCTCAATGGTTCATGCATGTGTGTGGAGGTGGATGCTGCTTACATACATATGGATGTGTGAATTTGGGGATGGGGTGACTGTGGAGGGCATGAAAAGAGAAAGTGATGCCATCTCATCTGAATTATTTCCCAAATTTGACAGATCATTACTATCACCTGAGTAGTTTATTTATTTCTGTTTTAAATACAGATTTTGTTTTACTCCATCACTGGAGATTCTGAGAATCCATATTTTTATATACCCCTATTAAATTTTTGATGATTTAGGAACTGGTACCAAAAAATAAGCAAAATGTGTACCCCATTTCATCCATGCTATATTCTCTGACTTTAAGAAGTTTGCAATCGAATTGTAAGATACACAAAACAATTAGAACAGTGGACCAGACAGAACATAAGTTTATGACAATCAAATGAAAAATGGTTTGATGAGATTGATCTACATGTTTAGAGTAGTTGGGAAAGGTTTGTGGTGCACAGGTGACTGAACTTTGAATTTGAATAATGGGTTTGGAGGAAAGGAGTGTTGGAAGAAAGCTGTCCAAGTGATGAAAGTGATATAAGTGAATACCAGAAAGTAGAAATGAACGTGTTCCTCCAAACACACAAGGCAGTTGCTCAGGAATAGTATGAGTTGTATTAATGAAGAAAAATGAAAATAAAAATGAATGGGTTCAGAATCTGGGTTATTATCTCCCCAAGGTCCTTAATCCACACATTTACAAAAGTTTCTTGAGAGTACACCATGACCCTCAATCAAACTGTTCATGTTATTTTGATCAACAGACAAAATAGCTTTCAATATTTGGAGAAGACAATGTTAAAAGGATTTCTTCTATCACAATACAAAATATTTAGCTATCAACAATGAAATCGTCTAACTACCTAGAATATTATTACCACAAAATTGACTATTCTTTTATCTCTCTAATTTTTTAATCGCCAATTCACTGGCTCCACCTCACCAGCATTTAAGATAGTAAATGGCAGATTAATAAAAAGATGGCAGGCAGACAGTGTGCTGATATTAATAGACGGCTGACAAACCATTACCCTTTCTCTGCATGATCATCAATGATAACAGGAGACACTTCTGATGGTTATAAAGGTCTTCCTCACACATTAAAAAACTTGCCTCCTGTGATTTTTACCAAGTTGTCCCCATTTTGCTCTCTGGAGACAGAGGATCTATAGCTCGCATGATGACCTTCAAATATTGGAAGTCAGCTGTCATGTTCGTCTTTATTCTTTCTTCTTTTCTTCCAGCTGAACACTCCACACTCTTCAACTATTTCTTGTATAACATGGCTTTTCACCATGTCCTTGTTCTGCTTCCCCTGGTCCCTCCGGTACTGCTAAATGTCACTCCTGGCTCCAGAAATGAATTCTTGAGTTGTAGAAAAATCAGTACCAGGTTGTGTGAGACTGCCCTTTATATTAATTCGATCAGAACCGGCATTAACTCCATTAGGTAATGGAATAAGGCTACCCTTGGCCCCGTGCTGGGAGTAGATGGCATGAGCCGGAACTGCCACAAATCCAGTCTTTCTTCTCTCAGCCCCAGGTTATCTTTCAGCTTTTTTCCATGAGCACTAATTAATGAGACAATTAATTGAGCGCTCAGTCTACACAAAAAGCCTGAGGGTGTAAGATAAACAGATACATTCAGGAGAGTCTTCGAATAGAGCTAATTAGCCAGTTTGGGGCTGTAATATACAGGCAAAGACTTGGTTACAATATATGCAAAGGTTAACTTCTAAATTGATGTTAACCTAGTTGTGTAGAGGATCTGAAAAAGAGAGGACATATGCTTTCTTTTCTTTCTTCTCCCAGAATTTTGTTTAATATAAATTCTGATTATTAAATGTCTATTTCTTCAAAGGAAACATGGAGATTTCTTAGTTTTCAAGGTTTAAGGAGATAATTATTAGTTAATTGCAAACACCTCACGTGTTAGCTCATCGATAACATACTTCACTAACACCAGAAGATAGACAGCACTTCAGTCTAGAAAATAATATACAATGTTTTATCTAAATACAGAAGCAATACATCGTTATAGAAATTAAATTCAGTCATAATCCCAATATCTAGGACTATTTCTGATAATACTTCCAAGTTTTACTGTCATTTCTCCACAGATTTAAGTAAATTGATACATACTACTCATAATACATTAAAACCTACATTTTAAAATGTAATAATAGTGAGAACAATTCAGTTTTTAAATATTATTGATGACATGCTTCTAATAAATACACAGTATTTCAGCAAATGAGTTATCTCACTATTTTTTAAAAACTAATCCATCATTAATGTCATCTAGTTTATTTCTTGCTTTCACCATTATAGATAATGGCACAATGCATATCCTTTCATATACAAATAGGCACATATTAGAGAATTAATTTATTCTTAAATAGGTACTAAGTATTTAAAATAGAAAAGAATATCTGATTATATCTATATCTATGTATCTCATCTATATCTGATCTGATGGGAAAAGGAGTATATTTAAAATGATATATATATATATATAATGTGGTACGCGGGCCTCTCACTGTTATGGACTCTCCCATTGCGGAGCACAGGCTCCGGACGCGCAGGCTCAGCAGCCATGGCTCACGGGCCCAGCCGCTCCGCGGCATGAGGGATCTTCCCGAACCTGGGCACGAACCCGTGTCCCCTGCATCGGCAGGCGGACTCTCAACCACTGCGCCACCAGGGAAGCCCGCTACTCATATTTTTAACTAGGAAAATAGAAGATCAACATGCCTCATCATACATAACATTTTTTATATTTTATCTCAAACAGCTTTCAATAAAAAAAGAAAAATGACACGTTTAAAAAATATAGTATTAGATAATAAAAGTACTTAATTTTAAAAAGGTCTTAATTTCTGAGCCCCAAAATGTGTAAGGGATTTTTTTTTTTAATAGTAATGTAATTGAGCATAACAGAGTGGGCGAGGGATGTCTGGTTTCCCACTCTTTGCAATTCAGATCTGGAGGCCCGCCAGGCTCTGAGCACATTCCCCTCCCTGTCAGAGGCGGTTTTAACAAAGCTGTAATTGCTGTGCCTGTAACCAGACAAGCCAACATCGCCTTTCTGGGTTTATCTTTAGAAAGAAAAATATTACCAGTAATATACTGTGAAGCTAGACTCTTGAAGCTGCTCTTACAGAAGTCACATGAAACAAAAAATTTTACCCAAAGAAGCCTTTTTCTCGTCCAGGTATTCACATGTGTGAAGCCTTGATAACACATGTCATCACTGTCTTGAATGTTGAACAAAATGAGGAAGACATATTTTTCCGCTCTTTGGCATTCTAGACATCACTAAATATACATGTTTTTTTCCCGTTTTTTTTTTCCTCTCTGATGTAAGAAGTTACCATATCCATAAAAGTAATACTACTGTTTCTCTATGCCTTTACCTAAAACCGTTTTTGTGCTTGCAGCAGAGGCTGGAGCTGCTGTTCTCAGCATATAAGTTACCAACTGGCAAGGTTTGACTTTTATTGCTTACGGAATGCGGTAAAGTATCAGGTACAGCCTAAGGCACTTCCTTTTATAATACAAGCCATATCTGATCAACAAAATATAAATCTCAAAGCTTCGTTCTATGTTTCAGGAAATATAGGAAGGGCTTATAAATGATTGATGCTTAATCAATTCCAGTCATAATGTCCTACTTTTAGCTTTGCCAAATTATAGCAAGCACTCACACTTTGTGTGTGTTTGGGGTGCGGGGAAGGTGTCTTATGAGTATTTCTTTGTATTTAGAATCTAAGCAACTACTGTACTTTAACGGTTAAGATTTATTTCCCTCACTAATCTCCCCATTTCAGGCACATTACCCAGCACAGCATCTACCACAAATGTTGGGTTGGCCAAGAAGTTCTTTAGAGTTTGTCTGTAATATCTTATGGAAAAAACCCAAACGGACTTTTTGGCCAACCCAATATTTAATTAATGGCTACTTAAATGAGAATAACTTTTCATGAATCAAACTTGAATAAATGTGTAAAGTCAATACAATTCTTTCAATGTTTTTGTATCATAGTTAATGGCAAATAAGAAGAGTAAAAAGACCTGTGTTCTTACTTTCAGATAATTATTTGGTTAAGGAAGGATTTCAACTGTTGTATTTCTCATGTGCTCTCACTCTTCTAACGTACACTGGACTTCAAACTCAGTGGAGAATGATAAAAGATTATTATGAGTTTTATATTTATTTATTTGAATTTGCATGTTAATAAATAAGATGTGTTCCACCCCCATTAAAGCACAATTACACAGTTACTCAAGATACGTAGATTTTGCAATAGTGATGTACATAAAGTACAAGACTCTTCGTGATCTCCTATATATTTGAAAAGTAGAGTAGCTGAATCAAGCTTATTTTAGAAGACTGTATCAAAAATACAAGGACACTGTCAGGTATAGCTTATAAAGTAAAAGTAAATAGCATTATTTAGAAAAAAGAAAAAGGAAAAATAGAAAATTTAAATTTAAAAAATTAATATAGTTTTATATTAAAGAAATATAACAAAATAAAAAAACAAGTTGAAAGAGAGAAAAAAATCTAACTTTTTACAATTGTCGTATCTGTTGTCAGTGTTACCCAAATTAGATAAATGTCTTCATAGAATGTAGAATAGAATTCCAATCAGTGATGACATTTAGTCCAAAAGTTAATATGTCAATATACCCAAAACACCTTCCCAAAAGAATGACCCACCATATGGTATATGTAAGTAACTTACATATATCATAATTGAAGTGCATATTTCTAAATATCATAATTGCATGCATATATCATAATTGCAATGTATAGTTCTATATTAAGAATAGGATCTCATAGATTTTAGTGGGTTAGTATAACATTTGAGATAATGAATTAGGAAAAGACTAAGTGTTGCAAAAAATACACCCTCAGGTGTTTGACACTATGTTCCAATCTCTTTTACATCTGAAACAAAATCAATTTACAAATATGGAGTTTTCAGGCCCAACCCTATTTTTGGAAAATTCAACAAGAAGTATTAACATTGCATCCATCACAGACTCAAAATTCCTGAGCTAAGTCATCTATGTTTGGATGAGGCCAAAGTAACTGAGTTTATCTCTGTGTGGGACAGTAAATGTTTTCTTCGAGTAAATCAATATTCTCTGGTGCAGTTCTAGATTTACTTAATTCTTCTGGTTAAGAGTACCTTATTAATTATTTCAAAACAAGGCAAGAGTGTAGGGCTGGATCAAATCAAAACTTCAAAGGAAGGGAGGAAGGAAGGACTGAAGAGAAAAAGAGAAAACTAGGAAAAACTCTAAATTTATTCTTAATTGATGGCTATTAATTTGAGTTCTTTTGGACTTGTTCTCACTCTGTGCTGGGAAATTTAGCTGCCCCTGACTATGATGACAAGCTGATACCGGACACTCAGTTTTAAATTAAATTGCTTTGACTTCAGACTAATAAAGTCATATTTAAATTCTTACCATTATATCAAAAAGTAAGAAGGATTATAGAACTGAACTCTAGTTTGAGAATAAAAAATGCATAACGTTTTGAAATGACTCCTGTGATAATTTTAGTAATTCTGTTTGTTTTTATTTAATAATAAAAAAAACTAATGATTGAGAAATAACTTCTGGGTTTAGTCATACAGATATTTGTCAAGGCTCAGGGTGATTATCAGTCATGGTGATGAGCTATCTTGTTGGTTTAACATGATTTTTCCTGGAATGCAACAAAATCCCCTTAGCGAATCCTACAGCTGTAGAGTGGATGGTGATTTTAGGATGGCAGTAGAATAAGTGGCGTATTTCACTGTTGTCACTTTTCTCAGGTTTCACAATCATATGCAGATAGTTACTTAGATCCAGAGATTAATTTGGTTTGAGAAAGAAATAAACTTTCTTCTTCTAGTCTAATTTTATTCATCAGAGTATTGAAAGCCATAAATTTTTCCTGTGGCAGAAACTCATGTCATATATTAGAAATGTTTATTCTGATGTAAATACAGGAACATAAATAAATATGTTTATAAAAATGTTGGTACCAAAGTAAATTTGTCTACAGTGGGAAATCTTTTGGAAACTCTAATAAGAAATGGTCCTCAGGGATCTGATCTATGGGTCTTCTGATCCTCAAAGAAACTGTGATGCTGCCTGAAGTGGTATTAGGAAAAGCAAAAGCATATTCTTTTCTGTTTTCTTTCTTACAAAAGCTGATGAATCCAATAAATGTACTTAAATAACAACATAATTAATAAAATGATTATATCCCCAAATTTATTAATATGATGTAGAGTAATGCTTAGAAAGCGTAAACAAACAATCAGCAATGCTTCACATAGAATGGATCTTGCTCTGGAAACAAGGATTGAGTAGCTCAAGGTTGCCTTTAATGGCTGTACCCCCATTATCCACCACTTACCAGCCACTTAACAACATCCTCCTGCATCTCGCTCTTATCCCTGTCTTTTGAACATCCATATCTACTAGCAGGCATCTCATTTGCACTGCACTTTAAATGACTTAGAACAGTTTTGATCATTACCTTGCAAGTAATTGTGAAATTGCAAGCATGAATGGATGGTCCAAATGGGTTTTTGCAGGAACTATTTAGTCTAAGCTGTGGTTGAGGGCAGAAGACAGGATTCAGGAATTACACTAATAGTATCTGAAAAAACAAATGACCACAACAAAAGGAAAATTCAACAGGGTGGGAGAAGAGAACAAAATTGGGTCTGGAAGTGCACAAAGAATTTATATAGAAATGGGCACATAAAAGAAGGGGCAAGTTCAGATGCATCTCTTTATGAGCACAGACACACCTAGAGGAATATTTGGGCTCTTCTTCTTGTTCAATAGTGCTGCCTACATTTTATAGCTGTCTCTAACTGTCAGCAGCTGTATCTAACGACGTCTTTGAATGTGTGCAGTACTACAAAATTAGGTTTTTTTGAGCTATTCAACTTTTCAAAAAATTCCAAATAGTTTTGAAATTTTGATCCATATTTATTGTAAAATGTACAAGTGTAGAGTCACACTAAGATTGTTTTTAACAAGTGCTGTATATTCTCACATTTGCTACAATATAAAAACAAATGTAATGTTTAGAATTAATTACATAACCCTTCTCCACTACTGGTGTTGAAACCTAGAAGCATTATAGATAAACTGAAATATTTCCTTAAGCAAATAGTTAGCTTACATAAGATTTTTCTCTGTGTCATCAGCCAGAATCGAGGAATAAAGGTTTTACTTCTTAGAAGCAGGATTCGAGAGCTTTGTACTTTAATTAATTATTCACTCAAGAAACCATTTATTTAATACTTGTGAATGGGGCTGTTGTAGGTGCTGGTACATTGAAATAATTAAAGGAAATAGATCTAAAACGAACTATAATTGGTGTTTAGTAAGTGTAGAAATATACTTAAACATGCACATATAATACATACAACAAAATAAATTGCAATGGGTGTTTAATCAGTGTAGAAATACAGTAAAACACACACACACACACACACACACCCCAAAATAAACATACAATTTGAAAAAAGGGTAACCTGATTTTTTTTACTCTGGTAAATCTGTTCATAATTTTTATCCAAATCATATAAGAGCATTGTTTCTTTTTTGAATTTAAACTGCATTTGAAACTTCCAAAAGGTTTTTCTGACCAAGCTTTGAAACTGAGATAGAGTTGTTTGATTTATTATCTTTATCTCTGTAGAACATACAAAGAAATCTAATATTATCTGCGTAAGTCTCTCTTTCTGGATGACTTTGACTGTTTCTAATCCCTCCAAAAGCTCCCATACATAAGAACGACTGCATAGAGCATAGGTGGTTGATAATATTTGCTCAAGTTAATTAAAATGTGAGGTAAATTGAATCTGTATACTAAATAAACTGAAAAAGGACTGGTTTTCAGACAACTATTACTTTTTAACCTGCTATTCTATTACTAATTAGTTGACTTTTTAAGCCATTTAGCTTTATTTGTTGTAAAAGGGCAGGCTGGAAGACAGTTTAGGTAAGAGAACCGAGCAAACGAGAAGAGATAAATTTGTATGAAGCTTCCAAGGACTTTCTGAGAGACATGGAATATACCTCCCTCCACCATCCACCCTCCACGCCCTGCCCCTCACACATCCCTTCTGCAGGGATACTAATGGGGTTAACGTTTGTGGTCCAAATGAAAAATGTAGCAAGGGAGGGCATTATGGTTCCATGAGGGAAGAAAAAAAGAAGCCAGAAATGAGTAGGCTTGTGCTAGCGCTGAGTAGAGAGCAGAAATTACGGCTCTGAATCCATGTATTTTATTAATGCATGGAGCCTTTTTAGCAGAGTGCACACAGAGGGCTCATCCTTCCATTAAAAAACCTACTGTTCCAGAAACAAACTTCAGTCTATTAGAGCAGCAGGGTATTTTCTCTAAGCTACAAAGGTGACATCACGGGAAACTGCATCACTCTTTTAGCCACGTTGCTGCTCTTTCTTTCTTTCCTCAGGGGCCAGCTGAGCTGCTGACAACAGACCACCTCTTGCCATTTGAAGTGTGTCAGAGCCCAGGGGGTCTCTGTTCTCCACCTGCAGTCACTGAGGAAAGGCAGCCCAATCCTACCATCCAGAAAGGCTCAAGTCCTGCCAAGTGGGCAGGTATAAGTACCCATCATTTCCTTCAACAGATTGTGCATGATGGTAAAGATATTAAGAGCACCCCATGCACCGGAGCAAACAGAGCATAGGTGCACCCACTACAGCACTGGACAGGTTCCCTCAAACCTCACGTCCATTCAGCAATGTGTGCCTCTTGGCTGCACCCCGGGTTCCAGGAAAAGAATGAACCAGACTAAACAACTCCCTTCCCTTGGGAGCTACCGGCTACCTTTAGGGAAGGCAGATGGGCTTTCATGGCTCCACTTAGTTTCAGGTTTAAGAGATGAACTCTGGTCATAAATGAGGCATGCTCTCTGCCCTGTCAGCTGGAATGATAGCCAATCATATGTACTTAAATGGATAAAGGTTTGAGAGTCACCAAAGGACTGTAAGAATATGTGTGTGTATGTGTGTGTGTGTGTGTGTGTGTGTGTGTGTGTGTGTGTGATCTTGAAAAGTTATAATACATGAATCTTTCCTATAAACAACCAATATGTTTAATACCAGCTCTTTTCCAAATATAGATTGTATCTTCACAGCTTGGGCAATTAAAATGTGGCAAGCAACATGTTTTCCCCAGCTAAAATATCTAAGAGATGGCACACTCTTTTCCATACACATAGACAATTTCAGAAGCTGTCGCATGAGTATGATGCAATACAGCTTATAACAATTCTCAGCAGACTACGGGAACTCCACCTCTTTTGCTTCCATTCCCCTATAAAACATCAGGTTGACATAATAATCATTAAAGACTGGACTCGGTGGAAGCACTGAGTGCAGTTCAAGGTAATCCACAATCTAACTGATGTGTAAACAAACATAATTTAGCTGTCATTTTGAAATCAAGAAAATATAAACTCCCTAAGATTGAGAAATGACTGAAAATGTATGAGACAAAAGTAACTATCACTGAATGACTGACAGATGTCTAAGCTTGCTGACACTCCAGGCTTCCCAGACACTTTAGAAAAGTGATACTGTACCTCCTACACTGTTTGTGGGAATATAAATTGATACAGTCACTATGGAGGTTCCTTAAAAAACTAAAAATATCAATAGAACTACCATATGACCCATCAATCCTACTCCTGGGCATATACCCAGAGAAAACCATAATCCGAAAGGATACATTCACCCCAATGTTCATTGCAGCACTACTTACAATAGCCAGCACATTGGAAGCAACCTAAATGTCCATCAACAGAGGAATGGATAAAGAAGGTGCAGTATATATATACAATGGAATATTACTCAGCTGTAAACAAAGAACAAAATAATGCCATTTGCAGCAACATGGATGTAACTAGAGATTGTCATACTGAGAGAAGTCGACACAGAAAGACAATTTAGAAGTCTCGATTTACAGTATTGCTGGAGAAAAAGTCAAAAGAAAATAAGTAAAACTTCTAGTTTTCCATTCTATATTCACAGAGTAATTGGAAAATACAAAATAACCAAAAACATAAATAGCTGCTTATGACTAAATCTGGAACAAATTGTCTAAAAAATCAACATAAAATTTGTGTTACTTCAATAGAAATTGCCGGAAAATAGTGATCAACTGAAATGTTGCTCAATAAAGTGGTAGGAAAAAAAGAAAATTTGTAAATAGTATCACACAGCCTGGCATGTCATTTTCAATGTCCCCATTAATTAATGGTCACAGGTTTTCTTTACAAATCTGGCTGAGAGAAATTTTCAGTGTCAATCCAGGAATTGAAGTTCGTTGGTCAAAAATAATTGATGCATATGACTCTGGACATCTAGAAAGCTTCCGGCATCCTCAGAGCATATGACATCGATTTCTTTTATATTTGGGTAACAACAACAACAACAAAATCTCCATAGTGAAACCTTGATGTTACTGAAGAGGAATGAAGCATAGAATGTCTGTTATGTTGAATGAAAATTTACTGACAAAGGTGATCTGAGGTTTCTAAGGACGGTTATCATTAACCTATTTTATATACCTCAAAGTTTCAGAGCTACCCAAAAAAGAAACTGACAAGAGAGAACTGTCAGTTTTTCTTTTTTGTTGTATTTAAGCTAACTCTGAAACAATCACAGAAACATGAATATACTACATGTCAGTTATGTATACATATATTTGCAACAGAATTAGTTTTATATGAAGATTTCACAAATATTCCTGGCATAATTTATGAGATTAAAAACTCAGGGTTACAAAACACTTATCAGAGCCATTTAAAAAAATCAAAGTAAAAATAGCTCTCCAAATTTCATCTTTTACAGTGCATCAGAATGTTTCTTCATTTCTTATGACACCAACCAAATACTTCCAAAAATAATTATATACCATAATTAAATTATAGAAAGCAGCATTTTAAAATGTAAAGAAAATTGTGAGTTATATGCCACTTAATGTTTCTAACAGCTTTGATATTTTTACTAAAGTCATCATAAAAGTGATGTGTTCCCTTTTAATTAAAAGTGTGACCTTATGTAGTGAAAGTACTATTCTGAATATTCAACCACTGCTTAAATCATCAGAATTAATCAAAAGGTTGGTTTATTTGGGGAAGAAATTATAAGAAGAATCCATACCAGAGGCCATGAAATGTAGATTAAAATTTCTTAAAGAAACCATTTGAGGAGAGAGAATTTAAATTTTATGAAAGAAATTTTTGATAAGTAAACAACAATGTCAAGCTGAATAGAGATAAGTAATCATGAAGAATGGGGTGGAGAGGGGATGACCATGTATCTTGAATTTTATCATGGGAACTCAAACAAAATGAAGAAAGAATTTATAATGGAAGAGGCATTTCTCCATGGTTCAAACTCTCTTTCCAGCCAATTTCTCACTATTTGTCTTGTCTTCCAGAAAAATTTCACTTCTCAGTTCCCAAATATAGTCTTTCTACCTCTATGATTTAATTCCTCCTTCTTTTCACCGGGGGGTTCTTCCCAACTACACTTTTTATATTTGCTGTAAATATACTCATCCTTGAAATTTAAATTTAAGTATCATAACCACCATGAATTTATCCATGACCTTTCTAGCTAGAATTAATTTTCTCCTCCCCTGTGCTTTCACAAAACTCTCTACTTATATTAAAGTATTTATTGCATGTCACCTCACATTATAGATCTTTATGTACACAGTTAGCTTCATTCCTGATTTGTAGGTTTCTTGAATACAAGGGCAGTCTGAAGGCATCTCTTATAATAACCAGAGAACTTAGCATAGTATCCTTTGAAAATAAATACTTTGTAAAATGCCATGAAAGCAGTTCCTGGATATGGTCAATCAAGACCCTAATTAAAGAGCTTGCTAGTAACAAGGCTAAAGTTACAACATGTCAAGTTTATTGTGTTTGCAAAAATCAAAGATAGGCACTCTTTAGGAGAAAAAGAACAACCTCAAAATTTGAACTCATTTAAAATTCAAATGGCCTCAAATATTTGAGGACTTCCAATGGCAAAGCAATCAGAGATTTCAGAGACATTTAAGGCAAGGCAGCAATCCAATAGTCTAGAAAAGACATTTAAGAAATGTAAATAGGATGAAAGTGTAACAAATAAGAAAGTTAGTTGGAAGTTTAATTTAAAAGGACTCTTTAAAAACAATTATTATTTTTATTAACACTATCATTATTCTAATGTTTTTGAATATTAGCTATGAGCCAGGAAACACACTAAGTGCTACATGCTTATTATATTATTTAACATTTATGATATGATTCATGTTTGTTTTCACAACTCATCATAATTCCCATTATAAAGATGAGAAAATCAAGATAAGGAAACTGCCAAAAAATTTTCTAATCCTCAAATTATTATTTCATTTTATTTGTAAATCATGTGAATAAAAAATATCTATAATTAGTTATAGACATAAATATGAATATATCTATTAGTTATAGATATACTAATATACTATTAGTTATAGGTATAGATATAAATACATTTAAAGATATATGAGTGTTAATTTATAATATTAATTTCATAATTTGTATTTCCAATGTACCTACTTATAATCATCACTCTAATTGGTACCAGCTCTCTACACTATATGGTCATGAATTTCAGAATATATGCCCTTGCATTCCAGGGCATGTGCCTTAGTATCTATTAAAGAAAGGAGGGAAGGAAGGAAGGAAAGCAGGGAAGATGGAAAGAAGGGAAACACTATTTAGTAGTTATTCAAGTAACTTTGATATGTTAGGTATTATTTCTGACAATAATCAACAAAACTTTTACCAGTAAATAATAATAAAATCTATATAGGATAGGTATCTAATCTGCTTAAGAGCAATCCTACATAATTAAATTGCTAAGGGCTATAACACATCATTTATATCATGTTATATTAGCTTTATCAATGTTATTACACTCACTATTTATTCCAGTAAAACTACACTGATGCATTAAAAACTGGCAGTGATCTGGGAGTTATACAGTGTAACAACCAAATGTTGGACATTCCACGGGAAGTGTCATTTCTATTTCTTCACTCTGGGTGATCACTTCTAATTGGGACTTTGAACAGAAAATAAATATTTCAAGAAACAATTCAAGCCCCACCTCCTCTGATCCCCACCACCATTACAGCACAAGTCAGGAGAGTCCTGAAGAGCTAGCAGAGTTAACACAGTGCGAAACAGCAACAGTGATGCTAAACACTCACAGATGCAAAGGGCTGCGGCATCACACATTCATCCTTAAAACCTGTGCTTAAATAAAGATGAGAAATTCTTGAGAAAACAAGTAAGCATCACAGTCCCACAGCATGTGTCACATTGCAAACAAAGGCTCCATGCTGTTCTCTCTCACCAGTGTTTCTGCATGCAAAGTCTCTGAGACAGAACAATTGCTTGGTAAATATTTGTGGAATAATATAAATGAATTTAAAAGGTTGATCTAGACTCAGCCAGAGAAGAGATTACTCGTACTTCTTCAAGGTTTTCTCCAAATCTGTAGTGAGATGGTTCACGTTCTAGCACGTGTTGCATATTTTACACTGTAAAATGTAGGTTGAATTATTTCAATAAAATATTTGCGTCTTCTAAAATCCAGTACAAAAGAACAAAATGTTTCTATACAGTCTATAAGATGCCTGGGACTTAGGAATTATATTAAGTAGTAGAGTTAAGACTTCAGTTCCAAAAGTGGGCAAAACAGGGGGAAGTATATCTTTTATAATTATGTCAGATTATGGCTTATTTCTACCTGGTGGGATCCATGTCACATGATAAGAGGCCATGCAAATTTTCAACCATTCTAAATCCAGCTAAATAGCTTCTGATTGAAAATTTTCAAATATCCTTTTTTGTCAGAAACTCATTGGAACTATGCTAGCTCTATGACATGCTTTCCCAACTGAATTTAAAAGTGATATTTCAATTTACTTTGATTTATTATATCCCTGAAACTACAGCTTCAATGCTTTCTGATTTCATACCTACATAACAAAATTTTTGCCTTGCTGTCAAATTTTGGCAAATGACCACCATCGCATCTATCTGGATTCTGTCTCTGTCAAGTCTCCAGTCTCACTTCAACCATCCATTTCCACACATAATTTTGTAGCAACTCTGAGTTCTCAAGAAATCAGGTGTTTTACTGACTCGGTCTGTTTGCACCTAATCCAGACTTGGCAAATAATATCCCAGCCCCTCAGTCTTCTATAGCCATGGTGAGGTTTTCCAAACTTCATTCATTCAATTATTTTCTTAATTTTTCTTAATTTTCTTATTTCTTATTTTTCTTAATTTTTGCTTTATCTGCCTATTCTTGCACTATTATCACTATCACTTGAATGTATAGCAGACACTGAGGAAAACATTTTTCTTGGCATGTATAGAACTTACAACAATATCTGTCATGTAGTGAACACTCAAGAAATATGTATAGAAAACAAGTGAACAGATGAAGGTATAAATAGATGGAATCTATTAAAAGTATGGTAATACAAACAAAGCAGTATTATTAAATTCTATCTCTATATTGTTGCCTTCTGTAGGGTCTGTTTTAGAGGTCTGCCCCCTTTTGGTTATGAATGGGACTTGCAAGTAATAAACAAACATACAGGCTTATTAAATGAAAATGAGACTCTTTTGGATTCCTGTTACTCAGAATATGGTTCTTGGGCCAGCAGTCAGCCAAAAGAGATGACAAATAAAAGCACAAATGAATAATAAGAGTTAAAAGAAAAAAACTCTTTTGATTTTTTTCAAATCTTGGAGATTTGAAAAAATCTCCAAGAAAGTAAGGCAAAAAACAGATGGAAAGTAGGAACCAAAACTAGAAGATGAGTAGCTGAGTAATAGGAGATCCAGAAGGAGAAGAGAAAATGGGACTCAGAAAAATCAACAATGTAGCTTCCAATTTATTTCCTAAAAGTAAAGACATGAATTTCCCAATGAAAATGTCTCACTAAGAGCTCTACATGATGGATAAAAATAGACCCAAAACACAACTCAAGATCGGAAATTTTTAAAACATCAGGGATCCACATTTGTAGTTGCTTCAGGGAAGCATCTGTCTTCTCCAACCTCCATCCCTGTCTGTGTTGGGCAGTTAGAACCATTGCCTGCTTTGCTAGATTTTTGCCCTAAATTCTGCCAATAAACCTCATTTTACATTTTCGTCATGTTTCTTGCAGGGTGTTTGGCCTCTTTTCTATTTTATGACACAAGATCTCAAAGAGTTTTACCTACCATGCATCCTGTCACAGGAAGCAGTTGGGGAGGGGACAGGTGCTCCTCCAAACCATGGAAGCAGACTGAAGCAGAAGATCAGAAGTTCTGGGGAAAAGAAGGAGTGAACACAAGAGACAGTTGGGAGGAAAGAGGATGATTAAGGGAGATCCCTCAGGATCTCCCTTAATATCACATTATTAAGTGATAATGAGGTATCACTTAATACTTGTTTGAATGGCTATCATCAAAAAGACAAGAAGTAACATGTGTTGGCAAGTATGTGGAGAAAAGGAAACCCTTGTGCACTGTTGGTGGGAATGTAAATTGGTGCAGCCATTATGGAAAACAGTATGGAGTTCCTCAAAAAGACTAAAAATAGAACTAACTGTCATATGATCTAACAATTCCATTTCTGGGTATATAGTGTGTGTGTGTGTGTGTGTGTGTGTGTGTGTGTGTGTGTGTATAAAGTCGAATGTTATTCAGCTATACAAAGAAGGAAACCTTGCCATTTGTGAAAACATGGATGGAACTTATGGCATTATGCTAAATTAAATAAGTCAGGTAGAGTAAGACAAATACTGTATGTTATTGCTTATCTATAAAACCTTAAAAATTGAACTCACAGAAACAGAATAAAATTGGTGGTTACAAGGGGCTGGGAGGTGGGGGAAATGGGGAGATATTAGTCAAAGGGTACAACCTTCCAACTGTAAGATTAATAACTTCCAGGGCTCTAATGTACAGCATGGTGAGTCTAGTTAATAATACTGTACAGTATACTTGAAAGTTGCTACGAGAGTTAATCTTAAATGTTCTCACTGCAAAAATGGGGTAACTGTGTGGTGATGCATGTGTTAACTAATTCTATACTGGTAATTATATATATACATAATATATATATAATTATCACATTGTTTTAATTATAATTATATAATACATAATTATATATATACATAATATATATATATATAATTATCACACCATAAGTTTACATAATGTTATGTATCAATTATATTTTAACGTTGTTGGAAAGAATTTAAAATAAAATAAAATACCTAGCAATCAGTCACTCCTTTTCCTTCCCCCTTTTCTTGCTTTATTTCTCTTTCTAGCACTTATAACCACCTGACCTTATATCCATTTATTTGTTTATCTTTTTTTGATCAAATTCATAGTGTCTAGAACACTGCCTGGTAAGTATTAGATTCTCAATATTAAATTTTGAAAGAAAAGAAGGAAGAATGTAAAGGAGAAAGTCAGACAACAGACAGAAATGAAAATTTAAGAGAAACTCTGATAATACGGTACTATATGCAAGCATTTACATTTATAAAGTCATGTCAACTTCTAATATTCAATGTTCAAATCCTTTTTAGAGACTAGCATTTTAAGCAGTTTTAGAAAATAGAATTCGTGTTCAAAAATAGATTAATTTCTTGAAATAGAATATTTTCCAGATGTGTATATAATTGCGTGAAGCAGGCAGGTTAGCGTTTTTCATTAGTCCGGCCGTTCCTGTTAGTGTTTTTGCCACACATATTCATTGAGCAGACTTCTGTTTTTATATCTTTAGCAAACACTGAAGTTTGTAATGCTCTATGTTCAACATAATGAGGTTTTGACACATACTTTAGAAGATAGCAACACCTTATTAGCTACAGAATAATAAATAGACGCTGAAAGGAGAGAAACAGACAACTCTGAGGTTCTTCTCATCACCTCACTCTCTCCTGGGAAGGAGAGGTGTTAAGAGGTGCTGAATAATAATCACAAATGAGTCACTTCCTGACTCTGTTGTCTTGCATGATTTACAGAGCATAAACCTTTAGGCTGGTCTTTGCTTTCTCCTTCAACTCCCAAAAGGAGATATTCATTTTTATTGTGTTTCTTAAATCACAGAGTTTAGGCAACTGATAAGAACTTTGGAGGCTGACACTGTTTTAGTTCACAGGTGAGCCCCACGTTTTCCTTCAACACCTGATGCAACACTTTTAGCAGCAATCTGGTTTCCTCTGAGCCCGTACTCTCTCCAGCTGCCCCCTGTCATTATTCACAAATATAAAGTAAGAAATGATGGTTTTAGCTAGAGAGAGCCCAGCTCTTGTGAAAGTCAGCAGTGAATGTGATAAGCTGGCTATTACGAAAGACAACCTCAGTCTTATGGAGAAAGAACCTACTTTGGGACTGTTTTTCTTATTGGGGAGACTGATCATATAAACTCTAACAGTACCTCACCCTGCACTAGAAAATCTGAAGGGCCACAGATCTGCACGTAGCTGCCAGTCAGAAGGTGATAAAGGGAATGAAAAGTTTTTTAAAAATAGCATAAAGTTAAACTGAAAACCCTTCTGCCAAAGTCCTCTTGTGTTTGTTTGGGGTGTGGGCAGGTGGGAGTTGGAGGAAGACGCAGAGAAAGATATGACAGCACAAAGCCAGTGACCCAGATAGGAAAGGAAAGAGGACAAGAGTGGCATGATTTTCTCACTAAGCTTGAGAGCACCGGGTGAGACTGAAGTGGAGTCTGTATGTGAAACTGCAAAGCAAGCACATGAAATATAATTTGCTTCTGTGTTGGCAAGGGGAGGGGACTGCAGGTGGGCACTGGGATAATCTGTATCAGGCAATGTGAGCTTGATGGAAATAGCTTCCGAAAAGCATATGCTTGCTGCAACCAATTTAAAGTTGGAAGTAAAATATGATTACTCTGTATCTGGGAGTCCCTACCCCAGCTCTATCCCAGGTGGTAATCAAAGAAGACCCACTTGCATGCTTCCTTACCAAAACCTTAGGACTACCCAAAGCCTCTAGGGTAGGATATTGGTAGAAATGTGATCCAGAATAAAACTTCTGCTGCTCTTCTCGGTGTGGAATTTTATTTTCACATTTCTGGAACAGATTCTAGTGTCTGTCTTCTTCTAGAAAATGGAAAATTATCTGCCCAGACATATTCTACCCAAATACTTTAGGTTCTCAGAATAATATCACCTCTTTACCAAGACTCTGTTTTCACTGTTTTAAAACTGTATAAAAATGAGCTTGGATCAAGTGAGTTTATCCATGTCGTAAGCTCAGAAGAGTGCCCCAGGGGTTGTAACTGTTCCAGTGAAGTGAAAAATGTAAGTATTACCTATCCCCTCCCTTGACTTGAGAAGATGGATTATTTCTTTGTGTTTCTCAGTGGGGGCCCTGTAGTATTTGTGTTAAAAGAAAGTAGTGATACAAATCTGCAAAGCAGAAAGTGCTCTCCTCTCGGTTATTTCACTTAATGGAGAGTTGAATAGAAGAATAAAATCATAGCATAGATAAATAGGGAAAGAGGAGTAGGTTCGTATATCTGTCAGAGCAATTGAGAATTTGCAGAGAGACAGTGTTGAAAGGAAAATTCTTAGGATGTTCTGTGATAACAATTGTAACAGTTATTTTACAATAAAATGCTGTGTAATAAATACCCCCAAACTCATGTGCAAACTACAAAAAAGCAATTCTTCTTATGCTCATGGTCCTGCTGATTTAAGCTGAGCTGTTCTTAGTGACTCTGTTTTAATCTGGGGGTCCAGCTGTGCTTGGCTGCCCCATGTGGGTTGGGCTGAGGACTTTTTATTCTGGGACCCAACTTAATGTTATAAACAGGTATCTGGCAGAAGCTCCCCTCACGGCATTTACAGAGCATTAATAAAACAAAACAAAACCAAAACACCTGTGCATGCACATGTCAAGTGTCTGTTTGTGTCATATCTCTCAACATACAAAGAGACCAAAGCAAGTCACATTGTCACGCCCCCAAACAAGGAGCAGAGAAACACCTTCTGCCTATAGTATAGGGACAGACAAAAGCCCATAACAAACGACATGAATACAGGAAGGGAAGCTAAGCTTCCAAACAATGTTACTCTGACCTCTTCCTTTATCATCAATAAATCCCCAGAAAAGGCTGTTATAGTTCCTTAATGCTTTTGAAATCAGACAGTGAGAGTAGGTTTGTTGTTTGCTTGCTTCATGTGACACTTGTGAGATCTTCCTCAAGTTAGGAGCAGGGGATAAATGAGGATGGTGAAAAAGAGAACATATTTATTTGAGTTTTACTAAGATTTCTCTGATTTAATAGTTTCGAAGAGCTCTTGAAACAAACAGACCACATAAAAACAATAAAGAAAATCTCTTTCTATTTTCCAGTAACTTAGGTTACATCTGTCTGAACATCATCACTACCCAAGTTTCTAAAGAAATCTTTCCAATTGTTATTGGATTATTCCAATATCTTCCCTTCTTGTGTTTGTCCATTGATTCTGGGATGTGTCATAACTCCAGTAATGATTATTCACGACTTTGAAAACTTTATCCATACCACTGTGATTGTATCACACTTGTGCTTGTGTTTAACCCATTTATTTCATGCCCCATAGAATATACACCAGGATGGAGGCTACCCAAAACCCCGGGCATTAACCAATGCTGAGGAGTATACAGGTATATTTGAACTATCTCCAGGAAAACAGGAAAACACAAGTTTGTAAACTTTATGTTTTTCTCACAATTTTTCACTGTCCAGGAGTGAAAGATGTAATGAGTTGTCACACACTGCAATTATAATCAAGAAGAGAATATTTAGCTGCAATAAAACACTGGTTCCTATACTTTGAGATTTCTCAAACCAGTATCATTTCATCATCTTCATACAACAATGACAACAATAATACTAATAAAACTTGGGGTCAGTAAATCATTGTCCATATTTTATTCTAGGGAATATGGACAGCCAACAAAGCAAAATAAACATTACTGAAATACAGTACAAATTGTACGTTCATTTCCTTAGAGACATTTATAAGGGGAAAAAAAGAGAGAGAGAGAGAACCTCAGAATAAAGATAATTTAACTAAAGGAAGAAAAATAAAGCATGACTTTGTCCTGATATTTTCCCATCTTGTCACTCATTGGTGATAACATCATCGTAGACTGGAACCTAGGAATCATTACCTTAAATATCTTTTCCTTCACCCATTTCAAGAGGTATTACATTGGTTGTGGAATTCCAAATGCTATGGGTGTCAAATGGGAGATCTTTGGTCACAGAGAGAAAATAGCTGTTATTTGACACAATTAGATTGTTCCAGTTTAGAAAATGTATGTTTCTCAGCTATATTACTATCTATAGGGGTGTGTTTAGCAGTTATTCCCCATTTAACACTCAGGCCACCACTTACCTAAATGAGTTACCGGGGAGACCTTCAAGATGGCGGAAGAGTAAGAAGTGGAAATCACCTTCCTCCCCAAAAATACATCAGAAATACAACTACACGTGGAACAACTCCTTCAGAACACCCACTGAATGCTGGCAGAAGACCTCAGACCTCCCAAAAGGCAAGAAATTCCCCAGGTGCCTGGGGAGGGCAAAAGAAAAAAGAAAAAAACAGAGACAAAAGAATAGGGACGGGAACTGCACCAGTAGGAGGGAGCTGTGAAGGAGGAAAAGTTTCCACACACTAGAAGCCGCTTCGTGGGCGGAGACTGCGGGTGGCGGAGGGGGAAGCTTCGGGGCCGCAGAGGAGAGCACAGCAACAGGGGTGCGGAGGGCAAAGCGGAGAGATTCCCGCACAGAGGATCGGTGCCGACCCGCACTCACCAGCCCGAGAGGCTTGTCTGCTCACCCGCCGGGGCCGGTGGGGGCTGGGAGTTGAGGCTTGGGCTTCCGAGGTCAGATCCCAGGGAGAGGACTGGGGTTGGCGTCGTGAACACCGCCTGAAGGGGCTAGTGCACCACGGCTAGCCGGGAGGGAGTCCGGGAAAAAGTCTGGAGCTGCTGAAGAGGCGAGAGACTTGTTCTTCCCTCTTTGTTTCCTGGTGCGCCAGGAGAGGGGATTAAGAGTCCTGCTAAAGGAGCTGCAGAGACGGGCGTGAGCCGCGGTTAACAGCGCGGACCCCAGAGACGGGCATAAGATGCTAAGGCTGCTGCTGCCACCACCAAGAGGCCTGTGTGGGAGCACAAGGTCACCATCCACACCCCGCTTCCAGGGAGCCTGTGCAGCCTGCCACTGCCAGGGTCCTGGGATCCAGGGACAACTTCCCCGGGAGAACGCACAGAGTGCCTCAGGCTGGTGCAACGTCACACCGGCCTCTGCCGCCACAGGCTCGCCCCGCATCCTTACCCCTCCCTCCCTCCGGCCTGAGTGAGCCAGAATCCCCGAATCAGTGGCTCCTTTAACCCCGTCCTGTCTGAGCAAAGAACAGACGCCCTCTGGCGACCTACACGCAGAGGCGGGTCCAAATCCAAAGCTGAATCCCGGGAGCTGTGCAAACAAAGAGAAAGGGAATTTCTCCCATCAGCCTCAGGAGCAGCAGATGAAATCTCCACCATCAACTTGATGTACCCTGCATCTGTGGAATACCTGAATAGACAACGAATCATGCCAAATTGAGGAGGTGGACTTTGGAACAATTATATATATATATATATATATATATATATATATATATATATATATATATATATATATATATATAGTTTTTTTTTCCTTTTTCTCCTTTTTTTAGTGAGTTATGTGTATGCTTCTCTGTGTGATTTTGTCTGTATAGCTTTCTTTTACCATTTTGACCTAGGATGCTATCTGTCCATTTTTATAATGTGTTTGTTTGTTTGTTTTAGTATAGTTTTTAGCACTTGTTATCATTGGTGGATTTGTGTTTTGGTTTGGTTGCTCTCTTCTTTCTTTTCTTATTTTTAATTTTAATAACTTTATTTTATTTTATTTTTCTTTCTTTCTTTCTTTCTCCCTTTTCTTCTGAGCCGTGTGGCTGACAGGGTCTTGCTACTCTGGCCAGTTATCATGTCTGTGCCTCTAAGGTGCGAGAGCTGAGTTCAGCACATTGGGCCACCAGAGACCTCCCAGCTCCACATAATATCAAATGGCAAAAGCTCTCCCAGAGATCTCCATCTCAACACTAAGACCCAGTTCCACCCAATGATCAGCAAGCTACAGTGCTGGACACCCTATGCCAAACAACTAGCAAGACAGGAGCACAATTCCACCCATTAGCAGAGAGCCTGCCTAAAATCATAATAAGGTCACAGACACCCCAAAACACACCACTGGCTGTGGTCCTGCCTACCAGAAAGACGAGATCCATCCTCATCCACTAGAATATAGGCTCTAGTTCCCTCCACCAGGAAGCCTACACAACCCATTGCACCAACCTAGCCACTGGGGGCAGACACCAAAAACAACGGGAACTATGAACAAGCAGCCTGTGAAAAGGAGACCCCAAATGCAGTAAGTTAAGCAAAATGAGAAGACAGAGAAGCACACTGCAGATAAAGGAGCAAGGTAAAAACCCACCAGACCAAACAAGTGAAGAGGAAATAGGCAGTCTACCTGAAAAAGAATTCAGATTAATGATAGTAAAGATGATCCAAAATCTTGAAAATAGAATGGAGAAAATACAAGAAACGTTTAACGAGGACCTAGAAGAATTAAAGAGCAAACAAACAATGATGAACAACACAATAAATGAAATTAAAAGTTCTCTAGAAGGAATCAATAGCAGAATAACTGAGGCAGAAGAATGGATAAGTGACCTGGAAGATAAAATAGTAGAAATAACTACTGCAGAGCAGAATAAAGAAAAAAGAATGAAAAGAATTGAGGACAGCCTCAGAGACCTCTGGGACAACATTAAACACACCAACATTCAAATTATAGGAGTCCCAGAGGAAGAAGAGAAAAAGAAAAGGACTGAGAAAATATTTGAAGAGATTATAGTTGAAAACTTCCCTAATATCGGAAAGGAAATAGTTAACAAAGTTCAGGAAGCACAGAGATTCCCATACAAGATAAATCCAAGGAGAAACATGCCAAGACACATATTAATCAAACTATCAAAAATTAAATACAAAGAAAAAATATTAAAAGCAGCAAGGGAAAAACAACAAATAAAATACAAGGAATCCCCATAAGGTTAACATCTGATCTTTCAGCAGAAACTCTGCAAGCCAGAAGGGAGCGGCAGGGCATATTTAAAGTGATGAAAGGGAAAAACCTACAACCGAGATTACTCTACGCAGCAAAGATCTCATTCAGATTCAACAGAGAAATTAAAACCTTTACAGACAAGCAAAAGCTAAGAGAATTCAGCACCATCAAACCAGCTTTACAACAAATGCTAAAGGAACTTCTCTAGGCAGAAAACATAAGATAAGGAAAAGACCTACAATAACAAACCCAAAACAATTAAGAAAATGGTAATAGGAACATACATATCGATAACAACCTTAAATGTAAATGGATTAAATGCTCCCACCAAAAGACACAGACTGGCTGAATGGACACAAAAACAAGGCCAATATATATGCTGTCTACAAGAGACCAACTTCAGACCTAGGGACACATACAGACTGAAAGTGAGGGGATGGAAAAAGATACTCCATGCAAACGGAAATCACAAGAAAGCTTGAGTAGAAATTCTCATATCAGACAAAATAGACTTTAAAGTAAAAATTATTACAAGAGACAGAGAACACTATATAATGATCAATGGATCAATCCAAGAAGGTGAAACAATTGTAAATATTTATGCACCCAATATAGGAGCACTGAAATACATAAGGCAAATACTAACAGCCATAAAAGGGGAAATCAACAGTAACACAACCGTAGTAGGCGGCTTTAACAACCCACTTTCACCAGTGGACAGAGCATCCAAAATGAAAATAAATAAGGAAGCACAAGCTTTAAATGATACGTTAAACAAGATGGACTTAATAGCTATTTATAGGACATTCCATCCAAAAACAACAGAATAAACTCTCTTCTCAAGTGCTCATGGAACATTCTCCAGGATAGCTCATACCTTGGGTTACAAAGTAATCCTCGGTAAATTTAAGAAAATTGAAATCGTATCAAGTATCTTTTCCAACCACAATGCTATGAGACTAGATATGAATTACCAGAAAAATTCTGTAAAGAATACAGACACACAGAGGCATACAATATACTACTTAATAACCAATAGATCACTGAAAAAATCAAAAAGAAAATCAAAAAATACCTAGAAACAAATAACAATGAAAACACAATGACCCAAAACCTATAGGATGAAGCAAAAGCAGTTCTAAGAGGGAAGTTAATAGCAATATGATCCTACCTCAAGAAACATCTCAAATAAACAACCTAACCTAAAGCAGTTAGAGAAACAAGAACAATAAAACCCCCAAGTTAGCAGAAGGAAAGAAATCATAAAGATCAGATCAGAAATAAATGGAAAAGAAATGAAGGAAACAATAGCAAAGATCAATAAAACTAAAAGCTGGTTCTTTGAAAAGATAAACCAAATTGATAAACCATTAGCCAGACTCATCAAGAAAAAAAGGGAGAAGACTCAAATCAATAGAGTTAGAAATGAAAAAGGAGAAGTAACAACTGACACTGCAGAAATACAAAGGATCGTGAGTGATTACTACAAGCAACTATATGCCAATAAAATGGACAACCTAGAAGAAATGGACAAATTCTTAGAAAGCACAGCCTTCCTAGACTGAACCAGGAAAAAATAGAAAATATAAACAGACCAATCACAAGCACTGAAACTAAAACTGATTAAAAATCTTCCAAAACACAAAAGCCCAGGATCAAAGGGCTTCACAGGTGAATTCTATCAAACATTTAGAGAAGAGGTAACACCTATCCTTCTCAAACTCTTCCAAAATATAGCAGAGGAAGGAACACTCCCAAACTCATCCTACGAGGCCACCATCACCCTGATAACAAAACCAGACAAAGATATCACAAAGAAAGAAAACTACAGGCCTATATCACTGATGAACATAGATGCAAAAATCCTCAACAAAATACTAGCAAAGAGAATCCAACAACACATTAAAAGGATCATACACCATGATCAAGTGGGGTTTATCCTAGGAATGCAAGGATTCTTAAATATATGCAAATCAATGTGATACAGCATATTAACAAATTGAAGGAGAAAAACCATATGATCATGTCAGTAGATGCAGAAAAAGCTTTCAACAAAATTCAACACCCATTTATCATAAAAAAAAAAAAAACCTCCAGAAAGTAGGTGTGAGGTGATACCTCACAGTGGCATGGACATATATACACTACCAAATGTAAAATAGATAGCTAGTGGGAAGCAGCCGCATAGCATAGGGAGATCAGCTTGGTGCTTTGTGACCACCTAGAGGGGTGGGTTAGGGAGGGTGGGGGGGAGACGGAGAGGGAGGAGATATGGGGACATATGTATATGTATAGCTGATTCACTTTGTTATAAAGCAGAAACTAACACACCATTGTAAAGCAATTATAGTCCAATAAAGATGTTTAAAAAATAGATAACTAATAAGAACCTGCTGTATAAAACTAAATAAATAAAATAAAATTTAAAAACTAAATAAATAAAAATAAATGAGTTACCATGTGAAAAATGTGTATGTACTTGCAGACACAGCATCCAAGATCCATTATTCAGAACTCTTCCGGCTGCCAGTGATAGAAAGTAAACTCACACTACCTTAAGGGGAAATGGCCTTTATTGACTCACTTAACCTAGAAATCAGGAGTGCTCTGGCTTCAAGCATATCAGATCCAGAGGTTCCAAAGCCGTCGTCAGGATTCGTGCTTTTCATCTCCAGGCTCTGCTTTCCTTTGCAGTGTCTCTTTTTTCAGACACAGTGACAACAAACCTGCCCGTGGCTTCAGGTTTATATATTTTTTTCTCTCTCAGTCACATCAGGAGAAAGAAAATGTCCCTTTCTTAACAGAGAACTCTAACAGAAGCCTTAGAATGGGAACTCATGGATTGTGTGGCATTCCTGAACTTACAACCGATTGACCAAATCTACTTTATCTCTGGAACTGCTGCTGCTGCTGGAACCCATAGCACAAAAAGTGGAGAAAAGTAAAGGAGAGGTAGTTCCCAACAGAGTATAGATATAGATATATAATTTATTTTTATTTTTTTACTAAAAGAAGGAGGAGAAGATGCTGGGACACGGGATAGAATAAAACTGGACAGATTCCACCAATCTGAGAAACCTCATTACATAAACCTTCCACTGAGGTTTATCTACAACAAAGTCATCCCCTCTTTGGCTCTAAGGGAAAGGTGATTGATAGGCTCTCCATGTTTGCCCTTCCGGGACCTCAGTAACTCAGATCCCAAAGGGTAAAGGAAGCAGAGGACTCAACAACACAAACCCAGTTAGCAACTTCTGTTTCTGGAACCAAATGCCCTCGAGGAGTATTTCTCAAAGGCTCCGCCTTGTTATGTACAACAACCTAATGTCTTGTAGTGTTTAAAAGATATTATTTTGCAAAGTTGATTTATAAGAAATGAAAATAACATATGTGTTGTCTTCTTCCCCCAAGCAAGTATTTAATTTACTCTCTTAAAAAGACCACAGATAGACATAGTAACTGTTTCTCTCCACTGATGGCCATTTCATTATTTATCTTAACTACCTCTTAGAAAAACCCTGAGCTCTTCACTAAAGTCAGGATCTAAATCCTAGTATGTAGAAGTATCAAATCGCTATACAAACTGTAAAAATAAAATCATCCTCCAGCTATAAATTAGAGATCATACTCAGTGTTTATATTTAAATACTTATTAGAATTCCTGTATTGTTGATCACTAGTTTAATTTTGTCTAAGGTTTAGTTAAATTGCTAAAAGAGGGGCTGCTAGATGAAATGATACTACGATATTATTGTTAACTTTTTTTATTATTATTAAAAAGCTACTATATATAAGGTATGTTAGAAGATACAAAACAAGATTAAACATGATTGAAACCATACAGAACTTGTGCTCTTGTTGGAGAGGTTCCTTATGAAAATTAATAAAATATAATTAAAAAATATAAACTAAAGATGCATAAAATTTTAACTTTGACATTGTTTATTCAAATTACATGGAAAATATTCATCTACACTTGTATTTCTTGAGAGGAAACCTGTATTTTTTTGTCTTTTGATCACAATCACTTCTCAGCTTAAAAAATGGAAATAAAATTATTTTATATAAAATGCTATATAATTATTCAAATATTAATCCTTACGTGTAGCACACTCAGATTTTATTTTATTTTCAAACTTAATTCAGCCTCAAAAAGTCTTTTAAAAATTTCTTTCTTTTGGAAAAGTTGGTAACTTCTGAAACTACATTAAATTTGTTGGAATATAATGGCTATATTATGTGGATTGAACTATTTCAAATACCCCAATTGTAAAATCCATTGACTAACAAAACACTAAGATTTACAAAAAGAAATCAGTTTGGGCAGTTTGTGTACACTTTTTATCATAAAAGTCAGAGGACATCAAGAGAGACGGAGACTATTTCCAAAAATATATTAAAAAGAAAATTATCAGCTGCTAGATATTCCAAGAGAAAATTAAGACTCAAGCTGTGTGATTTTGAGACGTTCAGTTTTGACACTTTTTGATTCTAGTAGATAGTAGGTAAGCTAAATATGATATTTAAAACCAGGGACATAGTATGCTTTTTGATTGAAAACAAAATGAGACACAGAAAGGAAATGGATTAGAAAATTGTTAAGCAGCTTTGTTTTTTCCCCCAGGGACTTTCATAACTCTGAATCCCACCCATCAGCTCTGCATTCAGTCAGATCACTTCAACAAACACTTAACACCACTGGATTTTAAATAGAACTTCTGCTTTCTCAGAGTTTTGATAGAAGTCCCAAGGCTGAGAATAAAAGGTGTCAATTTCTTCATACTTGTAAAGATCTGCAGCATCTATGGAAGGTTGGCCCAGAGGGTGATCCCAAACCAGTCTACCTCAAGTGGACCATTAGCCACTCCCCAGGTTATTCTTGGGGGTGTCACTAGGAAGGGTGTCTTTAGAGCAGCTTTGTCAACCTTGACCACATAGTAGAATCACTAAGTTGTTCAGGCCACACCTGAAACGTTACATTCTAACCTCTGGGGGTGGAACATGGAACATAGGTGTTGGCAGTGTTTAAGTCTCCCAGGTGAACTGCGGTGTGCAGCCAGGTTAGAGAGACAAGCCATGCAGGGTTCTAGCCTTCTCCTTCTCTCCCGATGATGATGCTCAAACCAAACGAAGGTCTATGGAGAGCTTGGGAAGGCTTGACTAGTATACTGGGGACCTCGGGGCTCCGAGGGATCGCTTGACCCATACTTGAAAAATTTTAAAGAAGGGAGGACCAAAAAAGGGGCCTAGTGTGAAAGGTAGAACACTAGAGAACTACTAGAACAGTGATAGAGGAAGCTCTACTTCACTAACCGCAGGGTAGAGAGGCTGCATTGTAGGAGCCAGATGTGGACGTTCTGAAATAGAACTATCCTTGAGTGGTTTTGAAAGGGATTTTATTTTAAAAGAATGTCTAAAGACTGTGAAAACCCCACAGATAGAGAGACTGTGTAAGTGAAACCAGTAAAAGCAAGTGCTAACAAAATGAAGCATTGCCTGGGCCACAGCACAGAGCCATTGTCCCCAGGGTGGTACCACCCAGCAACCACAGACGTGTTCCACAAATTAGAGACATTCTTTGAACTTTGAGTTAGCTGTACCCAGAGAACATCAATCAAGACGACAGTTATACTCTTCTGTAAAACTGCCTTTTACAAGCCCAACTTCAGAGGGACTGGAGATCACAGTCAATGAGTAGTGGGGAGGAAGTATGTTACGTGGGGCAAGGAAGAGAGAAGAAACTAATGATATTCTTCCTACATCCCCAACACTGGTTTCCAATCAGGCCTGATCTGAGAACAAAAGGAAGATTTGAATCAGATGAAAATGATGTTTGACAACTGGACTCTTTGAGAAAACCACAAAAGGGACACATTTTATATTCAAGTTTCAAATCCAGAGGCAAGAAGACTATTTCAATGGATCTTGTTTGGAGGTGGTGAAGGAAAGAAAATAAACCTGTTCTATAATTATGATCTTCCTGAATCCAACTCATTCAATGAACGTGTAACTTATTTTAAATTCCTAATTGCCAGACACTGTGTTAACTATATAAGAGACAAAGATAATTACATTTATGTGGGTGTATGGTTTGTGGAGCACACAACACTGAATTCCTTGTAGATAGGACACTTACATAATCATCCTTGTTACTGTTGACGTGTTATGATTATATTAGACATGATAGTATTTGTCTGAGGGCCCAGTATCAGCCATACCTGGCACTCTTAGATGTTCAAAAATATTTATTGAATAGATAGATGAATAAAAAATATTCATGTATGAATTAAGGTTATATTCATTTACACTGTGGAGACAATCACTTTTTATTATAAAGTAATAAAACATACACTTTAGATTTAAATACATATTTTTGCTAATTAAAAGAACCAAAGTCTTTCTTTATTCTCCCCACAACCCCCATCCTGCTCCCTTATTTTTGTTTTTCTTCTGCTAATCTAGGTTGCCCACTTTTTTCACCATTAAACACACACAGATACACACACAAATGGTAGCAGATAAAATGTAAAAAATGTGAAGACTTCATTTATGGCACCCCTGAAAGAATTCTACTGAGGAAAGATTATCCAGGGTTGGGAGAGTGGGGAGTAACACATCTTTCCTGCTCTTTTTTTTTTTTTTTTTTTTACATTTTTATTGGAGTATGTCTGCTTTACAATGTTGTGTTAGTTTCTGCTGTACAGCAAAGTGAATCAGCTATACGTATACATATATCCCCTCTTTTTTGGATTTCCTTCCCATTTAGGTCACCACCGAGCACTGAGTAGAGTTCCCTGTGCTATACAGCAGGTTTTCATTCGTTATTTATTTTATACATAGTAGTGTATACATGTCAATCCCAATCTCCCAGTTCATCCCACCCACCCCCCTTTTCCCCTTGGTATCCATATGTTTGTTCTCTATGTCTCTATTTCTGCTTTTCAAATAACTTCATCTGCACCATTTTTCTAGATTCCACATGTAAGCAATATTATACAATATTTGTTTTTCTCTTTCTGACTTACTTCACTCTGTATGACAGTCTCTAGGTCCATCCTGCACTTGATGTTTCCTTGTGCATTGCCCTGGCTCCATACCCCATACCTTTACTCAATTCTCTGCCCCAAGTAGGGGAATGAATTTCCTGCTCCTCCAGCTGATCTACTTGGTACATGTGGAGGAGGGATAATGGCAGGTTTGTGACCCAGCCTCACACTGCTAATGATTAAATCTGTCTAAATCTGGGATTTCGTATTTGAAAACCTCCGTGTAGATTATAACCTACACTCCTCAATAACAATCTTACTAGATATGGATGTGTCTTTTGGTCTCCGAATGCTTCCCTCCAGTATCCATTCTCAACTTTTGCAAAATTCAGGTCATGAGAGAGGTTACTCATTGTGTCTTTTTCAAAAATCCCAATAATAGTCTTTGCCTTCTCCCTAATTTAACTGGTCAGATCTTGGCAGTTTAATTCCTGATGGTTTTCTTCCCCCCTCATATTACCTTCTTCTCTATATGTTTACCTGCAAAAGGATGAAGTTCAATAACATACATTTTTATTTTATTTATTTTTTATTGGGGTATAATTGTTTTACAATGTTGTGTTAGTTTCTACTGTACAGCAAAGTGGAGTTCCCTGTGCAATACAGCCTGTTCTCATTAGTTATCTGTTTTATACATCTTAGTGTATATATGTCAGTCCCAATCTCCCAATTCATCCCACCCCCACTTTCCCCCCTTGGTGTCCATATGTTTGTTCTCTATGTCTGTGTTTCTATTTCTGCCTTGCAAACAGGTTTATCTGTACTGTTTTTCTAGATTCCACATATATGCATTAATATATGACATTTGCTTTTCTCTTTCTGACTTACTTCACTCTGCATGACACTCTCTAGGTCCATCCATGTCTCTAGAAAGGACTCAATTTCGTTCCTTTTCATGGCTGAGTAATATTCCATTGTATATATGTGCCACATCTTCTTTATCAATCCATCTGTCGATGGGCATTTAGGTTGCTTCCATGACCTGGCTATTGTAAATAGTGCCACTTTGAACATTGGGGTGCATGTATCTTTTTGAATTATGGTTTTCTCTGGGTATATGCCCAGTAGTGGGATTGTTGGGTCATATGGTAATTCTATTTTTAGTTTTTTAAGGAATGTCTATACTGTTTTCCATAGTGGCTGTATCAATTTACATTCCCACCCACAGTGCAAGAGGGTTCCCTTTTCTCCATACCCTCTCCAGCATTTATTGATAACAATTTTAGATATTCTATAAACCCTGTATTTTTATTTTCTCCCTACTTCACAGTTCTTAGTCATCATGTAATAATGAGAAACTACAGAAGTTTAACTGTCTTTGAAACACAGAAGATAATATCTAAGCTTGATTTTAATATTTAGTTTCTGATTTATTTGAAAATTATCTCAGATTTTTGGAAAGAATCTTAAAGCTCATTCCAACATGGTTAGAAATATAAAACTATTAAAAGTAGTCTTGCTAAGATACTGTACTTAGTTTTTCTGAGTCACTAAGGAATGAGGATAAATTATTTAGGATTTAAAATTTTTCTTCTGCAAAAAGTAATTTATACATGCAAAACTCATTTGTTCTTGAAATATTTTTCCTTAAAGGAATACTTATATAGTGATTTTTAGAAAGCCTTAATAATATCATTAATATTAGATTAAAAAAAGAAATTGGACTTTGAAATTGTATTTAATAGAATTGTACTCAGTATTTTTATTATAAGTTTCTGAACTTACCTCTCAGTTACTTTTAATATATTTATGTATCACAGGAATGAAAATGAAAGCAAATGGGTAGGTAAATATAAAATAGATTTATGTCTCTAACTTAGACTGTTTTTGTTGAAATACAGGCTTGAAGGTGATTGTGTTTTTAAAATAGAAGTAATGGTTCATATTTAGGTAGTTTTTCATTTTACCCATTATTTTCTTGAAGCCAAACATTGTCAAAGAAGGCTACTCTTTCTTCCTCTTGTACATAACCCAAAATCTGCTTCATCAGCTCTTCCAGTTGAATAGCCAAATCACCTATGATCAGTACAAATCATTCTGGAAATCCTTAACTTTACCCATCCTCTCTTTGATGGAAGCCAAGTCTTCTGAATATGTGGAATATCATCCAGTACCTAAACAGAGATGTGCTATCAGGCTCACTGTTATTTCATTTCATGAAGAAAAACAAAGCAAGCCACCGTTTAGATTAGCTCAATAAATTTGCAGCAGGTCCACCATTGTAATAAATGCTTGGCCTCACTTAAGACATAGCAGAATAAAATACCAAATTAAAAATGCGTAGATGTCTGAATTCACTTTGTCTATTATTAAGGAATTTATTCAACAAATATCTATTGAATCTTTACTTTATTCAAAAGAATTTTAAACTCTGCTGAAAATAAAGCTTTTTCTTTTTTTTTTCTTTTGCATATACTGTTTAAAACCTTTGTGTCAATTAGCTTAAAAATATTATCTCATCTAATTATTTCATGAGCTTGTGAGAAATTTATTTTATTCATATCTCACATACGAAGAAGTTGATATTTGGAGAGATTACACAATTTGCCCAAAGAGCTAGTAAGAGCCAAAACAAAACTGAAATATAGATTCATGTAATTACACAACCCACATGGACTTTCTTCCAACAATGCCAAGCTTCCCTCAAAGAGCTTGCAGGTCAGCTATGGAGAAAATATAATGCAAGATGAAAAGTGATATGTTGTAAGAGAGACATTTAGGAGTTGTAATTTAAGATGGAGATTATGTCTAATTGGGAGGATCTAAATCCTGGCTCAGCTGTATTTGGGTGGAACATTTTATAGGACATAATGTGTTTCCACCATAAGATCTAAACTGTCTGCTTAGAACACCTATCACTCCCCAAAATGGGGGTGGAAAACAAACAAACAAGTCAAATGTGATCCACAATCTATGATATTTTATCTATATGTTACATGCTGAAAGATTTATTTTAGGTTTCGATGTGACTCCAATATTTTGAATCTTCATTGACTGAAACAAATAAACAAAAATAATGAATAAAACTTTCTAAAGCTGTTATAATGTCAACCCACTCTTTCAACCATAATGAAAAATGGAAAGAGCTTGTTAATATTCCGCATTGCTGTGTCTGGAGACTACTTTTAGAAAGAAAGAGGCAATCATATTTCAAATTTTAGCAGTTAATGAATAAGAGATTATACTAATACTTCTGTTTGATTTTTAATTTTACTATGTATTCTGTTGCAGATTCTCACTGACCATAGTGATATTTTCATTATTGACACATGAATCAGTGTAATGATCTTCATGTTAGAAAAGTAGAAGGCTTTTCCTTTTGCACTAATAAAGCAGGGAAATATACAATAGGATGTGTTTTGGCTGAAGTTTTATTTGCAAGCTACTGCAGCTCTGAAGTGAATATTATGTAAAAAATCTTAATCTTTCTTTGACTATTTCAAAATGTTTCTGTCATACTCTTAGAGCTTCCTGAGTTCTCACTGATGGTTATTACTTTCCATGCTAGACACTGAGTAATAACTATTAAGTATCATTCACTTTGGATGTGAAGAACCTACTAAGTCTATTTTTCAAGGAAAAATTAGACTTTGGAATAGGCAAGATAGATTACTGACTAACCTCTTAATGAAATGCTGGAGGCTTCAGTAATTATATGAAGGTAAGACTATGGGATGAAGACTTTGACTAGGCTACTTAAACAACTCTGTAGAAATAGAAGTTAATTTAGAGAAAACAGATATTAATGCAAATATTTCTTGTCCATAAAAATACAGATTACTTAAGGCTGCTGGAATGCAATTGATTATTGTCCTGTGGATAAACCAGATTTTCAAATTCATTTCAACATTACTGTTCTTCATATAAATTTGTGCTCCTTTGATTTCTCCTTTATACCAGTTGTAACACCTTACTGGTTCTCCCTTTAATAATAAGATAAATAAAATAAAATCTTTAACACTTGTTCATTTTAGCTCTAGATGAAAGTTATAAAGTTTCTTTTTTATTGAAAATATTCCTTTAATAGCTTTAAGGTGCTTTTTCATATATAGTACAAAAATAAATACACTGATACACAGTGTTATTTACAGGATACTTTCAATTGTTTTATTTTCTTTTAAAATACACATAAAATTACCATTTAGAAACTGTTATTTCACTATTAATCGTCACACACTGGAAAATTTATTCCAGTTTCCTACATGCATTTAAATGTATATTGGGATTAAAGTAGTTTTAATTTCTTAGCTATATACTATAATAAGTTTATTTTATACTAAGGCATACCTTGTGTCTAAGAATCCATTTTTCTTAACAAAGTATTTGAATATATCTTGGTATAAATTATAACATCATATTGTCACTTATCTTAATTTAGATAGAAATTATATGATAACCCCAATTACTTTTTTTGGATAATTTAAATTCTAGTTATTTCATCATTGGTTATCAGTTTCTTTACCATATAGCCTGTATACTTCTCATTTTACAGACATTTAAGTTAGATTGTTGGAGAATAAAAATTTTTAACTTATGCCTATTGTAATGCAATACTGCAAGCATTACCTGTTTGCTCTTTTTAAATTTCAAAGCCCGATTAAATGCCACTAAGTCAATATGATAATTACTACAAAGACATGGATTGATAACAACTGCATTAAAACAAATTTTTAGTTACAAAATTCTATTCTATTGAAAATATGACCCAAACTATTCACAAATAAAAAAGAAAAATGTTGTCACCTGGTCAAAGCTTCTTTATATTCAAATGTAGGGATAAATCTATTTTAAGGCTTTATTTTCCACATAGTAATGTTTTACACAGATGAGCTATTTCTCCACGTTCAATTTCCCTTGCTATGGCTTAGGCTGAAATGTTTGATCGCATTTATATACTTAGAACGTGTATCAGTTTATAAAATACTATTTACCAGACAAAAAGATTCAAATGGAATGTTACTTACCAGACTCAAAGATTCAAAGTTTAGTTGTAATTCTATTCCTTAATTGTTTTTTAGATTTGACAATTTAAAATCTCTTTTATTGCACACAGAAACAAACATATTAATAATGTTTCAATTCCATTCAAGATTTGCCATTATCTAATAAACCACCTATTTTTCCTCCTTTCATGCAAATTCTTCTTAGCTTCTATTAGCAAAATTGTCAGATTTATTGCAATACAATTGACCCTCAAATTTCCACGCACCAACCTTAGCCATTTGCAGTATTTATTTTCACCACTAGATGTCACTATGCTCTTCGCAAAAGCTGCTGTAGATGGACTTCATTCACGGAGAAACAGACTAATAAATACATAATAATTTACTAATAAATACATAAATACAATAAATCTAAAAGTCAACACTATTTGTGAGGAATCATTTGATGCATTAAAATTTTAATTAACATTATATTCATTATTTAAATATCATTATAATCCTGTCACATGAGGATCAAACATTCTCATTGTCAGAGTTAGCGTTTTAATATTAGAAATTCTGAATGACATCCCCTCAAATATTTAAGAAAAGAAAGATTTCTATATCTATCCCATGTTGGTGCTCCCAATGACAATATTAGGGCAAATATCCTCATACCCATTTTGTAAGAAGTAAATGAGAAAACATTGAACATGTTTTATTCATTTTACTTTGTTTCTCATTTCCCTTTTAGTAATATTATGATATATTTTGTTTAACATATATAATTATGGATGCATATATAATACACTGTAAAAAAGTTTGGAATATTGTATAAAACATTCATTCATTTGCTCTTTCATCCATTCATTCAACAAATACTTATTGAGACCAACCCTGTCCAAGCATTAAGTAAAATGAATAATGCAAAATCAGACAGACATCCCAGCCCTGGTGGAATACAGCTGCTTAACAATTACAACAAACAGAAATATGTTGACTGAAAAAGAGTAGCTTGCCTCTAAAGTCAGATATTTTAGTTCCATCAGAAAATTGTTGAAGTTTTAGAGGAACATGAGTTACTTTTAGAAACTCTGGAACTACCTGTCAGTAATCCTCAAAGTCGAGGTAGCCTTTTCTGTGACTTGACACAAGAAGCCATTCAAAGAAACAGTATGGCATTTTAAGATGGTATAGACACAAGTTTGATGTTGTGTGGTGTATTCACTCCTGTAATTTTATTTCATTTTTATGAGCTTCCAACAATCCAAAAACATGTAGGAAAGTAACTGGAAAAAATAGGAATAGTAGTGAGACAAAGAAAAAGGATCATGAATGTTTAGATAGTCAAATTTGCTTCAGCAAAGAAAACCTCCTCTGCAGCAAAAGCTTGCAAACTGCAGATTTTTCCTAATTCTACATCTGCTGCTCACATTTTAGGAAGCAGTTACATATAGAAAAGTCTTTTTCCTCTAAAAACATTAAAATGTCATCTGTCTTCTGTGTCTGTCCTTGAGGGACATAAAGTTGATCAATAGCATTTGTTGAGGACTTTATTCTTGGGCAATGTGAGGAATAAAGAAAAGAACTTTAAAGAGGCACAAAGCATGATACTTCACATTTTAGAAGTAAAGAATTATATAGCTTTAGTGTTCCAATCCTAAATTATCTTATAAACCTTAAAATCATAAATAAGATAAATTTACATAAAGTTGGCATAGCCCATATCCCGATCTTCCTCAACTTACGATGGGGTTAATGTAAGTCAGAATGCATGGTCCCCATAAACGCATAGTCAAAAATGCATTTAATTCACCTAACATCGTAGCTTAGCCCAGCCTACCTTAAATGTGCTCAGAACACTTACATTAGCCTACAATTGGGCAAAATCATCTAACACAAAGCTTATTTTATAATAAAGTGTGGAATACCTCATGTAATTGATTAAATACTATACTGAAAGTGAAAAGTAGAACGGTTGTCTGGGTACAGAATGGCTGTAAGTGTATGGGTTGTTGCCCTCGTGATCACCTAGCTGACTGGAAGCTGCCTCTGCTCAGTAACACAACAGAGCATCTTACTGCATATGACCAAAATTCAAACTTAGAAGTATGGTTTCTACTGAATATCACTTTTGCACCGTCATAAGGTAAAAAAAAAAAAAAGTGTCCATTGAACCATCGTTAAGTTGGAAGCATCTGTACTGTCATAATGTCAAGATAAGTTTAGCAAGGATGATCTTGCATCTCTTCCGTCTGGTCCTGAAACTAACCTGTGTACTTTATTCCTACAGGAAAGTGGATGTGCTCTTTTTGAATTTAACTTAGTTCCCCTTAAAGCAATTTTCTTCTCTTCCTTTATTTGCTACTGAGGGACTCTGCTCTTTCCAACCCAAACTGTGTGAGGCCAGAAGCAAGTGTTAGAGGCCATGACCAGCTCATCATGCAGCTCCTTTTTGAATTAGTTAAAGCAGCCTCTGTGAGTCACAGCAAAGTGCGCTGGGGTCAGTCCAATCACCAGATGAAAAAGAAATACAATCCTTTCTGTTCGCTCATACCTCAGTGATGCCACTTCCTTTTTCTCTTATAGATACGATAGGGGGGAAAATCTGCCATGACAAATTTCCTTCTGTGTAGTGTGAACTGGAGTTCTGCTATTTGTGTGTTCTGGCTGGCTTCAAAATGAACAAAATCCATCTCAGAAACTTTGGGGCCATCAGGGAGAGACAAGGTAGCCCACTCAAAGCTTTTCCCTGTGTAAAACTGCTGGCTTTCCTTTTTATACTATTTGCTAATTTTAAAATGCCCACTTATCTGCATTTCTGCAGACTACCTAACCTGTTGGCAAAATCTCAAATTGTTTCTAAACTGGAAGAGAAAAATGCAACATGACAAATGAGAAATCTTGTGTAGAATATTTTCAGGTGAACCTTGTCTCTCAAAGTATTTTTTTCCCAGAAACGCTGAATTATGGGTCACCAAATCTACATCTGCTCACCAAAAAGACTATTGAACATACAGATGAATGTACTGATCTCTAATCTTTCTTATAAACAGAGCCAAAGAGTTTTTAATAATGTCCAAGGTTCAATTCTCTTGTGCAGAAACCTTTCATGTAAAGGTAGACAATAAGATGTTATTAGGCAATATATTTCAAATTTAATGCTATCAGCTACAAGACTCATTCAGCTTTAGATAGGTGGATATAGATACTGGTTACAAAAAAAAGAGTGTAAATGCTCTTTCTGTATCCTTTCCTCAGGTGGTGAAAAACTACTTGCAATCCACTCGACCTCCATCCTCCTTTCTTTTTTTAATTTAATCCACTTATATGCTTCCAGAAGGCATAAAGGAATGGAAAACATTGCTTAGATTCTCCTATCAAATCCCTTTTATAGCATATTTTTCTCTACCAATTCAAGTCTATTAATTATCCCTCTAATATCGTTCCTATATCAAATTTCTCTCTTTTCCTACAGTACAGCTAAGTTATGTTATGATTGGTAGATTAGAGAATTTGGGGATTGGAAGAGACATTTCAAGTAGTCTAATTCAAACAGCATCTCACACTTCTATCCAAATGCAAGAATATTTTGCTTACGATTTTTGAGAAACAGTCTTCAGCATGTGCTTGAACACATTAACAAGCTTCTCACTCTCTCTGTAGATAGATGTATAGATATAGATATACATAGATCACGTACATACCACCAGTATATAATTCAATTTTATTAAACCCCTCTCAGAGTTAGTTATTAATTACACTGAACTGAGACATTGTCCCAACTTACAACCCTACCCTCTCCCCGTCTCAGCTCTTTCTACCCCCAAGAGTAATCTTCCTAATAGGTCTTGTTTTATCTCCCAGAGCAAAACTAAATCGTCTAGTCTTCCTTCCAGCTCTTCAGATACATGAGGACAGCTTTTATATTTCCTTATGTTCCCCAGGTCTTCAATTAGCTAGGTTGCTTCTGATTTCTTTGGTGATTCTGTAGAGAATATATAGCAATCCTTCTAGGATACCCATACCGACAAATCTTTTGCTTTTTAACGTTGACAATTGTATTATTAATTTGTTTCTATAAGTTTGGGGTGTTGCTTCAAAGTGAGATCTTGTAAGCCATGTAGATTATGATATATTTTTAGCCATCACAACATTTCTTGTTTTCTATAAGACCATTTATCACAGTCTTAGGTAGGGTTTTAGATCAGTATTTTTTTTTTTAACACCGTGGACATGGGTAATCAAAGTTTCTCTTCTACAGAATTCAAGACTTATGGCTGATTGTTGGAACATGAAGATACGCTACTAGCAGCTGTGATGTATTGGTTGTGTACTGTATCCACAGTGGAGAAAGTGAAAAGTTTTGGATTGTCAGAGAAAAATTAGCCTACCGTCTCCTTCCTCTTTGTAGTAACTTACATTTCCCATTTAAAGCAATCAATTGCTCAGACTGTAATAACTCCATTAATGGTAACATTAATCCAAACTTTCTAATAGGAAAACTAAAAGTTACAACAACAGTCACCAGGTGCTTTGCTCCTGTGAACTGGGGGAGAATCAGGAATACAGTACGAAGGAATGAAATTTCTGTGTTCAGTTGCTAGCTATTCATTTACTACCTGCAACCCTTTCTAACTTCTACCAAGTCTCAAACTTTAAACTGGTAGAAATAACTTTTATTCTTTAATTTGCCCCACTGTTGTCCTTAGCCTATATTCTATCTCTCATGGCTTATTTCTCAAAGCTGGAAGATAGCTCCTTTTAAGTCAAATTAGTGTTGGACAATGTAAGGATTTCATAGCCTTCTTTTATGTGACAAGTTTGAGGCTGATATGAAAATTTTGCTTTGAATACTAACTACCCACAATTATTCAAATGTAGCCACTTTTTACATAGATTTTACCGAGATTGTCTATTCTGAGTTTTTCAGGTGATGCTACAAATAACTATATTATTTAGAACTTCTTACTCACTATGCCACAGTTTACTAATGCTTTTTCCTGGCTGAGATAATCAGTTAGAACTATCATATACAATAGTGCATGCCAATGTAGATCTTCCTGAGGAATTTGACATGTTTAATTTAATCAAGAATCTGGTTGTCCTTTTCTTGGTATGAAGAAACTGAAAACAAAACACAAACAACAATCAAAACCAAGAGAAAAAAAAAGGTAAAAACAAAGGAAAAAACCCAGGTTACAGTATGAATACAGCCCTGAAGTTTGGAGGACCAGATCCTGAATGTTCCTGAAGACACATTCACATTGCTTTAGGGTACATGTCATCTTCCTGAAAATCACAATGCATTTTACAGTTTTTTTCTTTGTGAAAAAAGATAATTGAAAAAAAAAATCATGAATATATGCAAGAGTGGCTCTAAAGGAAACTGCCTCTCAAGTCTTGTCTAAAACATTGTATTTCTGAAACATTTAACTAAATAGATTCTTCATCATTTAAGCGAATAACAGAAGATGAGATAAGCCTCTAATTATAATTGACAATAACACTCTGGTATGATATGACTTGTGCCTCTGGTACTGATATGAATGCCTCTGAGTGTGACTCTTGAATTCCATCTTTGAGTGTTTCCCCATCAAAACCCATGGAATTTTCTTTTGACCAATTGGCCACGTTTGATCAAAAAATAAAAGCAATATGTTACATTTTACTAGAAGCTACTGTCACCACGTAAAGTGACACTGTCAATTATAAGAAATAGTTCCATGTATTTACTCATTGGAACCAATTTGGTTCTTCTTTGATTAGCCTTTTTTGTGTATATTTTTGCATCCCTTCAGCTGCATTTAGATATAAGAACCCTAAGCATCAGTTTGGTCAGCTATCTGTAATCATGGATACTTTTTTATATTGCTGGGCATAGTTTCTCACTATTTCATGTTAATTAATAAGATAAGTGTATACACAGAGTGTGCCCTGTGGCTACAGCAAAAACAGTCCAGGAAGCACAGACAGAACAATTGAAAGTAGACTGTTATATCCTCTACTGACTTTCTATTCTGTTTCCTTGGATGTGAATTATGACTCCAATAATATGCTTTTGGTGAAAAAAAAAATGATATCTGGCATCTTGTGAGGGAGGATCTGAAGAGTTTTTAAATTATATTTTGTCATGAAAATACACATCTTGTCATCTTTCTTTAGGTGTTAGAATCTTTCATCTCCCTTGAAAGTTCAGATTGATCTGTGACATTTTTTTGAAAAAAAAATCGTATGTCACACACTTTGAATGTGTTGTGCATATCTTTGCTTCAGGAAGCTCTGACCATGACTAAGAAAGGCAAACTGAATTTTCCACCCTACCACTGACCTTGGGATGGTGTTGGAGTGCCCTGGGAATCAGACTGCCCTACTTTGGGCTGTTCTAGGTAACTCAATGACATAATTGTTGATGTGGCTTAAATTCTGCAATTGAGGTTTGCACAGACAAGATAAACTTCCTCATCTCCTAGCCTTTGGTGGATACTTTTAGAAGGAACCTTGGATTTTGACCGGAACCAATGAAAATCTTAGTCCAATTTCCAAAGAATGCTAAACTACAGTGTCTCTCTCTGTTTCTCTGTCATTGTCTCTGTCTCTCTCTCTCTTTCTCTATGTGATTTTCTTAGGTACCAATATCTTTTAGGCAAGGCCATTCTAACTACTAACTTTACTGGAATCTGTGAATGTGCTAGCCCTAGGGTTTGGGAAGTAGGTTGAATAAACTTTTGAAGACAGGGTTAATAACAAAAAGCATGTTATTAATTCCAACTATTAAATAAACCAGTTGATGTTCTAAGGCAGGATTTGATATCGCTGGTACCATGGGAAAGGGGAAGGGATCAAAGGGCTTGCTTGTGCTTGAAAGATGTCCTTGAACAAGCAAAAGTGAATGGAAATAATACGTGAGTAGAGGAGTTGGTCTTCACCCAGAGTAGCAGGGGTGAAGGCCAAGTGTATGTGCACAGATGTGGGGACAGTGGTAGAAGTGATGGGAAGATAGTCTCTTCTGAGTGTTCGTATTTTCTCAATAAAAATTGAACTAGGACATCAGTTGAGAGAGAGTGTGGAGAAGTATTGGAGTTTTGAGGAAACAGCATAACATACAAGAAAGAGTCTCTAGGCTAGTAGTCAACTGAATGAACATGGGGAATTTCATGGGACAGCTAAACGGCATATGGGACCACTTGGAGCTTGTAGTCACAGCAGACAAACTGGCATGTCTGTGCTATATAACCTGCAGATGCATCACATTGTCATGATTATAAGGATGGAGTAAACATATAGATTTAACCAGGGTCAGGGCAAAAAACTTCAAGTTGTATGCAAGGCAGTGATAATAACAATCAACAATAACACTTAAGATGGGTAAGAAAGAATGTAATGCCATGGATGGGAGAGATTAAATGTAAAGATACATTAAAATAAATGAATAATAGTCCTCAGTGGGAGGAATTTTCTAGAATTGCATGATTAGAGGGAAAGAATGGGTAAGATTGTGTTCAGGAATTGACATGATTGAAATTGAGGTTGTGGAGAGTACATTTATTGAAAATACCATGATGATAAAAACACCTGCCTATAACCATGAGAGTGAGTGGCTAAAGTAGTTAAATGACAAAGTCCTTGTGGGTATACGTGTGTGTGTGCGTGTGTGTGTGTAGTTGTGTGGTGTGTGTCAGAGAGAGTGAGAGAGAAAGTTCAAGGAAACAGGAAAACGAAGCTAGAGATTTAGAATGATCATCAGTCAGCTTTATGAATCTTGAAATCATCAAGAAATATGATGAGGGTAGTACTGGAGAGAGACTAACAGGGGGTGATGTGTATTTTTATAGAGTGTAGGTAGAACCCACGTTGGATTCAGAAACGACAACAAGGAGAATGAAAAACTCATTCTCAGTTCCAGAGTTCCCAGCACAAAGTCTGGGGGAGAAAAACCAGCCATCACTTGATAAAAATTTTTGGAGAAGAAATATTCTCAGGGAAGACATCAGTGTTGTTCAGAGCAAGAAGGTGAAGGGAATAAGAGAGAAGAGATTGAGGAAATATAGAATTTTGCTTATGATGGATTTCATGCTCCAAAGAGCACTATGGACTCATGTCAAGAGTTGGAGAGGGGCTTCCCTGGTGGCGCAGTGGTTGGGAGTCCGCCTGCCGATGCAGGGGACACGGGTTCGTGCCCCAGTCCGGGAAGATCCCACATGCCGGGGAGCGGCTGGGCCCGTGAGCCATGGCCGCTGAGCCTGCGCGTCCGGAGCCTGTGCTCCGCAACGGGAGAGACCACGATAGTGAGAGGCCCGTGTACCTAAAAAAAAAAAAAAAAAAAAAAAAGAGTTGGAGAAGGATGGGAGATAGAGAGAGGAGAGGGGCAATACAGTGTTATATGGGGATAAGAGTTTATTGACCATTTGTGTCTTTCATCCTTAAAATGTATGTTCATGTCTTTTGTTAGTTTTGTCAAGAACGTTTTTGATATAATTCTTTTTTTTAACATCTTTATTGGAGTACAATAGCTTTACAATGGTGCGTTAGTTTCTGCTGTATAACAACGTGTATACTAATTCTTAATTGCATATTTACTTTTGGCATCCTTCATTCATTGCTAATAAACAGATTAATGCCATTGGATATTTTATCTTTTCAATGTACTAGTCTTTTGACTAATCCAGAAAATGGCAAAATCTACATTCCATCTTGCATTTTTGGGTGATCTGTAACATTTGTTGTATAACTTATTCCTTCAATTTTTATGTTACTTCTCTCAAAGCAGACACATTTTCTTTGTTCTTAATCATTCTTGATTTTCCTCCTTCATTCTTTGCTCTCCCATATATTATAGTATGGATCATGTAAGACAAGTCAGAATTCGCTCTCCCATATATTATAGTATGGATCATGTAAGACAAGTCAGAATTCGCTCTCACTGCACAGGTTTTCAGAATGGATGGGACAAACAAGGAGACTTATGATAATTAGAGCATTCCTAGAGAATGAAGAAGAAGGGGTAAGCCATAGGGGTATCAAAATAAGGCTGTAGGGGGGTTTTCTATGTCTTCATTTCCCCAGTCAACATCTAACATATGAAATCAGGTGGCTGTCTTTGTGGTTATGAAATAGGTAAATGTTCTCTCTTTTGGAAAACAAAACAAAATGTAGTTTGAACTTATGATAACTGACTCTATATACTTTTTTCCTCTCTCCTAGTCATAATAGACTGTTAAGATACATGGAGATAAAACATTTTCCATTTCAGGATGCAGTGACTTGGTAATTAGGTGCAAAATCTGTGACTGAGAAAAAATAATATATAGTGATACATATCATTTCATAACATTCATCTTATTCTCCAACTAGCCAGGAAGTGAATAGCTTGTTAATGAGAACTCGAAGGGGTAGGGTGGTGAGAGAGTGGGACAGAAAGATTGATTAAAGTTCACTAATGATCCCAAGGCATTACAGCCCTTTCTTCTTGTATAATTTTTCCTTCTCATCATGTCCTTCATTGAGTCCTACTTTCTTTCATTCTCTTTTCTCTACTGTTCCCACGCCCCCCAACCTGGGCTTATCTGGGTCAATCAAGGATTTAGATTAATTAGTTTTCTTGTGGTGGCAGATAGAGAATATTCCAACCCAACCATGTGTTACTTTTACAATCAGAACTAATAAATGCTTAATTTTCAAGCTAATAAAGTATATTTGAAAGACAGGAAAACTGAACAATTTCAAGTCATTATGATTTGTTATCTGGATATGTCCTCGAGCTAATATGCCTGATGATACTGCCTTCTTATGTTTGCAAAATCCCATAGCCCAAAATGCTGCCCTGAAATTCTACCTGGAATCATTCATTTTGAACACCAAATAGTTTTCCTCAGGGAATGCAATGCAAGTCACTGATATTTTGGTGTTAGGTAATGTCATCAGAAATCCCACCAGTTGGCTAGTGACATAGGAAGTATGGGCAATATTTGTGATTTACTAGAAATAGCATCTCAAATCCCTGATGTAATGGGTGGAGGGTGGGAAAGGAACACAGGCTTCCATGAACTATGAGGGCAATGAGTGCTTGTGTTTGGAGCAAGAAAAGTGCCCTTGAAAGGGATTGATTAATAATTCTGAGTGGAAGGATAGTTCAAAGTTGAAGGGTTCGACTCTGATGCCAACTTGGTTGTACTACTGCTTGTGAGTTATGTTTGCTGAGGAATGGTTTTTGGAACGGTTTTTAAATCTCATTTTCCCAAGTTTAAAATACAGAGTGATTACATTTTTTGAGTTTTTATATAGTGATCCTACATCCTGTTTTGCCAGGGAAAATCCTAGTTTACAGCCATCTCCCATCATCTCATCTAGCTGACGTTTGTCCTATATCAAAATATCCAAGTTTGGAAGATCCATTATAAGGCTGTCCTGAATAAAATCTATTTACTGAGAATTTAGCACACAGTTGACTCTTTGTACCCAATAAATGGTGGTCATCATTATTAGAATAATAACTCCCAGTTCTACCGCATTCCTTATTGTCTGCTGCTGGAAATTCCTCCAGCCTCAGTTTCTTTTTAGACTAAAAATACCATATAGTGAAAATAGCACATACATTTCTTAGGATTAATGAAATAATGTGTGGATTAACAGTAAGAAGAACACATAAAATTATTGATAATTGTGGTTTTAATAGTTGATAACTTTATTTTTATTATGAAAAAATGACTCAAATGAACTGTATCTTAATTAAGATAGACTCAAACTGGTGGATTATTGAATCACATTCTATAACCAATGGCCCAAAATAGATTTTTAAAGGATTTGGGAAGTTCATGAACAGCTAAGGACAATGAATTTGCTCCAAAAGATCTTGAGCTCTAAGTGTGTAAAGTGTTCTTGGTATTAATTTTAATTCATGGACATATTTTCTATGAAAGATCTGGATCATTCAGAAATCCAAGTGGCTCACTATATCCATAGACCCTGCGTATTTCCTGCTAGAACAGGATACATTATTAGTATTCCAGAGCATATGATCCAACGATTTACAGTATTCAAAATCCTGTGAAGACTGTGAGAATACTGAAAGTTGTGAGAGAAAAAAAAAAGCTAAGAAAAGAATAAAATGATGAGCATTTCCTTCACGCTTGTTCCCAGCTGAGACTACAGCTGCTTGATTCATACCATCTGGGGATGTCTAATTAGAAACTACCTAGAATAGGCTAATAAAGAAGTAATTTGAAAATAAACTTAACAAGATCAGCAGCAGTTCAGATCCCAGAGTGCTAGGAGTTAAGGTTGCATGAACTAATGGATCAATGAACAAAAGAAATATTCACTAATCCCTGCACTTGAACAATATTATTACTGAATAAAGCAAAGTGCCATTTGTTTCTTCAATGCATAATAAATATGCCAAATACTGACTGACATTTAGGCTAGTAAATGACATTTTAAAAAGCTATTCATATGAGACTCTTGCACAAGCTCCCTGCTACATTGTGGTTTAAATCATTTTCCAATTTTAAGTCCATTTTTAAAAATACAATAATGTGTCATTTCAAAACAAGTTTCTGTTTAGGCTACCAAATGATTTGGCCAATGACGGTCAGATTTCTACCCTCAAAAATTTTCTTTGGAGAAATAAAATAGTATTTTTTTTTCCTGTTTTACCAAATTAAAAAAAAAAATTCGTTTAGGGCTTCCCTGGTGGCACAGTGGTTGAGAGTCCGCCTGCCGATGCAGGGGACACGGGTTCGTGCCCCGGTCCAGGAAGATTCCCACATGCCATGTAGCGGCTGGGTCCGTGAGCCATGGCCGCTGAGCCTGCGCGTCCAGAGCCTGTACTCCGCAACGGGAGAGGCCACAACAGTGAGAGGCCCGCGTACCACACATACACAAAAAAATTTCGTTTATCAGTCTCAATGATTTAGATGTCAAGGTGTCATAGAGATTTTTCAAATCAAAATCATACTATGAGGGCACAAATGATCGGCACTTGAAATGCACACCCTGAGATTGAAAAAACAAAATGTTTAACTCTTCAATTTTTTAATCAGTGCATTTTTACTTGTTGTATTGATGTCAATTCCCTATCACCAGATTGAGTCTCACAAAACAACACTAGTATATTGTATACAAATGACACAATATGGGAACACAAAAATCATTTTGCTTTTATCATAATAAAATAGTCATTTTTATTTGAAGTATTGAGAATTAAGAATATCTTATATTCTTGTCAAATACATTTGCATCAGCAAAACTACCTAGCACATAGAAACTCATATTGATACATAATAAAAATGGTCTAGAGACTTCCAAACTCTAGAAAATTTTAATCTTAATATTTTTCTATTAATTAGCCAAATTAGTAAATAACTTTAATGTTTTGCTGTCTCCATTTTCTTTCCTAAGAAAGAAATAACAGTTCCATCGCTGGATAAAGAAATACTTTTGTGTGTTTGGGTTTACCTAAAGTATATTATCGCTATTAACACTGACATTATAATCACTAACTTTATAAATAAAAAATATCCAGCTCTCTCTGTGAAAGGAACTGTGACATAATAAAGCTTGAAACATCTAGGAATTGTGGTTTCTAGTTGTATGTTTTCATTACCCCATCTGTTATCAAAATATAATTGTATATTGTTTCAAAGAAATAATAAAAGAGAAAGTATTAAATGTTGCAATACTGGACAAAGTCACACACAAGTTCTTTTCTTTTTTTTTTTTTTTGCGGTATGCGGGCCTCTCACTGTTGTGGCCTCTCCCATTGCGGAGCACAGGCTCCGGACGTGCAGGGTCAGCGGCCATGGCTCACGGGCCCAGCTGCTCTGTGGCATGTGGGATCCTCCCAGACCGGGGCATGAACCCATGTGCCCTGCATCGGCAGGCAGACTCTAAACCACTGCGCCACCAGGGAAGCCCCACACACAAGTTCTTATCAAACATGAACATTCTCCCCTATCATTTTATTATTTTTGCTATTTCTTTTAGAATCTCAGAGTAGTAAAGTGGGTTAAAAACACCCATACAACAAAACTCGTAATTTCTTTATCATTGATTATATGTAATATATTGCCAGAGCTATTTTTGACTTTAGGGAAAAAAATGAAAAATGCATATTCAACATTAGCAGACCATCATCAATATTCATTAGGTAGAGTATTTGTAAACAAATGGAAGATATTCTCTGGACATACACGAGTTTAATATGTAGATCACAGTCACCAAGACAATTTAAAACTGAAATAGATTAAACACCATGGTGTGTATCCCCAGTTTATAACTATTATTTGTAGGTCATCTTACTTGTGCTACTATTAATTTTATTACTTTGAACATCAGTTATTTCTATTTTTTATACATCAGAATTAACTATGAGGAAAATAACCTGTATAATCTAATGAGCTTTATGTATTACTAAAATGAAAACTGCATTGGGCTTCAAAGACAGCGTTCTAACAGAGAACAGAGCAGAGCACAGGTGACATTTCTTAGCATTCCAAAATGCACATCAATTAAATCAAGCTGATAACAAACGGCACTTTTAAATAATTAAGGTATGATTAATTGGGAGCATATCAAGAATCATCGCAAAGTGGAAGGAGGGGTTTAAAAACAGCTGGAAAATGCCCTACATATTCTACAGCATATAATGCTCCTGGGGGAACCCCTTTGGACGGGAGATTGTATTAACAAAACATGTAAACAGACTAGCACTGGTAGAGGAGGAAATTTTCAACTGTGAAACAGGAGGTTGCTCTAGATATATAAATTAAATGGTAGAAAACACCAACATAAGAATAGGAGATTATAATGAACCCAAGTACAGACGTACAGGAGAGAAGTTCATGGCAACTGTTGGATAAAGGAGGTGGGAAAGGAACAGTAATGCAGGGAGAATTCGTTACACTTTTATTCACTGAACTCAAACATGGCAGTGTACTGCCATGTGGAACTTTTGTAATCAGATAGAAGATAAAACTAACAGAAAGCACAAAGCAGTCACTAAATCTTTTTACTATCTATGGATTCTAGGCACAGCCGTGAGATTTATTTGACAAAAGGATTGCTTGAAAACAGCAAATTGTGTCACTGGGTGTTTTTCTTTGGAAAACATTATATCACTTCAACTTTTTCAACTTCAATTCTTACAAACTTACAATTCCATATTGGAGTAACACACACACACACACACACACACACACATACAATTCACCAGAAATGATATGCATTTTAATTGGTACATTTCATAAGAGTCAGTTGGTCATATTAGTCACAGAAGATTACATTTGTCAGAAACATTTTAATAATTATAAAAACATACTCCTATCTTGTAAAGATTATTCAGCCATTTGGAGGAGGAACAAAGGGTAAAAATGATCTCTATATTTCACAGTTCATGCTGGGGCAAAATAAATAATTTCTATCAGGAGAATATTTTAGTAATTATTTGTTAAATTATTACAAATAATAATACAGAGTATCACCTTAATACAGGTCACTACTGTAATAGAAAGAGGGTTTGCCTGAGTATAGATTGCTTCCCAAAAAGTTGCTTCATATTTAAGCACAGTGCTATTCAGAGTGTGCTCTATATTTAGACAGAGTTGATGTATTAGGATGATCGATATGAAAATGTTTTTGTCAAATATAACACAATATCATTTCCTTTGACAATGTAATTGAGATGCATCCAACCTACATGATTAAATTTACAAATTCTCAGTTGGAATAGCAAGAATGTCCAATAAATAGAGTCCAAAGACAAATTCTACTCCTGTTTTTACTACTCAATACCTTCTTTGAACATGACAATAGCTAAAATTTGCTGAGTCTCAATTACCTCCCATGGAAAGTCTGAAACCATTCAATTATTCATTCATTTTTTCAGAAATCTTCATCAGGCCTCTTTCCTGTGCCATGGTTATACATTCTATTTGTAACAATGGACAAACATGAAGATTAAATAGGATAATATATAAGATAGTTATTTTTAAACCATAAAGTTCCAGGTAAGTGTAAAATTATTTTATTATGAATTAAAACTAATTTAAAGTGTGAATGTATTTTTAAGAACATAAAAGAAAAATGAGAACAGTGTCCATCCACAGAGGACTCTTCAACTAACTCCAGATATGGCCACACAGCAGACCACTCAAATTTCTGAAAAAAGAAGTATATGCTCATAAGGAAAGCCCTTGGAGACATGCTTTGATGCATAAACGAAGATATGAAATAAACTTCTGTTAAAAATAAGAAAAGGAGGGCTTCCGTGGTGGCACAGTGGTTGAGTCCACCTGCTGCTGTGGGAGACACGGGTTCGAGCCCTGGTCCAGGAAGATCCCACATGCCGTGGAGCAGCTGGGCCTGTGTGCCACAACTACTGAGCCTGTGCTCTAGAGCCCGCGAGCCACAGCTACTGAGCTTGTGCGCCACAACTACTGAGCCCACGTGCCACAACTACTGAAGCTCGTGCGCCTGGAGCCTGCGCTCTGCAACAAGAGAAGCCACCGCAATGAGAAGCCCGTGCACCGCAATGAAGAGTTAACCTCTCTCGATGCAACTAGAGAAAGCCTGAGTGCAGCGGCAGAGACCCAATGCAGCCAAAAAAATAATAAATGAATAAAATAAATTAAAAAAATAAGAAAAGGAGAAACGCACACATACACATATATATATACACAGAAGGACAAAATACGTGTGTATGTGTGTCTTTATATGGATGCGCATGTGCATGGTTTCTGGGAGGAAGAGATATTGGTGGGGGAGGAAAAAAAATTCTCTTCCTCTTTTCCCACCCCATTCTCCCGCTTCTCCATTCATTTCTCTCCTTTCCCTGATTTTTCTCATTTTTTTCCTTCCTCCACTTCTACCTCTTCCAATCATGTTTGGATGGTTTTCCATATATTGTGTTACGTTAAAACAGATTACAGTGTTTCTTAGTGATGGGATCATAGGATAATTTTATATATTTGTTTTCACTTTCTATAATGCTCCATCCTTTTTTTTTTTTTTTTTTTTTTGCGGTATGTGGGCCTCTCACTGTTGTGGCCTCTCCCGTTGCGGAGCACAGGCTCCTGACGCACAGTCTCAGCGGCCATGGCTCACAGGTGCAGCCGCTCCGTGGCATGTGGGATCTTTCCGGACCGGGGCACGAACCCGTGTACCCTGCATTGGCAGGCGGACTCTCAACCACTGCGCCACCAGGGAAGCCCAAAATGCTCCATCTTTAAATTATGGTATGTTATTAAAAATTCTTATTCAGTTCAGTCATGCTTACACAGATATTGGCAAACTTTGAAGCTTTACAAATCTGAAACAGTAGAGCAGGGGAAATGATTCTTGATGAAACTAATGTGTTTCGTTAAATGAATGGGTAGCATTTCCCCCTTGACTTTTTTTCTCATATTTCTAAATTAATTGAGAAGAAACGTTTAAACAGTCATAAGTCTGTTTTCCACTTCCTAGGTCCTTTCATTCGTTCATTCATCTATTTTTTTCATATATTTACTTATTTGTTGAATAGATATGTATTAAACATACATCTTGCCTCAGCCAGTGTGCTATGTGATAAACATATAAAAATGAATAAATTACAGTATAAAGTTTATGGCTCTTAAGAAGCTTAAAGAATACAGCCATTTAAACTAAAATATCTACAAAGTCTAATAAGCTCTGTAGTAGAGGTGTGCTAGTTGCAGAGGGATGAGAGAGGAGAAAGATATGTAAAATATGCTTTAAGTTGATGTCAGGAAAATCTTAGCAAAGAGGATAGTTTCTACAGAGTACTTAAGAAATTATGGTAATCAACTCGTGTAGGGATGGAACGAATCACTTAAGCAAAGAAAATTCAAAGCACTTAAAAAAAATTCAAAGCACTTAAGCGAAGAAAATTCAAAGCCATGTAGGATTAAAACAGCCTGGGAGAGTGAGGTCAGCAAGATGGCAGCATAGGAGTTTCCAGGGCTCATGGGAGCTCTAGGTTGTATAATGATATAGATGCACAACAGGGCCGTATAACAGAACAGCATTAGTCCTGTAAGTCAGGTCATGAAGGCCTTGTATAATGTGAAAGGGAATTTTACTCTGAAAATGGGAAGTGTTTTAAATAGGAAAATATCGGTTCAAAATTTGACAAGTCAGTAACTTTTGTTTGGACTCTTCCTCTATTCTTACTTTTTCCCTTTGACTCTCTATTTCTTCTCACAAGTTCGTTTTCAAGATTCGAGAAAGTAGAATTCTTCATTTCTATCTTTTCTATATTTCCTTGTCTTCTTCCACCGGGTTTGAATAGGGAGAGATTGAGAAAAAATTCTTAGAAACACACATTCTTATCTAACTACTACACTTCCAGGTGAATTCAGAAATCCTTTTGTTCTTACATGGGCACAAAGATATATATTGGAAGCTGTTCACTGAAATGCTATTTATAATCATGAAACCTGGAAGCAAATTATTTATCCCTTAATAAGGACATGGATAAATAAATTTCAGTATGTCTGTGTTATAGAAAAATATTTAGCCCTCTAAAAAATGAGTTCGCTGCATATGTACTGACAAAGAAAAAAAAATTGTGTAAATAATAGGTAACCTTTATAAAAACTGTACTAAAATGAAAAATGATATATAGTCACTGTATATTTTGTACAAATATAAAATTACAGAAAAAAAGAACTTTGAATATTAGTACAGGAAGAGTAGGAAAAATTAGCTGCACTTTGGGTTCTATATATTATAAATGAATCTCCTCAAACATATATGATAATCATATTTTTAAAATGCAATAAGCTTATATATACAAATATTTGATTAGGGTTTAATAGACACTTTCACAAAATATATATTTTAATAAAGCTTCCATATACAGCAGTCACAATAAAATTTAAAATGAGTTTTTCTCACCTCTTTTATTCAATTAAATAATTTTATTTTCTTCTCATTTTTGCTTAATAAAAGTAAAGCGTTTTTCATTCATCATGAAAGAAAATTAGTTTTAGATTACTAGGAGTTATTTCAGAATAATTGCGAATAATTAACCTCAATTACTAAAATGCTCAAAGAAGGAAGTTGTATAAAAATATGCACTACTCACTGCATGGATAGCCATATTAAGACAAAAATGGAAAAAGAGCATAAAATTTGCTTTGCTGCTTTTAACTCTGAAAACCTGAATATCTATTCAACTATTAATTACAAGAACTTAGCACAGGGAACTGTATTCAATATCCTGTGATAAACCATACTGGAAAAGAATATTAAAAAATAAATGTGTATACATGGATAACTGAGTCATTTTGCTGTACAGCAGAGATTTCCACAGCCTTATAATCAACTACGCTTCAATAAAAAAATTTAAATTAAAAAAAAGAACTTATGAAACTTTATTTCTGCTTTGGGTATGCTTAACCAGTTTTTACCTAATGAGCTTGCATTTTTCCATTTGCCTAATGATTAAAAATATCTGAGAAATTTTTTTAAAATTAAAAAAAATCAGAGAAACTATTGAAAAATCATTTCATTGTGTACTCATGCTAAATAAAAAAATAGAAAGCTTTATAAATAACTATTATTTATTAAAAATGAGTCTCAAATTCTAAACACAGGCCAAACTTTCTTAAGGCTTTGGATATCATCCTGGAGGGAGTATGAGTCTGTTCTTGTTCAAAATGTATTAATTTACTTTCATTTATTTGGGGGTAAAAATAAAACCTTTCCAATTTTTGTTTACTTGACATAAATGTGAGAACATTATTACATTTTTCCACATGCAAAACACTCTCATCAAGTTTATTTCACTTATGAAGTTCATAACTATTTCAAAAAACAGTTGAGTTATAAAGGACCACCATCATCCCCCCACCACATATACCCTTGAGAATAAATAAGCTGTGGGAAACTAGTTTAGTATCCAATTACATCTATTTTTCTTCAGAAAGTGATTTATATGAATCTGACTATACACAGTTATGCCACGTAGTATAAAGTTAACCATATTACTAGATAATCGTAATATAGTGATCACAAAAAATGCTATATATGCATTTTGGGCAGTGTCTCTCCCTCTCTATTTCTCTGTCTCTCTCTGTATCTCTGACTTTCTCCCTCACTGTCTCTCCCTCTATCTTTTATACTTATTTTGAAAAAAGAAATTGTCTATCTGAGTTTATAACATAAATCCCAGAATTGTCTGTAAACTCTCCCTAAGCCTGTGTTGTACTTGGAATCTATTAAGTTCATGAGAGAGTCACAGACTTCACAGTTACGGATTTTCCTTCACTTCCAAGGGGACTGAAGTTCTGAAATGAACTTTAGTACATCCATTTTAATATTCACTGCTGCCTGCAAGCTAGCTGCAGGTTATGTTAGTTACCAGAAACCACACTAGTTTGCAATATAATTTTGACTATTGGTAGGTAAAAATTTGCAGGCAGCTGACTCTAGCCAAAGGCAAGCTTTGCGATAGCAACATAATCCCTAGGAGAAAAATGTGAAATAATCTAACCATCTAAACATCAAAAGGAAATGCACCTTGCTTGACAATATTTGGAACAAGATAATGGTTTCTGAAGTTGTTCAACATTTATGAAAATATAGAAATTAAGATAACAGTCATTTAAATTGTATACATACTTAATACATTCATTTTTCATTATATGGAAATTTCTTTTTTAAAATTTTTGAGTCCAGATGTTTCAAATTATGAATAATTTGTCAATTTATGCTTAAAACTAAACTTGAAAAATGTGACTGGTCATTCCCATTAAAAAATAGGACTCAAAGTCTGTTCCACTAAATCAAGCTTAAATTAGTGATTGTGTGTTTAGATGTAGTTGAAATCTAAGCATTTGTATCAAAAACTCTTAGACTATATATTTGGCAAACTGGCTGATGTCTTTGACTTGAAAGACATTAAGTGACAAGGCATACAATGGAATGTCTCTCCACATGGAATGAGAATGAAGGATGTAGTAATCATTCTCAAGTTTCAATGTGGAGACTGACATGGCTGGTTTTATTTCTTAATCTAGCTTCCTTGTTATTTGGAAGAGTATTTTATTTTCAAATCTGTAAAGTGAAGATTGTCTCCTGTGGTAGACAGAATAGTGGCTCCCCGAAATGTCCACATCCTTATCCCTGGAACCTGTTACTGTGTCCCCTATCATGGCAAAAAGGACATTGAAGATATAAGTATCCAAGGATCTTGAGATCGGAAGATGATCCTAGGTTATCTGAGTGGGCCCAATGCAATCACAGGGGTCCTTATATAAGTAAGAAGGAGAGTTAGAGTGACAGAGGAGATGAGTAACTTTGGAGCAGAGGTTGAAGTGATGTGATTCCAAATTGAAGAAAAGCGCCATAAACAAGGAAAGCAGGTGGTCTCTAGAAGGTAGAAAAGGCAAAGAAATGGATTCTCCTCTAGAACCTCCAGAAACAATGCAGCTCTTGTTTTTAACCCATAAGTCCATTTTGTACTTTTTACCTCGAGTACTGTAAGGTAGTAAATTTGTGTTGTTTTAGTCCACTAAGTTTGTGGCAGTGTGTTACAGGCACTATAAGAGACTAATACAGTTGTACATATAGTTATAAAAATAGTAGATATAGATCTAGATTTCCTGACTCTCTGCCTAAGATTTTATATTTTTAATTACACATTACTAGTGTTCTATTAATTTTTTCTTATATTTTAATTTTTATAGTGAGAGAAATTTTGAGTATATTTATCCATAAAATATATAATCATGTATAATGTACATATCTATATATATACATACACAAATGTATATATTCAAAACTCTAAAACATTTTACATCCTAACACTAGAAATATAACTCTCATTTCTATTTGTTTAGTGGTGTGTTTTCTTTGGAATATTGCCTACAGTCTATTTGTGAGTTGCTTCACTAGGCTGAAATAAAACACAAGGGTAGTGTCAATGTCAAATCCCAATATTTAATCCCAAAACAATGTGAAACCCCCAGATGACCCTGTAGTGAGTTGGTATTGACTACTGTGAGAAATATATAAGCAGGGCACAGAGAATCTATACATTTATATATATATATGAGAAACATATTTTTTTTCCATTTAGAGTTACTTTAAAAAAAAAAGCTTACAGTAAACATTTAAGTAGGTATATTTACATAATATTTAATTTATTCTTACATGCAACCGATTGCTGACATATGTTTTGATTCCAAGGTGGACTATTTTTTTCCAGATAATAATTTTGTGTATGTGGTACTTCTCCCTAATATTGGTGTGTAGAAAATAAAATATGAACCTAGGTTTTAATCAGGTAAAGTTTTGACTTAACCAAAACACCCTAATCAATGCCAGCACACAAAAGGATTATCTGGAGCTGTGTCACTGCTTTATAATTACAGAGCAGCATTCTACATTGCTGTTACTCTCTTTGTCATTTCATTCACTAGTGTGGCAACTCAAGAATGAACTGTACTTTAACTTTTAAAGAACAGACACAAAGAAATAGAAAATGGGAGGCAATATTGCTAGTGTTGTTGTGTAAACTAATTTAGAATTTAATATTTAACTGCAGAAATTGTTTTCTTAACCATTGCCTGATTAATCTGATAGTTTTCTAGACAGGAGTTTCGTCAACAAATTAACATGACCAGCTACAGAAGTTGAAGGTCCAGTGCAAAGTTAAAATATGGGACACCTTGTTCAAAATTATTAAAAACTTCATTCTAGCACGGGGCTCTGTGCAAATGCATAGGTCGCATACTTATAAACCCAGCCCTGAAAATAATTTAGTTATAAAACTTTAAGGCAATGGTGCATATCCATTTTTTAAATTCATAATCATATCCATATCTGTATCTATATATCTGTATTAATGGCTATGACTACATACAATTTCAGAGTAAAATTTTAAGGGTATCTTTATTGATAATCTTGTCCAATCTTGTGTTTTTACAAAGGAGAAAGCTGAGCCACAGAGCATTTTAATTATATCAGTAGCTGAGATTAGAAATAAAACTAGCATCCTTCTAAACATATTTAGGCATTTCTCTTAACTGCCAGTTTAGTGCTCCTTCTACCATGTCAAAAGACCTCCTTGCTCGATATCACTAAGAAATTGAACTGCATATTTCTGTTCTAATTCACCATTCAAAATAGCCTTTGAATAGAATGTTTCATACTGTTTTCAGCAGAGTAAAGAATGCTGATGACACAGAGTTCAAGAATTTTCAAGGACTGAGTAAACGGTGATAGTTATATAATAAACAATATAAATAAAATAATTACATAATTTACTGTCTAACCTGGGATACCTTTGTGAGTTAATAAGGGCACTATTAATAACTATGTTGAGATAACAATGAAAATAGTACTGTCTTGAGCAGAACTGGATTTACAACAAAAGCTACAAAAGCTAGCATCTAAAGAAATTTTAACACCTTGCCAGGTATTGTCTTAAGGACTTTGCTTGCATTCAATTCTTGTTTTCTCAGAACAGCCTTATGAGCTCTAAGCACTCCCATTTTACAGATAAGAAAATTAAGACATGATGAGTGACAAAGCTAGTTTTGCATCTGAAGATTCTGCATATGGATAAATATATTCATACTCAAGTATGAAACTGGGATTCAGACCCTGTCCCAGAGTCCACATCATGAACAAATATGCAATGTTATCTCTCATATATTCCATGGGATAGGCTGGCATGGATTATTTAAGCCATAAGGATAAGTACTATAAAAGTAAGAACTTGTGATAAGATCTCCAATGATCAGACCAGGTACTTTCATAGCCTATCCCTAGCCTCACTCCTTGACAGCAACAACCTGATATGAATCAGAACCCACTTCCCCCTCCCTGATGTCAGTGAGGTGAATCAGGGAACCGAGCTTATATCCTCATCTGGAGGCAACAGAGATGTGTTAGTCAGTGCTCCACTTTCACCAGGAAGTTGCCAGTGGGTGGAGGGAATAACTGAACTTCTACCTCAGCAGTCCTCAAGGGGACAGTCACCCACTTTTGGTAGAGTGATGTTAGTAGGGCCCAACAGGAAGCTGAACATGAACACCCACCCACTCCTCATGTTAAAAAAATCAATAGAGTTCTATTGGATAAAAAAAAGTCCAGAGTCTCCTAAGATCAACAATATCCAGGATACAATAAAAAATCATTTGTCATACAAACAACTAGGAAAATCACAACCTGAATGAAAGAGAATCAACAGATACCAACAACAGTAAGATGAACTGGAATCAACCAATTCATCCAAGAGATTGGAATCATTTGATAAGAATTTTAAAGCAGCCATTGTCCCAGTATTTAAATAAGCAATTTTGCATTTTCTTGAAACAAATGAAAATAAAAAATTCTAACGATGATTTAGAAGTTATAAAAAGTAACCAGGGCTTCCCTGGTGGCTCAGTGGTTGAGAGTCTGCCTGCCGATGCAGGGGACACGGGTTCGTGCCCTGGTCCGGGAAGATCCCACATGCCCCGGAGCGGTTGGGCCCATGAGCCATGGCCGCTGAGCCTGTGCGTCCGGAGCCTGTGCTCCACAACGGGAGAGGCCACAACAATGAAAGGCCCGCATACCGCAAAAAAAAAAAAAAAAAAAAAAGTAACCAAATGGAAATCATAGAACTGAAAAATACAATAATGGAAATGATACACTCAGTAGATAGGCAAAATAGTAAAGTGGAGACAGAGGATAAAATCAATGAATTTGACATACAAATATAATTTATTTGGTCTGGACATCAATAAAACTGACTGGGAGAAAAAAAAATAAACAGAATCTCAGAGACCTATAAGATGATAATAAAAGAGATAAGAAAGATAGCATGGAGGGTTTCGGTTTCGGACGGAGCGCAGGGAGAGGACTGGGGTTGGCGCCTTGAACATAGCCTGAAGGGGTTAGTGCACCACGGCTAGCCGGGAGGGAGTCCTGGGAAAAGTCTGCACCTGCCGAAGAGGCAAGAGACTTTTTCTTCCCTCTTTGTTTCCTGGTGCGCGAGGAGAGGGGTTTAAGAGCGCTGCTTAAAGGAACTCCAGAGACGGGCGCGAGCCGCGGCTAAAAGCGCGGACCCCAGAGACAGGCGGGAGACGCTAAGGCTGCCGCTGCCGCCACCAAGGGGCCTGTGTGCGAGCACAGGTCACTCTCCACACCCCTATTCCGCGGAGCCTGTGCAGCCCGCCACTGCCAGGTTCCCGGGATCCAGGGACAACTTCCCCGGGAGAACCCACAGCGGGCCTCAGGCTGGTGCAACGTCACTCCAGCCTCTGCCGCCACAGGCCCGCCCCGCATGTAGTGCCCCTCCCTCCTCCCCGGCCTGAGTGCGCCAGAGCCCCCGAATCAGCGGCTCCTTTAACCGCGTCCTGTCTGAGCAAAAAACAGACGCTCTCCAGCGACCTACACGCAGAGGCAGGGCCAAATCCAAAGCTGAGCCCCTGTGAGCTGTGAGAACAAAGAAGAGAAAGGGAAATCTCTCCCAGCAGCCTCAGAAGCAGCGGATTAAAGCTCCACAATCAACTTGATATACCTTGCATCTGTGGAATACGTGAAGCGACAAGGAATGATCCCAAATTGAGGGGGTGGACTTTAGGAGCAAGATCTATGATTTTTTTTTCCCTTTCCCTCTTTTTGTGAATGTGTATGTGTATGCTTCTGTGTGAGATCTTGTCTGTATAGTCTTGCTTCCACCATTTGTCCTAGGGTTCTATCCGTCCATGTTTTTTAAAAAAATTTTTTTTTCTTAATAATTAATTTTAATAACTTTATTATACTTTTCTTTCTTTCTTTCTTTCTTTCTTTCTTTCTTTCTTTCTTTCTTTCTTTCTTTCTTTCTTTCTTTCTTTCTTTCCTTCCTTCCCTCTTTTAGACAACGAATCATCCCAAATTGAGGAGGTGGTCTCTGAGAGCAAGATTTATGATTTTTCCCCCTTTACCTCTCTTAGTGAGGGTGTATGTGTATGCTTCTGTGTGAGATTTTGTCTGTATAGCTTTGCTTCCAACATTTGTCCTCAGGTTCTATCCGTCCCTTTTTTTTTTTCTAAATAAGTATTTTTTAATTCAATAACTTTATTATACTTTATTTTTACTGTATCTTCTTTCTGTCTTTGTTCCTTCTTTCCCTCCTTCCTTCCTTCCTCCCTCCTCCTTCCCTCCTTTCTTTCCTTCTTGCCTTCTTTCCTTCTTTGCTTCTTTCTTTCTTTCTTCCTTCCTTCCCTCCTTTCCTTCTTTCTTTCCTCATACTTCTACTAATTCTCTCTACTTTTTCTTCCTTTTATTCTGAGCCGTGTGGATGAAAGGCTCTTGGTGCTCCAGCCAGGAGTCAGGGCTCTGCCTCTGAGGTAGGAGAGCCAACTTCAGGACACTGGTCAACAATAGACCTTCCAGCTCCACATAATATCAAACGGCGAAAATCTCCCAGAGACCTCCAACTTAACACCAGCACCCAGCTTCACTCAACGACCAGCAAGCTACAGTGCTGGACAACCTATGCCAAACAACTAGCAAAACAGGAACACAACCCCACCCATTAGCAGAGAGGCTGCCTAAAATCATAATAAGTCCACAGACACCCCAAAACACACCACCAGATGTGGACCTGCCCACTAGAGAGACAAGATCCAGCCTCATCCACAACACAGGCACTAGTCCCCTCCACCAGGAAGCCTACACAACCCACTGAACCAACCTTAGCCACTGGAGACAGACATCAAAAACAGCGGGAACTATGAACCTGCAGCCTGCAAAAAGGAGACCCCAAACACAGTAAGATAAGCAAAATGAGAAGACAGAAAACACACACAGCAGATAAAGGAGCAAGATAAAAATGCACCAGACCTAACAAATGAAGAGGAAATAGGCAGTCTACCTGAAAAAGAATTCAGAATAATGATAGTAAGGATGATCCGAAATTTTGGAAAGAGAATGGACAAAATGCAAGAAACAGTTAACAAGGACCTAGAAGAAGATGAAACAAGCAACGATGAACAACACAATAAATGAAATTAAAAGTACTCTAGATGGGATCAATAGCAGAATAACTGAGGCAGAAGAACGGATAAGTGACCTGGAAGATAAAATAGTGGAAATAACTACTGCAGAGCAGAATAAAGAAAAAAGGATGAAAAGAACTGAGGACAGTCTCAGAGACCTCTGGGACAACATTAAACACACCAACATTCGAATTGTAGGGGTTCCAGAAGAAGAGAAAAAGAAAGGGACTGAGAAAATATTTGAAGAGATTATAGTTGAAAACTTCCCTAATACTGGAAAGGAAATAGTTAATCAAGTCCAGGAAGCACATAGACTCCCATAGAGGATAAATACAAGGAGAAATACACCAAGACACATATTAATCAAACTGTCAAAAATTAAGTACAAAGAAAGCATATTAAAAGCAGCAAGGGAAAAACAACAAATAACACATAAGGGAATCCCCATAAGGTTAACAGCTGATCTCTCAGCAGAAACCCTACAAGCCAGAAGGGAGTGACAGGACATACTGAAAGTGATGAAGGAGAAAAACCTGCAACCAAGACTACTCTACCCAGCAAGGATCTCATTCAGATTTGATGGAGAAATTAAAACCTTTACAGACAAGCAAAAGCTGAGAGAGTTCAGCACCACCAAACCAGCTTTACAACAAATACTAAAGGAACTTCTCTAGACAAGAAACACAAGAGAAGGAAAATACCTATAATAACGAACCCAAAAAAATTTAGAAAATGGGAATAGGAACATACATATCGATAATTACCTTAAATGTAAATGGACTAAATACTCCCACCAAAAGACACAGATTGGCTGAATGGATACAAAAACAAGACCCTTATATATGCTGTCTACAAGAGACCCACTTCAGACCTAGAGACACATACAGACTGAAAGTAAGTGGATGGAAAAAGATATTCCATGCAAATGGAAACCAAAAGAAAGCTGGAGTAGCAATTCTCATCTCAGACAAAATAGACTTTAAAATAAGGACTATTAAAAGAGACAAAGAAGGACACTACATAATGATCAAGGGATCGATCCAAGAAGAAGATATAACAATTGTAAATATTTATGCACCCAACATAGGAGCACCTCAATACATAAGGCAAATACTAACAGCCATAAAAGGAGAAATCGACAGTAACACATTCATAGTAGGGGACTTTAACACCCCACTTTCACCCATAGACAGATCATCCAAAATGAAAATAAATAAGGAAACACAAGCTTTAAATGACACATTAAACAAGATGGACTTAATTGATATTTATAGGACACTCCATCCAAACACAACAGAATACACATTTTTCTCAAGTGCTCATTGGAACATTCTCCAGGATAGATCATATCTTGGGTCACAAATCAAGCCTTGGTAAATTTAAGAAAATTGAAATTGTATCAAGTATCTTTTCTGACCACAACGCCATGAGACTAGATATCAATTACAGGAAAAGATCTGTAAAAAATACAAACACATGGAGGCTAAACAATACACTACTTAATAATTAAGTGATCACTGAAGAAAGCAAAGAGGAAATCAAAAAATACCTAGAAACAAATGACAATGGAGACACAACGACCCAAAACCTATGGGATGCAGCAAAAGCAGTTCTAAGGGGGAAGTTTATAGCAATACAAGCCCACCTTAAGAAGCAGGAAACATCTCGAATAAACAACCTAACCTTGCACCTCAAGCAATTAGAGAAAGAAGAACAAAAAAAACCCCAAAGCTAGCAGAAGGAAAGAAATCATAAAAATCAGATCAGAAATAAATGAAGGAAACAATAGCAAAGATCAATAAAACTAAAAGTTGGTTCTTTGAGAAGATAAACAAAATAGATAAACCATTAGCCAGACTCACCAAGAAAAAAAGGGAGAAGACTCAAATCAATAGAATTAGAAATGAAAAAGGAGAAGTAACAACTGACACTGCAGAAATAAAAGAGATCATGAGAGATTACTACAAGCACCTCTATGCTAATAAAATGGACAATCTGGAAGAAATGGACAAATTCTTAGAAATGCACAACCTGCCAAGACTGAATCAGGAAGAAATAGAAAATATGAACAGACCAATCACAAGCACTGAAATTGAAACTGTGATTAAAAATCTTCCAACAAAGAAAAGCCCAGGACCAGATGGCTTCACAGGCGAATTCTATCAAACATTTAGAGAAGAGCTAACACCTATCCTTCTCAAACTCTTCCAAAATATAGCAGAGGGAGGAACACTCCCAAATTCCTTCTATGAGGCCACCATCACCTTGATACCAAAACCAGACAAAGATGTCACAAAGAAAGAAAACTACAGGCCAATATCACTGATGAATCTAGATGCAAAAATCCTCAACAAAATACTAGCAAACAGAATCCAACAGCACATTAAAAGGATCATACACCATGATCAAATGGGGTTTATTCCAGGAATGCAAGGATTCTTCAATATACGCAAATCTATCAATGTGATAAACCATATTAACAAACTGAAGGAGGAAAACAATATGATCATCTCAATAGATGCAGAAAAAGCTTTTGACAAAATTCAACACCCATTTATGATAAAAGCCCTGCAGAAAGTAGGCATAGAGGGAAATTTCCTCAACATAATAAAGGCCATATATGACAAGCCCACAGCAAATATCATCCTCAATGGTGAAAAACTGAAAGCATTTCCACTAAGATCAGGAAAAAGACAAGGTTGCCCACTCTCACCACTCTTATTCAACATAGTTTTGGAAGTTTTAGCCACAGCAATCAGAGAAGAAAAGGAAATAAAAGGAATCCAAATCAGAAAAGAAGAAGTAAAGCTGTCACTGTTTGCAGATGACATGATAGTATACATAGAGAATCCTAAAGATGCTACCAGAAATCTACTAGAGCTAATCAATGAATTTGGTAAAGTAGCAGGAAACAAAATTAATGCACAGAAATCTCTGGCATTCCTACATACGAATGATGAAAAATCTGAACGTGAAATCAAGAAAACACTCCCATTTACCATTGCAACCAAAAGAATAAAATATCTAGGAATAAACCTACCTAAGGAGACAAAAGACCTGTATGCAGAAAATTATAAGACACTGATGAAAGAAATTAAAGATGATACAAATAGATGGAGAGATATACCATGTTCTTGGATTGGAAGAATCAACATTGTGAAAATGACTCTACTACCCAAAGCAATCTATAGATTCAGTGAAATCCCTATCAAACTACCACTGGCATTTTTCACACAACTAGAACAAACAATTTCACAATTTGTATGGCAACACAAAAGACCCCGAATAGCCAAAGCAATCTTGAGAACGAAAAACAGAGCTGGAGGAATCAGGCTCCCTGACTTCAGACTATACTACAAAGCTACAGTAATCGGGACAGTATGGTACTGGCACAAAAACAGAAAGATAGATCAATGGAACAGGATAGAAAGTCCAGAGATAAACCCACGCACATATGGACACCTTATCTTTGATAAAGGTGGCAGGAATGTACAGTGGAGAAAGGACAGCCTCTTCAATAAGTGGTGCTGGGAAAACTGGACAGGTACATGTAAAAGTATGAGATTAGATCACTCCCTAACACCATACACAAAAATAAGCTCAAAATGGATTAAAGACCTAAATGTAAGGCCAGAAGCTATCAAACTCTTAGAGGAAAACATAGGCAGAACACTCTATGACATAAATCACAGCAAGATCCTTTCTGACCCACCTCCTAGAGAAATGGAAATAAAAACAAAAATAAACAAATGGGACCTAATGAAACTTCAAAGCATTTGCACAGCAAAGGAAACCATAAACAAGACCAAAAGACAATCCTCAGAATGGGAGAAAATATTTGCAAATGAAGCAACTGACAAAGGATTAATCTCCAAAATTTACAAGCAGCTCATGCAGCTCAATAACAAAAAAACAAACAACCCAATCCAAAAATGGGCAGAAGACCTAAATAGACATTTCTCCAAAGAAGATATACAGACTGCCAACAAACACATGAAAGAATGCTCAACATCATTAATCATTAGAGAAATGCAAATCAAAACCACAATGAGATATCATCTCACACCAGTCAGAATGGCCATCATCAAAAAATCTAGAAACAATAAATGCTGGAGAGGGTGTGGAGAAAAGGGAACATTTTTGCATTGCTGGTGGGAATGTGAATTGTTTCAGCCACTATGGAGAACAGTATGGAGGTTCCTTAAAAAACTACAAATAGAACTACCATATGACCCAGCAATCCCATTACTGGGCATATACCCTGAGAAAACCAAAATTCAAAAAGAGTCATGTACCAAAATATTCATTGCAGCTCTATTTACGATAGCCCAGAGATGGAAACAACCTAACTGCCCATCATTGGATGAATGGATAAAGAAGATGTGGCACATATATACAATGGAATATTACTCAGCCAGAAAAAGAAACGGAATTGAGCTATTTGTAATGAGGTGGATAGACCTAGAGTCTGTCATACAGAGTGAAGTAAGTCAGAAAGAAAAAGACAAATACCGTATGCTAACACATATATATGGAATTAAAAAAAAAATGTCATGAAGAACCTAGGGGTAAGACAGGAATAAAGATGCAGACCTACTGGAGAATGGACTTGAGGATATGGGGAGGGGGAAGGGTGAGCTGTGACAGGGCGAGAGAGAGTCATGGACATATACACACTAACAAATGTAGTAAGGTAGATAGCTAGTGGGAAGCAGCCGCATGGCACAGGGATATTGACTTGGTGCTTTGTGACAACCTGGAGGGGTGGGATAGGGAGGGTGGGAGGGAGGGAGACGCAAGAGGGAAGATATATGGGAACATATGTATATGTATAACTGATTCACTTTGTTATAAAGCAGAAACTAACACACCATTGTAAAGCAATTATACCCCAATAAAGATGTTGAAAAAAAAAAAAAGAAAGATAGCATGGGACTAAAAATGTATTCAAAAAATAATGACTGAAAACATCCCAAATTTGGTGGAAGGCATAAAACTAAATATTCAAGAAGCAGAGCAAATCCTGAGTAGGATAAATCCAAAGAAATCCATGTCAAGACCCATCATACTTAAATTTCTGAAGGTGAATGACAAATAAAAATCTTGAAAACAGAGAAAAATCATACATTTTATAGGATAATAATTAAATGATAGTAGATTTCTCATCTGAAATCACAAAAACCAGAAGAAAGTGGAAAATAATTTTTTTAAGTACTGAAAGAAAAAACTGTGAAGTGTGTATTCTATATTCAGCAACGATATCCTTCAGTGGTGGGAAGAAAATAGACACTGTGAAATGAAGGAAAACTAAAAGAATATTTGATAATTATGCTTAAAAAGTAGGAAGATTAAAATTGGACCTGCATAGAAATAAGGTTTCTATACTTCACTCAAAGTGGTAAAACTTCAATAACACTACACTATAAGTTATTGTATATATTTACATTATTTTAACTAGAGCAACTAAGAAAACAAAACAAAATCATATACCCCAAAACAGTAAAATAAAGATGGAATCCTAAGATGTTCATATAACCCACAGGAAGGGAAAAAAAGAGAAACAGAGGAATGGGTAACTTAGTAAACAAACAGAAAACAAATAAAAAATGGCAGACAAGCCATAACATACCAATCATTAACTTAAATATAAATGTTGTAAATAAACCAAGTCCAACAATATGCCCACTACATGAAACTAACTTCAAATACAACATAGGTAAGTTGAAAGTAAAAGTATAGGTAAAGGTATATCAGGTAAATATTAATTTAAAACATGTAGGCAAGACTATATTGATACCAAATCAGCAACATAAAATTTTAAAAAGTTAGAAAAGGGGCTTCCCTGGTGGTGCAGTGGTTGAGAGTCCGCCTGCCGATGCAGGGGACATGGGTTCGTGCCCCGGTCTGGGAAGATCCCACATGCCGCGGAGCGGCTGGGCCCGTGAGCCATGGCCTCTGAGCCTGTGCGTCTGGATCCTGTGCTCCGCAACGGGAGAGGCCACAACAGTGAGAGGCCCGCGTACCGCAAAAAAAAATGATAATAATAATAATAAAAAAAAGGTAAAATTGTTTCTAAATATTTTACAATGCATTTTCATTTACAAAAATAACATTGTTTTAAACATGATTAGACTTAGACATACACACAATTATTTTTTAAGAGTGTTAATATTTATAAACTTTGTCTACCTTCTTTCTTTCTGAAATGACTTCATAATTTCCCTTTCAAATTCTCCTTTACTTGATGAAACTGAATTAAAATATATTCACATGCAAAATAAAAACAGACAAAAATATTCCACTTATTCTTCTGTGCTAAAAGAAAGTCCCTTTGAAACAGATATCCTTGATAATAAAAGTACTTACTTGCACTGTCTTAATTACGCAAACGAAAGTTCTGAACCTCCCTTGTTCATAAGGAGAGGAGGAAGAACATTTCCTATAAAGGAAGTAGGCTTAAGCCAGAGACTTGTGACTTTAATAGGGAAAGCTGCTCAACACCAACCCTACTCCACCTCAATTAAAGTATGAAAACATTTGGGAGTGGACTGGTTTATTTCCCTTCAACCTGAACTGATATAAGTCACCGTATGATATCTCTCAGACCAGAGTTATGGGAAACAAACAAAAAATACCTCTAAGCTAATAGACACCAATTACACATGAATTAATAACATTGGAATGGTATAAGTCCCATCCCCTAGGTTGACATAGATGGAAAAAAATTCTAAGATATAAAATAAGCTTTATCTCTGTCCTCCTTTCAGCAGTGTATCGTTTAATCAGAATATACAGATAATATTGATGCATACACAAATATGCTTTTTTATAAATTAATGATAACGATATTTATTTTCATTGCTGTAAGTTTGGTTCAGGCATATTGATTGGCAATAAAATATCTACTTAACTACACAGATTAGTTAATTTAAAAAACTTAGAATATATTTTTTAGAATATTGGCACTCATCCTGTCCTTGAAGTTAAAATGAGATGTTACATATGTCTTCTGTGTATGGCTGAGCATGTGTGCTTTATTTCCCCATCTTCATCCCTTCAGAGTACTCTGTGTGTGTGTTCTTTATATCTAAATTAATGCTTAATCATTTCAAAAAAGAGGACAACAACTTGATAGCTCATTCTGCCTTACCACATTGGAGAGAAATGTGCTTGCTTCCCAGTTACCAAGTTAGTGTAACTTTATTAGTAAATTAAATGATCTTTTTAAAAAAATGCCCACAAGCTAAAATTCAGAAGTAAGACCGCATTCTGAAGCTCTGTGGGTTGCTTATAACTATCAGATCATCTGCCTGTTTTATTACTGTGGGGTAAGAGAGATTTTATTACTGGAGGAAAAACTGATATATCTCTGAAAGACAGAGAGATTGGTGATTAATTCAATCAATGTTTGGCTTCTCTCAGTAGCTTTATTCTCTAGGAACCATTTGGTTATGATTGTGAGCAAAGAGCTTAACCTCTATTAAATGCAAACAGAAGAATAGCAGGAAGTTATGAGACAGAGAAAAGTTGTGTGAGTGAAATGGTTTGATTTGTTTGGAGGAAGTACTTGCCCCAGAAGACAACAATGCAGTTCACATTATTGAGTAGAGCAGTTCTACAGTGTGCTCCTTCGTAACAGTCCCGTCCAAGAATTTTAGTGGCAGAGACAGCTATTATTCACTTCCTATTATTTTCAGGTATCATGTTAGATTTTTATATATTAATTTCTTTAAACCATACACAGCCCAGTTATGTATTCCCATTTTACAATGAGAAAATGGGGGAAATACATGCTTTCTAGTGTCAAATCACTTGCCTATCATCATCCAGGTGGAAATTAGTGGAACTAGTATTGTCTTAAACTAATGCCAATCTCTTTTCACATAAAATATAGGTTCCACAAATGATTTCTAAAATAAAATTAACTAGAAAAAGACAAATGACCCAACATACAAAATATACTGCATATATGAATAGTCAGAGATTTCAGTTTTCAGTAATGCATGGATAAGTTATTTGAACTATACCTCCCACTGAAAACAGTCCAAAATACCACTTATGGTACATTTTAAAACACTTTTTAAAAAGCATTGAGAGTTTACAAGATTTTAATGAGTTATCAGCTCAAACTTAAAGACAAAAGAGGAATCCAGAGAGGTGAGGATATTACCTTTCCAGCAGGACATTTCTGATCCCTACAAATATACAGGTTTATTTGACAGTCTCAGGGTAAAGGAGAAAGAAACAAAAGTCTCAGTCTAACAGATGTTAAGAAGTGTAACAAGAGTTCTCCTCCAAAAAGTTAATATCACCAAAGCCTACACCCTCAGAGTAAGATGAACCAGATGTAAACCTGTCCTATCTTGGACCTATGACCTGGACCTATGTGACCCAGCTAATCTCAAGACGAACACTGTGTAAGGTAGCCTCACTTATGTAGTGACCAGGTAGAAGCAAATTCAAATACTTTATAACGATATCTTCAACCTAAACCTTACAATATTTTCAGGGAACACAATAAAACAAAAGGAAAAATTAACTAGAATTAACAGAAACATTAAAAAAATAAAGCTAAACCCACAAAGTCTTTAAATATTGGACAATATTGGATGATGATAATATATATTTTACTGCTCAGAAACTTTTAAAAAGTTCCAAAAATTGCAGAAGAAAAAATGATAAAAATATGTGGGAGATTAAATAAATATAAATGTAATTACTCAAATTAAAAAAAAAAAACAATCAGGATATGTTCTCAAGCAGATTAAACAAAATCAAAGGTAGAATTAATATACAGGAATATAGGTTAGGATAAATTATTTATAATTTAGCATACAGTTGTAAAAACATAGAAAATAAAGTCTAAAAACAGGACACAAAAATGTATTAATAAACTAGCAATGTTGCCATCTTTAAAGTAACAAGTCTTGGTCATCCAAGGAAATTCTTTAAATAGTTGCTCTTACTTTTAATCATACAAATCCATCCCAATAGGCAGTTCAGATTCTGGAATATTCTTTTGACATCAACTTTGTATTTTCAGTTATTTAGCATATCAGCTACATTTCATTTTGGCAATGGTGTTTTCACTTTCTAACATACCCGAGTGTTGTTTGTAATAGGCAGTTTGTTTTATTTTATATGTTAGTGACTCTTCTCTCTGAGGATATAATGCTATTTACATTTTACTTACTTTCTTTTGTTAATTCTACTTCCTTAATATTTGTTTTGTTTCCTTATTATATCTTTCTTTTATTGTTTTTATTCAAACATTCGATGATTGCCGGTTTTCACTTCATATCTGGTGTCGAGGGTCTGGATTAAGTATTACAAGTAAAGATTGTTTCTTCTGCTCACGTGAGAATATTTGAGTCAAGTAATTGCAGGTTCTAGTTATTAAAACTCTGGTTGTGCTACTTATGTGAGGGTCAGAATGGGAAAGATTTTTGTGGTTTGGGCTTTCTTTTCAGTGCTCAATATGTAGGTTTCTGAAACTGGGGCCATTTCTGTCTCTTCTGCTTGCTATGGTGTTCAGGGACTCTGCTACCAATGCTTGGGAGCACCTGTCTTTGAACTCATAATTTAGAGAGCTGAACAGAGTGTTTTCTTCTAAGAGCAAAGACTTCAGGCAAACATTGACTATGAATAAGGAGGACAAGCATGTGTAATAAATTCCCTGATGGACTCATAGTGTGCCCAAATTCCATTACTTCTACTTCTGATTCAAGGTTTTTTTGTTTGTTTTGGGGTGTTTTTTTTTGTTCAAACAAACAATAACATTTATAGAAAGTCTTCATTTTTGACAGTATGGGATATGGACTATGCATATCTATTGGGATTAACTGCCAGGATTTTTATATATGATTGATTGACTTTGCTTTTTTTTTTTTTTAACTTATCTATTTATTTATCTATGAGAATTTAGATGCAGTAAAATGTATAGAACATAAGTGTTCAGTTTGCTGAGCTTTCACAAATATACACAACCATTTAACCAGTATCCCAAACAACATAAAGACCATTGCTCTACCTCAGAAGAGACTTTAATCTTATGCAATTTATACCACGGGCTGCCAACCCCCGGGCCGCAGACTGGTATTGGTCCACGGCCTGTTAGGAACCAGGCCGCACAGCAAGAGGTGAGCGGCGGGCCAGTGAGTGAAGCTTCATCTGTAATCGCTCGCATTACCGCCTGAGCCATCAGCCCACCACTCCCGAAGGCTTCCCTAGTGCCAAAAAGGCTGGGGACTGTGCTGATTTATACAATTATGGCCTAGAATACTCAGTCCTTCTTCACAAATGTTCCAGGTTAAATTTGATAAAAATGTTATGATGGGGCTTCCCTGGTGGCGCAGTGGTTGAGAGTCCGCCTGCTGATGCAGGAAACACAGGTTTGTGCTCCGGTCCGGGAGGATCCCGCATGCCGCGGAGCGGCTAGACCCGTGAGCCATGGCCGCTGAGCCTGAGCGTCCGGAGCCTGTGCTCCGCAACAGGAGAGGCCCGCGTACCGCAAAAAAAAAAAAAAAAAAAAAAAAATTATGATGTAATTTTGTGTGTAATGTTCTATAATTGAAAACTAGATTGCATTGGTTGATAGTGTTTTTGAAATCTTTCATATTTATATATTAATTACCGAGAATTGAATGTTAAAATCTCTAACTATGAGTAAAGGGTTTTTGTTGTTGTTCTCTGTTTGGTTCTGTCAGTTTTTACTCCATGCATTTTGAAGCTCTGTTATTAAATGAATATATAATACATTGAGAATTAAAATGTATTTTTTTTTTTTTTTTTTTTAAAATTTTTTTTTTTTTTTTTTTTTTGCGGTACGCGGGCCTCTCACTGTTGTGGCCTCTCCCATTGCGGAGCACAGGGTCTGGACGCGCAGGCTCAGCGGCCATGGCTCAGGGGCCCAGCCGCTCCATGGCATGTGGGATCTTCCCAAACCGGGGCACGAACCCACGTCCCCTGCATAGGCAGGCGGACTCAACCACTGTGCCACCAGGGAAGCCCTAAAATGTATTTCTGAAGAATTTACCCTTCTTATATCTCATTTTATTTCTAGTAATTCATCTTGTTTGAAACACCACTTTGGTGTTAAAGCCCTGCCTCAGCTTTCTTATGCTTAATGTTTCCATAGAATATCTTCCTTCACTTTCTTTAGTTTTAAGCTATTTTTGTCTATATATTTAAAGACCGTTCAGAGTAGACAGTGTGTAGTTCAGTCTTCTTTTTTATTCAGTCTGAAAATTATTGCCTCTTAATTTGAGTCTGTTATGGGTTGAATTGTTTCCTTCAAAAAGGTTATGTTGGGGTCCTAACACCCAATACTTTAGGATATGAACTTATTGGGAAATAGGGTTGTTACAGAAGTAACCAAGTTAAAATGAGGTCATTAGAATCCTAATCCAATATGACTGGTATCCTTATAAAAAGGGAAGATTTGGATACAGACACACCAGCAGGAACAATACGATGTGTACATGAAGACAGCCACCTACAAGCTGAGGAAAGAAGCCTGGAACAGTTCCTGCCTCACTACCCTCAGAAGGAACCAGCACCTTGATTTGAGACTTCTAGTCTCTAGAAATAACAGACAATATTTTTTTGTTGTTTAAGCCACCGGTCAGTAGTACTTTGTTACAATTGCCCTAGTAAACTCATACATGTTTAGTATGTTGCAGTTAGTCATTGATATGGCTGTGTTTAAATCTACTATGTTGCCATTTGTTTACTATTTGTTGGATTTTTTTCCCAGTTGTTTTTATTCTTAACTTTTCCAGTCTTACCTCAGATTAAATGAATATTTATAAATTATTCTATTTTATTTACACTATTGGTTGTTTTAAGCTTTGTGTGTGTGTTGTTTGTTTGAGGTTCCTGGACCTCAAGGTTGAAATTTTTAATAAAAATTTGGAAACATTGGTAGTTATTTATTCAAATATATTTTTCTGCTTCATTTTGTCTCTTATCTTTCTTGGATTCTAACTCTACATATGTTTGATGGTTTGATATCATCCCATGTCAATCTCATTTATCTCAGCATTTTCCTCTTTTATTTGAGATTGTGTAATTTCAAAGACTCTGATTTCAATGTCATTTGTCTTTCTTCTGATACCTGCAATCTGCTATTGTGTCCTGCCAGTGAACAGATAATTGGGTATACTGTACTTCTTATTTCTGGAATGTCCATTATTATTTTTGTTGTTGTTGTTCTATCATTATGACTATATTTTCCATTAGTCTTAAAATATGTTTATAATATATATCTGTTAATTTCAAAACCTGAGTTGCCATGATGTCTATTATTATTAACTGTTTATTCTTCCTTGATCATTGATCAAATTTTCCTGCTTCTTTGCATAATTCGTATTTGTTTTTATTGTATGCTGAAAATTTTAATAATACACTGTAGAAAATCTGGATGTTATTTTAAAGGGTCTTAAGATAATTCTTTAAAGGCAGTTAAATTACTGGCAGATACTTTTGATCTCTCAGGCCTAGTTTAATTCTTTATTAAGAATAGACTCTTTCAAGTTTTGTTTTTAGACCGAGGACATAGCCTTTACTGAAGGAAATGGCCCTTACTCCTAATGCACAGGCTTTCTGGGGCCTCACATAAATGTGTGAGATGTCCAGTGAAATCTCTCCCCTGTGGCTAGTCTATAACTTCAACATCTCCCCACCCTGTGTTATCTCAGCCTCAAAGTATCTGCTTTCAGCAGGGCATAGAGGTTAATTCTGTGCCTGCACAGAGCAGCCCTTGGTGAAAGTCGCTCCTAGACCCTTACTCTGACTTTTCAGTGCTTCTCTGCATCTCTCCTTACTTTCTACACAAGTTCCCGTCACTTCAGCAGTCCTCAAGTTTTGCAATCACTTCAGCAGCTCCCACCTATAATCTCTGTCTCTAGACATTATTCTTAGAGTCATATTCCTTGTGCCATAGTAGGAAAAGTGCCCCTAATCAAAGAGTCCAGCTAAATGTAGGACTTGATTCATGGCTTCCCTTCTCTCAAGGGTGACAAACTTGTACTACTTGGCACATACATTAAAAAACTGTTGTTTTATATAGGTCGTCCAGTTTTATCATTGCTTATGGTGAAAAGTCAAGCCTAATACCAATAATTACATGGTGGCCAAAACCATAAGTTCCTCTGATATAATTTATATCCTTCAGAAATTCCTTACTCTTTGGTCTGCTAGTGAAATGCTTCCCAGCTTCCTATAGGTATATTTTCTAAGTATTATATTGTGTTATTTCAATGGTATTTTGAAACGAAGAAGAAAAAATTTGTTCAGTCTACTTTCATGAATTTGAACCTCTAAGACATGACTTTTAACATCCACTAGACATACTTTTGCACAGTATTTTATTATATTTTATATCCATAATATCTCATTTCCTGTGTTCTGAGTCTCTATTCAAATACTTTGGATAAATCGTATTTCATAAAAAAATATGTATTCTTGGAAGGAGATGTTTTTAGAATTGTCCTTCTTATATGATTTACCAGGAACAATTGCAAGGATGAAAATAGGAGAAAAAAATGTAACTGAAGACTCTTTTCTCTTCCAGATCTAAAATCCCAAAGGAGAAAAAGCTGCTGAAAGAAGGAAGAAATTCCTAGCATTTTATTAAAATCCTTCTAGGGTTTAATATTTTTGTTTGTTTGTTTGTTTGTTTGTTTGTTTGACAAATGGTATTTCTTTCAATCCTTGTAACATGTTTAGTGGCAAATAGTACCATCAAACTTTACAAAAAGGAAGCACTTTTCTAAACATTCCCCCCAGATTTCATAAAATCTGGATGCAGATCTTTGATACTCCAGGTCTATTTTGTTTTCCCTGTAATATTCTGCCTTTCTAGAATTATGACCTTTCTTACCAGTGTTCTGTAAACACTCTTTTAACCTTGCCCTTGTCAGTAGTACTATTCCTTCTTAAGATATTTTCCACTAACATTCATCAGAAATAAATATATGGACCCAAAAATAATCTTTAAAAGTTTTCCTTTTTCTGCTATATACAAAATAATAATTTTATTATTGCAGGAAAAACACTCAAAACTATTTAACTCTAAAAGCTCTCCCTGGTTTAGAAACTCTAGACCTGCTTCTGTTATTGGGAATTAACATATGAAAACAGTGTTCTTAGTAATTACGCAGGGCGGTCTGTTACTGTTCAGGTGACACATAAGTCACAATTTAAAAAATACAGGGCTTCCCTGGTGGCGCAGCGGTTGGGAGTCCGCCTGCCGATGCAGGCGACGCGGGTTCGTGCCCCGGTCCGGGAGGATCCTACGTGCAGCGGAGCGGCTGGGCCCGTGAGCCATGGCCGCTGGGCCTCTGCGTCCGGAGTCTGTGCTCCGCAAAAAAAAAAAAAAAAAGAATTTCTATGCTTTTTTTTTTTTTTTTTTTTTTTTTTTGTGGTACGCGGGCCTCTCACTGTTGTGGCCTCTCCCGTTGCGGAGCACAGGCTCCGGACGCACAGGCCCAGCGGCCATGGCTCACGGGCCCAGGTGCTCCGCGGCACGTGGGATCTTCCCAGACCGGGGCACGAACCCGTGTCCCCTGCATCGGCAGGTGGACTCTCAACCACTGCGCCACCAGGGAAGCCTATCCATTGTTTTCAAGCACATTTTTGTACAAAACTAAGACTGCTAGAAAAATGAATTCTTTATAATCCCATTGGTATTTCTGATGTTTGGAACTCTTTGTTAGTTTAGGTATATACCAGATTATTATTTTAAAGTAAGAAGGATAAGAAATATAGGTAGTAAAATTTACATGACCTTGTTAAATTCTAGAATATCCACTCTGGCTAACTGGGCAGAAATGAGAATAATGAAAGAGAACTCAGTTTAAATACTAAATGAATATAGTTGACAATAGAAATATAAACATAATAATATGAGTAAATTGCTTCTAACTGAGGCCTTTAGCTAAATAGGAACTTAATATTAGTTACAAAAAATACTACTTCTATGGAGATGACAATTTTTTTTCAGAAATGGTAAATGGTATTTTTAAAAAGTTTTAAAAATGGAAATATGTTTTCTCCTCTTATAGTGAAGTTTCTACTAAATTCTCATGATAACAATGTTTTTACAATAAATTATTTCACTGTCAAACAGCATATACTTGATTAAACAAAGGGAAAAAGAGAAGAAAAAGGCATGAAACAAAACCTCTCAACAGTCAGGCTGCCACCAATTGCTTTCTTGTTTAATTTGAATTGTTCAGTAGCTAATCATAGTTTGGCACTTTCTTGCCATCAAAGCGTTTCATGAAATTATCCCATTACAATGTTTTTATCAGAAGCAAAATTAACATGGCTGACAGTTTAATTGATGTTTCTTTTTCTTCTAGTGCCATTGCCAACTAAACAAATTGTACCAAGTTTTGATATGCTTTTTTGTTAATTATTTATACAATTGTAGTCACTGATATTTTTGTTGTTTTTAAGTTTCAGTTTCTTGGTCAGAAATGAAAATAGTGCCAACCTTGATCAACTCACCAACCTTACTTTCTAAGGAAGTTTCCTCTAACACTTACTGGGTAGTAATTGTTAATACTGGCTGTTGTTTTCACATTTGGTTTCAGTAATTTTCAACTTTCCTGTTGAGGCAAAGAACTTAAGAATCCTGAGAAACCATTGGGGAAAGAATCTTTCAACCTAATCTAGAGGTTCTCTTCTTTCAAACTTCTTAGTTTCAGTTTTAATATTTTTTTAATTTAAAAATACAGTTATGTAATTGAAATAAGAATTGTTTTGCAGAAAAATTAATACTTTATCATGAAATTTTAATACTTTAAGGCAATGCTTACATAATTATAATAAATCCAAAATATTCCTTTCAGCACCAGTTAAATGCGAGTGTACAATTTCATGCCGCATGCACCCTGTTACTGTGGGACTTGCTTCTGCCCTTCATTTACCCTCTGGTCCTGCCGTTTGACTTTTTTTTTTCTTTCTTTCTTTTTTACTTTTTGAGGAAGTTTTTTCTGTAGTAAACACTCTCCTTCTTCATGCGTCTATTTAAAATGTTGACCTTACCTTAACCTACTCTGATAATCCCCCAACACATGGCTCAACAAACTAAGGATCCGGCTATATATATTTTAGTCTTTGCAGTCCATTTGGTCTCTGTGGCCAACTCTGCCATTGCAGTGTGAAATCAGCCACAGATAACACGTAAATGAACAAGTGTGACTGTATCCCAGTAAAAACAGATGATGTGCCAGAAGCCCACAGGGTGTAGTTTGCTGCCCCCTGCACTAGACCTTTGGAATGAAAGCTTTCTGAAGGTAGAAGTTTTGTCTGTTCTTCTCACGGTTCTAACCATCATTCCCAAAAGTGTCTGGTACTTAATAGGTGTCCCATAAATTTTTGAATCTGTTGAACATACACATAGAATAAAACATTTAGCAAAATAAAATATATGGTTTGGAAAACACTTGGATTCTGTACAAATAAAAGCTTTTCTGAGTATTTATTTGGCTTGATGAATTACTCTGCCTGGAATAACAGAGCAGATTCATCTTTTCAATTGAATCAGAGCCACTCTGGATATTGTGAATTTGGTTAAAATAAACAGATTTTCCTTGCTGATTCCTAGAAACACTTTTATATAGTGACGTGTTCTTTACTGTCTTTGAATTGCACGCTGTTGTCATGCTGAGTTATTTCCAGACATAGATTTCAAGTCCTTCATCATGTTTGGGTTAGAGATATCATTAACTTAGTAGTCTTGCCATTTTGTCTGTCTTTGAGTCTGTTCTTTTGATGGAATATTTTCACCTTGATCAACGAGTATAATCCATCAGTGTCTGGTTGCTTGAAGTTATTTTCCTTAATACCAAGCTTAATTTATACCCATCTTCATACCTCAACACATTGCACAATGGAAAGCAGAAACAAAAATTATTTTGGAAAATGGAGCTGACATCTATGTAGAATACCCAGTACAAGCAATTGAACCTCAGAGAACTCTCCGTTGCCTGCAGGGTTTTTTATAGGTGCAACCGCTCTCCCATGATCACTTATCATAAAGCAAGAGACAATTGGGCCAAGGTAGCTTCCTGCCTGCTTTTGTGTACAAAAAATAAATAGAATAGAGCAAATAAGGTAAAAAAAGAAACCAAAAACAAACAAAAAGAAACAGTACCACAGCTGGAGGCCAACTTTAAAGAAAAATGATGTTGATAGCTATCCTGCTAGTAGCTGGACTTCCTACATCCTGGCAAAGCAGTTTTTATAAAACATATTTAAGGTTTATAACCACTTGGAGGCTGGAAAAAGAGTAATACATTGAAAATATGTTTAATGTTTTGAACCACTCGGTGGCCAAGAAGCAGCTTCTGCTAACATTTATTTAACGCTTAGAGTCATTTGGTGGTTAGGAAAGAAAAAAAAAAAGGAACTTCTTGTTAATTTTTAACATTTATGGCTGATCAGTGGCTGCTAAAGCAACTATCAATGCAGAACGGTTTATGTTTCGGGACACACTGTACTGCTACTAAAACAATTCATACGCTTCTCTCAAGGCCACACAAACATTGTCAATAGTGTTACCTTTGCAATTGCACCGCTAATAAAAACATAGGAATCAAACAGAGGGATAAAACACTCTTGGAACACACAGTCATAATATTCGATGGCCCTGAAAATGGTTCTGCTATGCTGTGTGCTGTGGACACTTTGCAGCTGACACCAGAGGGATCACCAGACCTTGCTCAATTTCATCAAATGTGTGAAAGTCACTCAGCAGATTGCAAAGCAAAAGTGTCATCTGATAATTGGTGTTTCTTACAAATCAACAGCTTGTCTCTATACGTAAGAGAAAAGAGTACTCTACACCAAAGTAAATGTAAATTGGGTTAGAAAGTCTATTAGGTTCTTATATAGACTTGGCATAGTTTGAAAAAAAACAATAGTAAATATTGTGCTCGTGTGTCACAGGGAGGGATGATATAGAAAAAAGGGGTAAGATAATTAGCTGGGATGTCTACAGGTTAGGCATTCTCCTGCTACTTTCCTGAGAATGATAGCCAAATTATTAACAGGATCCTCCCCAATTTATTGATTGCATTTTTTTCAGACATTGGGATCAGTGTTAGTTATACATTTTCTCCTTTACTATTTGCAGTATACCTCTGGGAATAAGGTATTTTTATTCCTCATTTATAAGTAAGAAAACCAAAGCACAATGAGGTCAAATAACCTACACAAAGCCTCACAACTAGGAAATGGTAGAGCATGGATTTGGACTCTTAAGTTCAGTGCCCACACAGTGTGTGGCTAGAACATGTTACAACAGAGGTTTGTCCTCTGTCTCTCTGTAGAAATCTTTTTTCATTGACTATGAATAGAAAAGATATGTCCCAATATGGAAAAAAATTTTTTTTAAAAAAAACAGTATATTTATTTTGGCTTCTGGCCTTATCAACTACTTCCTAGGTCATTTTTGGCCTCTCATATCAAAATTTGGCCTCAGCTCAACAAATTATGGAGGAAATTCAAAACGAATGATTTAAACATTGTTAATGCATGTGGAAAATACAACTCGGAGGTAAGCACTTCTAGAAACACCCTAAATTCCTCTAAGAATCAAAGAAAGCCATTTCCTCTTTGCTTATCTTCTAGAATAATTCAGTCCTAAAGCCTAGCTGAACTTTGGTGCTGGCAGAGATAGGCAATTGGAGGAGATGGGGAAAAGCTGCAATACACCAAATCAAGGTACTGAAGCCAGAGCAGAGTGAGGGAGGTGTCCACATAGAAGGGCTGACAAGGGGTATCAGAGATTGTTTCTCATGAGGAAGTCACCTATGTGGGGGAAATACGGCCTTGCGTATGGATTGAGAGCTGTAATGAGGTGAGCAAAACCTCCATCTACAGTGGAGAAGAGAAACAGCCAGTGCAGATTTTCAAAGTTGGCATGGAGTCATCAGGGCACCTGCAAGGGGTCTGCAGGGGTAGTGGCAATGAAAGATTAGGCTTGATCAAATAAGAAAATATATTAATGACAACAAGAGCTGGATTTCTCACTCTTGGAAAAGAAAGTTATAAATTATACAAGGATTAAAAAAAAAAACACAAGCAAACAAACCTGAAATGAATGGCTGTGTTAGATTAGAGTTGAAGGTATTGGTACAAAATCATGGTTTTCAAAATATGTAGAAGGATGCAGAAATAAATATTATGTATGTACATGTCCATAGATATATTCTTTAGCTGTACCCACTGAGAGGGGCTGGGAGCAATGATACTCCAATAACAGAGAGCAAGCTGCAGCCAGATTTGGGGCTTCTAAACATTATTCTCCGTAAGGGTGAGGAGAGAGCTCCTTGGAGAAATAGCTTCCTTCTGGACTGAGGCAGCAAATAAGCAAGACAAGTCCCAAACATATTTTTGAGCCAGAGAGTAAGGGAGTATTCAACTAATTAAGGGTAATATTAAAAGGACATAAAACTCAACTTAAAGAAGCTTTCATTGGCCAAATTTAAAATAATGATATCAGTTGTGAAATAAAACTCATGTTTTATGGCAAGACAAGAAAAATTTAAACATAAAAATTCTTCTCTGCCCTTTGGCCTACCCTCTCCCCTCACTGTGCATTGTGTATCTGCATTATGCATTGACTTAACTTCCCCCATCAGCAGGAATACCTGCTCAACAATAAAGAACAGGCACCAACAAGACAACTCCTTAAAAGATAACATTCCTTCTTTTTTTTTTTTTTTAGATTCCATATATATGTGTTAGCATACAGTATTTGTTTTTCTCTTTCTGACTTACTTCACTCTGTATGACAGTCTTTAGGTCCATCCACCTCACTACAAATAACTCAGATTTGTTCCTTTTAATGGCTGAGTAATATTCCATTGTATATATGTGCTACATCTTCTTTACCCATTCATCTGTTGATGGACACTTAGGTTGTTTCCATGTCCTGGCTATTGTAAATAGAGCTGCAATGAACATTGTGGTACATGACTCTTTTGAATTATGGTTTTCTCAGGGTATATGCCCAGTAGTGGGATTGCTGGATCGTACGGTATTTCTATTTTTAGTTTTTTAAGGAACCTCCATACTGTTCTCCATAGTGGCTGTATCAATTTACATTCCCACCAACAGTGCAAGAGGGTTCCCTTTTCTCCACACCGTCTCTAACATTTATTGTTTGTAGATTTTTTGTTGATGGCCATTCTGACTGGTGTGAGATGATATCTCATTGTAGTTTTGATTTGCATTTCTCTAATGATTAGAGATGTTGAGCATTCTTTCATGTGTTTGTTGGCAATGTGTTTATCTTCTTTGGAGAAATGTCTATTTAGGTTTTCTGTGCATTTTTGGATTGGGTTGTTTGTTTTTTTGATATTGAGCTACATGAGTTGCTTGTATGTTTTGGAGATTAATACTTTGTCAGTTGCTTCATTTGCAAATATTTTCTTCCATTCTGAATGTTGTCTTTTGGTCTTGTTTATGGTTTCCTTTGCTGTGCAAAAGCTTTGAAGTTTCATTAGGTCCCATTTGTTTATTTTTGTCTTTATTTCCATTTGCCTAGGAGGTGGGTCAAAAAGGATCTTGCTGTGATTTATGTCATAGAGTGTTCTGCCTATGTTTTCCTCTAAGAGTTTGATGGTGTCTGGACTTACATTTAGGTCTTTAATCCATTTTGAGTTTATTTTTGTGTATGGTGTTAGGGAGTGTTCTTCATTCTAATTTCATTCTTTTACAAGATAACATTCCTTCTTGATCTTGTAAAGGGTCACATGACCCACCACATTGGCACTTAAATCTGGATTATGTAAACTGTCAATAATACATCATTTAATGCACAGCCCTCTATCTCAAAAAAGTTATATAAACTGTGTCTTGACTTCTACAGGGCAGAACAGTTCTCAGAGCTTTCTGAGATGCTCTTCCCACATTATAATCCTCAAATTTGGCTCAAATAAAATTTTCCAATTCTTTCTTAGATCAACTGATTAATTTTTTGTTGATACAATCGATTAGAATCAATGTAATAGAAATTAAAACCTGGAGACCACACAGATATAAATTAATAAATGGATAATTTGAAAATGTGATGAGAGCTAAATTATTCCTCCAGTTTTAAGATACCTTTGACAAAATATGTGATACTTACAGAAAAGATAAAGAGTAAGTTTACGGTAGAATCATCACCTAATATAGACAATCTCTAAGGTGGACCTCAGTATGACTGCCTTCAGTATTCACACCTTTGTCTAACAAATATATAGAATATGGCAGAAGTGAAAGGATATCAATTCCAAGATAACAACCACATGAGTGGCTTGGAATTGCTTCCTCACACAGGTGAATCTTCAGATGAGACCATATTCCGGATAGCCAGCTTAACTCGAAATCCATAACTCTGAAGCAGAGACACTCAGACAAACCAAGAGATAATACATATTTAAAATTCTGAACCTCTAAATCATGGGGTAATTTGTTATATAGTACTAGATAATACCAATTTCATACCTGGTAGTGGGGTGCTGCCATAACAAATACTTAAAATGTGGGAATGGTTGCACTGTCAGGCAGTAGTGCCTTGAACACACTGTTGGTTGAATCAACACTCACTTGGAAGGGCTGTAGGTGAGGGCTTGCAACAAAGTAACAATATCTTATTGGGAACTAGAGGAAAATACATCATTGTTATGCAATGACAGAAATTTAGCAAAACTGTTGCCTATATTTATTTGGACAATGGAAAATGAACCTAGTGACTTTTAAACAAAAAGGGTCCAGGTCTTACTTCTTTTGAACATTCCTGGCCTTTCCAGATGGCATGTGATGTTAAAATTAAGAAATGACTTTTAAGCAAAGGTTAAGTCCAAGACATAGAGAGCATGGTCAAAAGATAAAGCCATGAGAGTGACTATAAAATGTTTTGTTAGGACCTTAGTAAGATCATGGTCTTTGTGGCTTCGTGTCTAGTCAGACAAAATTCCCTCTTAAGAGCTTAATGATATGTGTGATTCAAAGATTCTTTCCAGCAAACAATAAGGTTTCTAATTCATGTAAGGGCTTTGTCTTTCAGGCATCTCCAATAGGGCCAAGGTAGAGAAGAATTTATGTTGAAGACTTTTTTGGGGTTTTTTTGGGTCCAATTCAGTGAACCTAATGAGGACTCCTGGGATAGCCATAGCACCTACAAAGTTCTTAAAAAGAGTTCTACATGTAGAAACATCACAAGAGTGGACTGAAGAAGGAAAGTTGGAGATTGTACAGTGAGGAAAGCCAAGAAAGAGAGTTCCTTAGTTTCAAGTACATGCTATATTTCATGAAAAAGAAAGGATAACTCAGAATGGAGAACCAAGAGCCCAGATAGTGGAACTGAGATCTGTGGACAAATATTCCCAGCCCTTGTACCTAATCAAAGAGCATTCAGCATTTACCAGCTAGATTTCAGAAATGTCATGGCCCAGTAACTCTTTTTTATTCTGTGCCTTTTCCCCTTTTTTAAACAGAAATGTCTACAGAAGTTATCCTATGCCTATCTCACCATTGTACGTTGGGTGTATGTGAGATAAGCAGCTGGTCTCTTTAGCATCACAGGTCTACAGATCAAGAGGAAATAAGTCTAAGGAACCTCATTTGCACTTGGACTTGAGTTATATGATGAGTTTCTGGAATATGAACTAATACAATCAGGGGAAAACAGATTTTAGGGTCCTAGAAAGGGGCTGAGTATATGTTGTATGACATACCTTTGGGGACAGTGGTGGACTGTGGCAGGTAGAGAAGGCCCTCAGAGATTCCAGCTTCCATGTATTCATGCTCTTATGTAATTCCATTCTCTGAATGTGGACTGGACTTACTTCTAACGATTAGAATATGGCAGAAATGATAGGGTATCACTTTCAAGAGTAGATTATAAATAGGCTGTGGCTTTGATCATAGATATTCTCTCTCTCTCTAGCTCTCTATTAGCTCATCCTGGAGCCAGGCAGATGCCATATTGCAAGGTAGCTCTGTGGTGAGGTCCATGCAAGGGACTGAGGCTTGCCAACAACCTCATGAATAAACATGGAAGCAATTTCCTACCTCCCCCAAGTTGACCATAGCCCCTGCCAACAGATTGGATGCAATTTCTTGAGAGACCTTGAGTCAAAGGTACCCAGCTAAGCCACTCCTGGATATCCATGCTCCTGTGAGACAATAAATGCTTGTTATTTTACATTGCCAAGTTTTTAGTCAATGTATTATGCAGCAATAGATAAGTAATATGCAACCTTTGTGAAGTAATAAAAATGAACATCATTAGTAGTAGGACAAATTGAAACTATGTTCTACCTGACAGAATGCAACAAGAAGAATACAGCATCTCCTCTGTGATATACCTAACAAAAATGCATACGCTGAATTTTCACATGATGAAACATCAGACATACCCAATATGAGGGCCACTCTAAAAAATAACTGGTCAGGAAAAACATGTTAGGGTTATGGAAGTCAAAAATGTCAAGAACTGTTCCAGACTGAAGGAAACTAAAGAGATCTGGCATATAAATGCAGTAGGTGATTTTGACCCTGAACATTTTATTATATAAGACACTATGGAGACAATTGATGAAGCTTGAACAGAGTCTAAGGATTGGATTGTAATAATGCATTAATGTTAATTTCCTGATTTTAATAAATGTATTTTGGTTGTATAAGGAGAATGTTTTTATTTGTAGGAAACAGCCAACATTCTTTCTCCAGTCTCCTAACAAGGACTATGCTTATGGGGCACAGATAGAAACCAATGATAGTTTGCCTGTTCATTCTATATTACTTGAGCTGCTCTATGTGGCCATGGCTGGCTTGTATGATAAGGTGTTTTCTATCATTTTTTGGTTTCTCTTTCTATAACACTTCCATGAAAGCAAGGAAGTGTGGAGATTTACGTATGTTTCAAAATCATAATAAAGGTATAATAAATTAATATTAAGTATAGTCACAGTCTTCAGTATTTCCTTCTTGGAGTTGGACTATTTAGGTGTGACCGTGTAGAAAATATTCTCTGTTTAATAACCTACCAAAAACTCCACCAACAATTTCATCTTGGAATATATCCCCAAACTCCATGTAAATCAAAATACAATTCATAGAAAAAAGCAAGGGGGTACATGTTATTTACTTTTCTATGAAACCAGCAGTATAATTTCCTTTAAGTATATCTGTTTTATTTAAACTTCTCTAAACATTTTTTTAAAATCAGTGGATAAGAGATATATTCCTCAGATTTTTTGTTTTAAGCATGGACCCCCATCCTCAAATTATAATATAATACAATAATATAATATGAATTCCGAAGTCTTCACAAGTTCATCTGAGATTAAAAAATAAATTTAAAGCTCCCAAAGAAATTTTAGAAGCCACTAACCCTAGAAAAAGGGTACAACTGATTGCAATTAACTTTGTTCTAAAGAGCCTGGGATTAATTCCTACTTTCTGATCCATAGGAATTTTCATAGAAAAATAAAGATCAAATAGTAAACAATACTGCACGGAGTTATTGTAATGGCTAAATAAAACAAGGAATGCAAATCTCTATTAGGTCACCTGGTCCCTACCTATTGCTCAGGAAATGGTAGGTCTTAACTTAATAAATCATGATTCACAATTGACATCTATAAAATGTGTCATAGGGACCTGGTTACGAATAACCAAATCAGCAGCCTAAAACTGGTTTAGCTCAGGCTGAGGAAGACAATGCAGGTATGAATATGGATTTAAAGATGTTATACATGTCAGCACTCTAGGAAAAGTAATTTAAACCGCACACCCTACTGATGTGAAATCATCAGATATTAAAGAAGGCACATTACTATAATTCATTGTTACTCTAGTGATCTTATAGAATTAAGACCACATTCATAACGTCCAAATTTGTCTCCAAGGAGAAACTTTGAGTTGGGGAATATCTGGATCATTAAGTAATTTCCTTAGGTCAGAGTAAAAGCACTTTATCTGTGAATATCAATTACTTCCATGGCATATTGGATGTAGCACAAGTGACAAGGTGACCTTTCTCTTAAACAATTCATAGATTCATGAGAATTTTCTTCAACTTTTGGGACTAAATATATTCCATAGTCTTATAATCTTAAATACTGATTTTCCTCTAAAATCTCCACCCACCCTGCTCACCACCATCCTCCCTTTGTAGAGTTATGTTTTTTTTGTAATTTTCCTGTTAGTTTTTTTTTTATTCCTGGTTTAATCGTTCATCATATGTTCAGATGTACAATCCATTATTGCTAAAGTGACATTTGCTTAATAGACTATTTCTTGACCTTTTGCATTAGACAATAAGCTATTTTACTCTATTCTTTTTAAATTGGTTGAGTCTTTTATTAAAAGTGAAATAAGAACATCCTCAGTTATTGGGAAAGGACAGTTATCTCCTAGAGGATACCTCAAGCACAGATATACAAAGCCAACAGTGAGATTTGCCACAATAGTTATATTGCCCAATACACCATGGCTAGTTCTATCTGGTGTTGACTAAACATTATTTTAATATTCCAAGGAGAATGATACAGAAGCAGGAATTGCCTAGAAGGAATGTGGAAAAAGAAAATAAAGAAAAGAATAATCATTAGATAAAGTGACTTAGAGCACTAAACCATTTCCATATGGTAAGAAGGGTGTGCTTGGGAATGGAGTTCAGGAGCTCTAGGGACATAAATGTTATATCTGGACACACAGCATCTTCTGGCTAGCTTTAAGTTGCTCAGGTAAAAGCCAAAACAAGAAATACCGCAAATCTAACTGGGTCTCTAACAGGTGTATTTGGTTATAGGTATATAGGTAGGATTCCAGAAGATGGCAAAAGTAGTGCCTGATAGGTATTTCATTTCTAATACTGAATTTGCAAGTGGTGTTTCTACTTCTTAGTATTTATTTGAAAAGGGCATGTTATGTTAATATAGTCCAAGAATACCTGGGTGAACTCATGACATATGTTATGGTTCCACATTCAAAAGAAATACTGTTCTGTTATTAAAAAGAAAAAAATTAAAAGGGAGGGTGCATTGGAAACCAGTTTAGGTATTTACTAAGGTCTCTTGAATAACCAATGAGAAATTTCAGTTACGGTCATGGGAAGACATTTTAAAGAACCTATTCTTGCATAGATCTTTCTGATAACTCGTGGCAGCACAGCAAATTCTGTCTCATTCCAGTACTAAAGCTGGACCCACTTTGTTCTTTCACTCACCTCCCCTTTGCCTGATTTCCCAGATTTATTCCTCTCTCCAGGCACTAGCTGCAAACTCCTTATATAAGGGCTCAGCTCTGCGACCCTATCCTTTATCCTAATTGGCACCACAAAAAAACTAATTGTTTATCTAATAAGATAGAACTTTCTAATACTGTAGAGGGATGTGTGTGTTTGCTTTAAGGATGCTGTTTCAGTAATAAAGTGTCACTAAAGGCCATAAATTCGTGTAAATATTTCCAATTTACATGAAATAAGCACCAGGTTAAAGAATTTATGTACTGGATTGCATTGTCTTCTTAAAGGTCATACTTTTCCTCAAAGTACTGCCTTCATTTTCCTGCCCCGGTAAAACCAAGACACAAGTTTAAAAACAGCTGTCCCCATTTTCAGGGACTAGTTTCTAATACCTTTTCCTAGTTGTATTTCTAAACCTGTAGCAATCATAACACCACGTAAAAGAGGCAGCTCAAAAAAAAAAAAATAGCAGAAACTGAATAAAAGATTTGCAGCCCTGAATATGCATACAAAAATTTTAAATCGAAGTGAACTCCTCTGAGCTGATTTCTTAAGTGAAGGAGAGAATATGGTCTTTGAATACCTGATAAGGTCACAGACACAATTTCAAGTGCATTTATGGTAAATCCATGTGACAACTCCTACAGCCACTAACCTGTGTCGCCCTCAGGGTAGTCTGTGCAATCTTCCTTGCATGTCTGGGATGGTTGTGGGGGACAGCAGAAACCCTCCGAGAAATGTCACACATGGGAAATAGTAACAATGGCTCATATACGAGAGTTTCAAATTGAAACCTAGAAGTGATGAGTAGCTTTATCTTACACATGTGCTAGAAACCAGAAGTTACTATGAAATAAATTGAGCGATTGGCAGTGGTGACTAAGAAATAAAATTTATAATTAAAACTTGTCAGTAAAGCTGGAATCCTTAACTCATTGACCTTAAAATACATATTATAGGACTTTGAGAATTGAAGTTGTTGAATTTATATTTTATTTAAATTATTAAGAATGATGATGATACTATAGCTTAACTGTAAATTTATTCTAGTAATGACTTCATAATGATATTTGCTTCCTAGATTGATGGAATAACTACTGTAGGTTACTTATAGCCACAAAGGGTACAATACCTTTTCTCAGAGTCTCTATGGATAGCTACAAAGAATGCAACACATCCCTTTCTGAACCACTTTGAGACTCATATGCAATACATACTTTGAATAATTTATTTTGAGTGAAGAATGACTATCTGGTATTTGATGTTACCTTCACACTGTGTAGGCATCTGAATTTGCAATGACAATCAATTACTGTAAAAAGTGAGTTATGTACTTAAAGTACAAAGGAATTCCATGAATTCAGGGAAATGCAAAGATTGTAAAATAGTGAAGAATGTTATATATCCTAGATATTTTTGTATCTATTCATATATTTAGAATGGAGCAGGAAGAAAAAATAAAGTTAAGTAGAAAAAAAAAGTAAATGAAATTAATTGTATCCTCTACAGTGCAGGAATAATCTTGAGTTACAAACCAGATATTTCCGTCAACCTGGAGAAAATAAATGTTGAAAAGGCCTCGTCTCATCTGACAGAATTTTGATTCGCTTACTCACCCACAGGAGACATTTCTGGGACACTAGCAATATAAGGTCCATCCAAAAACTTCGGCTCATTATCATTAATATCCTGCACTTTGATGATGAATTCTGATTCAGGCTCTAGGGGCTTCCTGGTTTCTATGTCCACAGCCTGAGCACGAAGTGTGTAGAAAGGTTTTTCTTCTCTATCCAGGCTCCTTATTGCATGAATGTCCCCTGTAGTTTCATCAATGGTAAAAACGGTGCCAGCGCCATCTCCTGAGAGGGTGTATTTAACAGTGCCCTCTCCCTTATCTAAGTCAGAATGGAGCTTTAGGGAGAGAGAGAGAGAAAGAGAGACAGAGAAACACCATTAAAGAGATGGCCCCACGTTAAAAAGCCATACTTGCAGTATAATTTTTTTACCAGAAAAGTTAAACCAAAATCTTATGTTTTTTTTTCCTTTTTTTTCCCACCATTTTTTTTATTATAAGCATTTTTAACTCACAAAAAAAGTTGAAAAAATGTATGGTGGACACCTATATATACCTATATATATCTCAGAGATTCCACTGTTTATCTTCCAATTTAATCATATAAGCTTTCGACTTATCACATAGATAGATCATATCCCTATCCTTTCATTCACTCTCCTGTCAATCCATCTTATTTCTCCATGCATTACAGAGGTTAGAAGTACAGCCCCAAATCCATCAACATGCATAAATACAACTATTTTGAACACTTACTTCTTTTATATACTTTGGGGGATAAAATTTTCATAAAATGAAATGCACAACTCAAGTGTACTTAGAGTTTCATTTAAAATGATTGTTGTATTAAAATAAATTAGGTCATATATATTAAATCATACAACTTCCAAATACTCTGAGGCTAGAAATCAGTGACGTGAATCCAGTGAGAGATATGGTAAAAAAAAAAAAAAAAAAAATCAGAAAACACTGAGCTTTTTCATTTGAAAGGAGAGGAGAGTTTTGATATACCAGGTCAATTTCAGATATGTACTATGGAGTATCTCATTTTAACAGACTGACTCTCAATGAGTTATTCAGTATTACTCAGCCAAGCAATGGGTAGAATAACTGATTATCCTTTCAGATTCACAGGCAAATGGTTAGCCCTAATCCATTCTATATATTTGAAATGTTATAATATAGAAAATTTTTAATTTCTGCTAAGTTCTTTTGAAATTCAACACATGTATAATTCACTATAATACAGTATGGAATAAGACACACATCAATATAATAAGGGAGAGGACCAAAGAGAAGAGAAATTATTATTGTGATACTGTAAATCAGTGTTTTTCAATCTGGAGTCCAAGAATTAATGATAGATGGACATAGTCTTGGAGATCTATAAATTATCCAAGAATAAATGTATATAGATAAATAATATGATATAAATATTTCATTATATATAATTCTCTAAAAATATGTGTACTCATATATTTCATAAATAACATAGATTTACATTCTATTTAAATTAAAAAGGATACATATTCTTATAAATAATATTATTTTTTATCCAAATGCTGATCTAAAATATTTCAAACTATTCTCACTCATTTAGGTACAGCCATTTGATTTCAATGTTCAAATTTTTATTTTTTTTATTTTTTGTGGGTTTTTTTGTTTTTGTTTTTGTTTTTGTCGTACGTGGGCCCCTCACTGTTGTGGCCTCTCCCACTACGGAGCACAGGCTCCGTATGCGCAGGCTCAGCAGCCATGGCTCATGGGCCCAGCCGCTCCGCGGCATGTGGGATCCTCCCAGACTGGGGCACGAACCCGTGTCCCCTGCACCGGCAGGCGGACTCTCAACTACTGCGCCACCACGGAAGCCCCAAATTTTTATTTTTAAAAGCTCATTCCAGTCAACGGATCAGTCAAAGATAAAATGTTAAACTTTTAAAGTGACCATAGCCATTTGGGCTGTGATTTAAATTTTTCACACAAGTATAGGTGTCTTGCAAAATTTGGGGTAAAAATGAGTTGTTTTTCTTAATGCTTCAACACAACATAAAAGCTTTGAAAATATTTTAAATTATATAGTTATCCTTTGCAAATAGGCGTTCTGTGTATTCATATTAGTAATACCAAAACACAAAACTCAACTTGGCTACATCTTTTCTCTTAAACTCAACATTCTGCTTTAGCTTCAGTAAAATAACGTCATCCTTCATATTCATGTTATTAAAATGACTTTATTCATTTTGTGAATTTGTATTTACTTCAAATTGCTCTGAAAGTATGTTTTATAAGAGCATAAGCAAAGGATTTGTACTGGGTAAATGATATAATTTAAACAATGAGAAAATTATAAGGGGGTACCAGGTTTTGATTTTTCTTTAAAAGTTTCTGTATATTTTACTCAAGTCTAAGGAAAATTGCAAAGAATGACAGGAAGACGTTTTTTCCTCCTAATATTTTATGAACTGCTATGAAGCATAGGAAGTTTCAAGCATAAAATCAAGCTGTAGATAAATGTTCTTTGAACTTAAGAATTTCAAATTACAAATTTCATCCATACTATTAAAGATATTCAACACATGAACATTTACTTTTACTTTCAAATTTATCTAAAGATATGAGACAAGCAAAAGCCCAATGCAAAAGCAAATGTCTTTATAAACTGGATCTATTTTGCCAATGGCTCCAAAGAATATGTTGTAATATTGTGGAAGCAAGTGAAAATTTTAAGTAGGTTTTTACAATGTGATCCAAGTAGAGTCACCAAAAAAGATTTTCATTTAGCCAAAATCAGAACTGTTTTCTTTTCAAACTGACATATGAATAAAAAAGCAAATGTCTTTTCAGCTCTATTCAACATCCAAATTAAATTCAGTTGCTGCTACTCTTTACACTTCTACCTTTTCCTTCTAATTTAAATTTGGGTTTTGCAGAGATTAAAGTTTCAGAAGAAATATGTGAAAATATGTTAAATTTGAACTGAAAATGAGATGGATGAATGTAAAATTCTTGAGAGGATTAGAATGGTTACAGCAGTTCATTGCATGTTAATACCTTAAAGAAGATCACCTGCAGTGCCCAGCATTGATGGGCAATGTTTAAAATTAGTTATTCAGTACCAAATATAAAATGGATGGTTAGTGGGAAGCTGCTGCGTAGCACAGGGAGATCAGCTTGATGCTTTGTGATGACCTAGATGGGTGGGATAGGGAGGGTGGGAGGGAGGCTCAAGAGGGAAGGGATATAGGGATATATGTATACATATATCTGATTCACTCTGTTGTACAACAGAAACTAGCACAACATTGTAAAGCAATTATACTCCAATAAAGATATTTTTTAAATAAATAAAATAAAATTAGTTATTCAGTATTGATTGAGTCCAGTACATGCGTGACTAGCTAAAAGTATTGGTATTTTTGCAACGTCAATTCTAATGTTAAATAAATGATGTTGGCCTGATGTTGGGTATTGCAGAATTTGCTTTGTATCACATATAAAATAATTTGAATAGAGAACATATATAACATAATAGTTTATGTTGTAAACTAACATAAAAATCCCTATCACCCTCTTACTTAGAGATAACTTCTTTTATCATTTTATACACTTTCCATTATATATACACATATATTCATATATAAATGAAAGGGTATACATATAGAAATATGTTTGTATATGTTTTATATGTATATCTAATATTATCTGATTATAAATATATATATACATGATATAAAAATGAGAAACAAGTCAACATTTTCAATAACAATATACCATAATCATTTTCAGTATAATTTGAAACTTTTCAGAATTACTTTTTAATATCTGTACTACATTTGTTCAAAGGAAATTGAATGATTCAATGGGTTTTGCTTATCCTTTTATAAACAATGTGATGAATATGTGTGTGTTGTCTTAATTCCTTAAATAAACAGGTAAATATAAATAGAAGGGTAATTATAAAGACCAAAAATGTAAATTTTATGAATCAAAAAATTGTGAATCTTGAATGATTCCAGAACTTGATGTCTACAGATGAGTTCGGTTTCTTAAACTTTTAGCAAGGCAACTCAGGCTTAGCTTATGTTATGAAGCTACTTCTCAGTTTTATTTGCATTTAGCAGGCGGGAGGGTTACAGAAGGATTCACTTGCTGAATCTTTGGGTTGTGTTAACTATGAACAATCACATGATGCCATTTTACACAGCGGCTTTAAGTTCCATGGAAGATAATAGTTCCACAAGGATAAAATTATTTTCCTTTATAGTGATTTAAAAATAACGCAAGAAATATTTCTTATTCTGATTATTTTTTTAAAAAAGTTGTTTCTGAGTAGGCGCTGACTATATTTACTGACTGAAGCAGCCAAATCCAATAATATCATCTTTTAGTATTGACACTTAAAATAAAATTTCTCCCAGAGAGTTCCATAAGTGATAGCTATAGAAACATGCGCTGTCCAGGCAGTTGTTTTGTGGAAGTGCTGTTGTTATTTTCTGATGTTTTCCAAGTCATCTCAGATGTAGCGTGAAAATGAGATGCCGAGAGAGGCTTAAAAAAGATACCGAGGACTAGCTTCGGAGTGTAAGCAAATCTGAACTCCAGTGTCTAAAAGTTTTGAGAAAGCTAATCTAAAATTAAGTGTTTACTAGCATCTCTCAGATTATATTTTACAAACTGCTGCAGAAAAAAAGAAATTTATTCTTATTTTCTCTGGGTTGAAGAGTGCACATAAAATGGGAAATAATTTTTGTGGTACGCGGGCCTCTCACTGTTGTGGCCTCTCCCGTTGTGGAGCACAGACTCCGGACGCGCAGGCTCAGCGGCCATGGCTCACGGGCCCAGCCGCTCCGCGGCATGTGGTATCTTCCCGGGCCGGGGCACAAACCTGTGTCCCCTGCATCGACAGGCGGACTCTCAACCACTGCGCCACCAGGGAAGCCCCGGGAAATACTTTTTATATCACTATACCCAGCAATGATTTTATTTCCATTTGCTATTTGCCAGGATTAGGGTGGTTACAGGCATGAGGAGGGCATGGAGGATGTTGGGAGGAGAAATGTATGATTCTGAAAAGTTTTTGCTAGAAAATCAAAAATTGTGTGAACAGGTATTTCATTTGATGTATATACCTGCAAATTACTTTATTAATTATATATCTATAGGTTTTATGGTACACTACATACTATTTTATAACCTGAATTTTAGATGGATTATATAACAATTTGCTTTATCAATAAGTATGAATTTATTACATCTATTTAAGTTAATTACAGGTATTTTAATCAAAGTACTACATTGAAATGGCTAAAATCAGAGTATGGAAGAGCTTGTAATGTACAATTTTACCTTCCTTTTCTCAGTCTCATTCACCAGGGAAATCATGTTTTAACTGTTTCTGTTGAATTCTTATTAAAAAAAAATGTGGATATTTGTTAAATAAAAAATGTTATAATAGTATTTCTTTTATCAATTTGAATAATACTTATTGACTTGCAAACCCCATGCCACCTCTTTTTTTTCCAGTAGAGTTTTAGTATCTCTTATTTTACTTGTTATCAATGAAACACTGGTCTGAATAGTATACGTGTACTTTGGGTCTGAATTCAGTTCAATCATACAACGTGACTGTGGTTCTCTATTTTCTACTATTATAACATTAACACATTTACAGTCCCCTTAAACTCCTTCCCTTTCTTATCCCTGAATTCCATTGTCTGTATTATACAGAATTAAGCATAAAGATTTTGTCAATTTGGTCTATTTATGTATTTATTTATTTATTGGTCTCTTTTTTAAAAGTAAGCTCTAATGGTTAATTTTATGTATTAGTTTGACTGGGCCACAGGATGCCCAGACACTTGGTCAAAGACTATTCTTGGTATATCAGTGAGGATATTCCTGGATTAGAATAACATTTGAATCAATAGACAAAGTAAAACAGACTGTGGTCCCTTATGTGGGTATGCCTCATCCAATCAACTGAAGACCTGAATAGAACAAAAAAGCTGACCATTCCATGAGTAAGAGGGAACTCCTCCTGCCTGGCTGCCTTCAAGCTGTGACACTGGTTTTTATTCTGCCTCCAGACTTGAACTGAAACATCAGTTCTGAGTCGAGCCTGTTGGTCTTTGCAATAGAAATATACCATGTGTTCTCCTGGGTTTCCAACTTGCTGACTGCAAATCCCGGGACTTGTCAGCCTCCAAAATTGTACAAACCAATTCTTGATAATAAATAAATATATATCCTATTGACTATTTCTCTGGAGAACCCCGATTAATACATAGGCCTTCAAAGCCCTCTCCATCAGTTGCTGCTAAAACATAAAATAAAACTAAACAAAACACTAACACTCTTTTGATAATTATAATAATGTACATATATTTGTTCATAGCCAAATAACATACAGTGTCAATATGATTACAATATTTTCATTTTGCATATGGAGTTTTTTGAGATATCTTTTTGTTTGTATTATTTGCTTTTCTCATATCTTTAAGCTCACCTCATTTCTCAGGGCCAACATCAAATCTCCTTTTCGAAACATACGTTGTTCAGGGACCCCTCTTTCTTCCTACTCCAAACTAGAGCATTTGCATGATTTTCAACCTGGAATTTTTCTTTATTAATCTCCTGGTTTGAAACACTATTTCTTGGATTTTATATTTTCTTCTATATTAGTTGACTAATTTGTTTGTTGCTGCCAATCTCCTATAACTTTTTTTCTATGAGAATTGTTCCATTTGTAGATGTATTCTTTTTATTTATTTATTTTATTTATTTATTTTTTACATATTTATTAGAGTATAATTGCTTTTCCTATAACTTCTTGAGAATGTGTCTGTGAGAGGTAAGTTTCTTTAGTCTTTGGATGTCAGAAATGCCTTTATTTCTTTACCTACACATATACTTAATTATTGTCTGGGCATATAGTTCTAGATTGGAAATAATTTTCCCTTCATACATTTAAAGGCATGTATCTATAGTCTTCTAGAAACCAATGGTAAAACTGATGTCTGTCTGATTATATTTCCATTGCAAGTAGAGAGTCTGTTTTCTTCTCCCCATTTTATTTTACTCTAAAATTACAATCTTATTTTTATTTTGGTATTCTAATTATTTAGAGCACTGTCTCCAAGTGTGTGTTTATGTGTGCTTGTGTTTTGAACATTGTCTCCAGATGTGAGTTGATATGTGTTTGTGTTTCTTTCTTTGGGTCGGGCACTTAGTAAGTTCCTTCAGTTCAAAAACTATTTTCCTTCAGCACTGAGAAATTTCCTTTTATGATTATTTCCATGATTATGCTCTATCCTCCATGTTTCCTGTTGTCTTTCTGGAATTCATATGCTCAATGTTACATCTCATGGACCTTCTGTAAATAATATACTTTTTCTACAGTCATTCATTTCTATATCTTTTGGTCTATTTTGTGAAAAAATTAAAATTTATCTTAAAATTATTTATTGATTATTTTCAGCATTTTCAAAGTCAATACACATATACCCATGTGTGTACACACACATACGACAGGTATATTAATTTCCAAGATTTTTTTCCTTTACTATGAATGTCCCCTTTTAATAGAACTGTGCTCCTATTTTGTGGACACCGGGAATTCTTGAATCTTTTTGAGGACTCTAATTTGTGTGTGTGTGTGTGTGTGTGTGTGTGTGTGTGTTTCCTAAATTTTCTGTTCCTTAGATTATTTTTTTGTTTTTGGTATTTGAGCCTTTGACTTTCATATTGCTGGCTTTCCTTAAATGTCTGAAGACTCTCATTTGTCTGTTCATATTTAAGGATGGAGTTTTGAACTTGTGGGTTGAATTTTTTGATTGCAGTTTTGTCCTAGGTTGAATGGAAAGAGAATCAATCATTCCTTTTAATTTCAGATATTTGGTTGGGGACATTCTAACCACAGTGGAGTTCCATCACTGCCCTAATTATTTCCAGATTCTCTACAGAAGAACTTCTTTTTTCAAAATTTCTTTATTGTTTACCTTCTGCTCATTTATGTCTGGATTCCATGCATTATCATGTAGGTGGAAGGAATTCTGTATACAGACTATCAGTTAATCTCTATGTTTTACCCTGCATGTCTTTCTCCTTTTCTCTTAATCATTTAAGAGTCTTAATGGCATTTCTGAGTCTTTTTCAGAATTGCCCCTCCTTAGTTGGAACCCTCTCAATATAAATACTTGTAAGTAGTTTTGAACTTACTTGACCTGTCACCAATCCTTCACACACTTATCAGTTTATAGAAATGGGCTAAACTGTCTGATGCCCGCCACACCACCCCATTCAGCATTATGCCCATCATCACCTAATAACCAGCCATATTCAATTTTCTCCTCTTGTCTCTCCAAATACCTTTTTTAGTTCTTTATTTTTTTTGAACATATATCCAAGAAAGTTTCAATCATTGCATTTGGATTTTGTGTCTGTGTTTTCTTTAAGTTTAAAAGAATCATGCCTATTTATATTAATTATTTTCTCATCATTATCTTTCTCAGGAAACTAGGCCCCATTCTGAATGTCTGCTAGAAGGTGAAACTTCGCAGTGTGTTTTTAAATCTTTACTTTTCTATCTTAGAATATCTCTTCAGCTTCTAAGTATGTAAGAGCCAATGTGGTGCCATAACAGCATGCCCTACTTAATACCGACATCCTTGTAACACAGATTACAGACATCTTCCACCAGCCATCTCCATAAATACATTCAGTCTAGGGGAAAGCTTCCCAGTACAGGGCATGCCTCAGTAAATGTTGCTGTAATAACAGCATGTAAACAGTAATACTTATTTCCAATTTTAAAATCTATGATTATGAAGGCTGTAGAATGATTTAGTACTATGGTTCAGCAGTTAGTGCATGAGCTAGGAAGTAATATTGTAACTTTTATTTACATACAGGATTCATTCAGATAAATGGGCCAAAATGAGTATGAGAAAATTTTATGTGAATTTCTTTGGACAAAATAATTTTATTATGTACAAAACAAACTACTTTTGCTACATTGTCCTTGGTGAACATAAAATACTTAGTTTGTCTTCTTTGTAGCTGCTTAGTTCTCAAGAACCTCACAGTGGCCATTGTATCAGCTACAAAGTGATTAGATTATGTTTAAGGCACTGTTTATTTGTGAAAGAAGACCAGACACAAAGATGATCTATAACTCTGCCTGGGTAATGCCATAATGCAAAATTTCTCTCTTTTGTAAGCCACTGGACGTCCAAGAATATTTGACATTCTATTCCACTCTGCTCCCTGAGGGGACTCATTTGTTCTTCCTAGCTTGATTGTTGTCATTTGAGCAAAAGGAATATCACTTTACAAGGCTGGAAATTACCTTTAACAGCCCAATGTTAGTTGAGAACTCCCCTGCCTGGGTTACAGACCCAAAGCTATTTATCATCTGGAAATATTTCACCTTCTATTTAAGAGAGTAGAAATTCATTTCAAAAGGGCCCACACCTCCCCCAAGGTAAGCCAAGGAAGGGCAAAGAAGAACAAAGACAATTTGCAGTGCTTGGGAGCAACAAAAGCTACTATGCTTGGATATATTATACATCCCATTAAAGAAAAATATATACTATTCACCCAATGTTCTCTTTCATCTTTCTTTTTCTCCTTGAAGATTGCATGTGTGGTTACATGTGAGGGGCATCCTAACTATGTTTTTAGATTGTCATCTTTTACAACTTTACCTTGACCAGATTATATCATATCATTTGAGAGTGTCACACTATACTAATAGGTATTTCTGTAAAAGTTTAATGCATGCTGGATTTGGGAGGAAAAATGTGGGGAAGAAGGTTAAAATAATTTCTTTCCTACATTTCCAAAGCTGTAAAACATTTTTCACAAAGCCAGATTTTAGGTAAAAAAAAAACATTTCCCACAATAAACTAGTCATCAAATTGTCAGTAACAGAATCTCTATTTGGAATAAAAGTGAATTTTATGTACGATTTCAAATGTTGTTACTTTTCAGAATACTAGATAGGTTTGTGTGATTTATTCTAGATTTAAAATAAATGTCAAAAATATACAAAAAATAATGCCAATAATCATGGATTATTAATAATCATAATACAACATTATAGCTAGATATCATTTATTAAGTTATTACTATTTTGTCTCTATGTTATTACTTTTATTATTAGCCCTTACTGAATATCAGGCACTGTGTTACACATTTTATAAGCTTTACTTAACTCTCAAAAAAAATGATATCCTAATATAATAAATCTTATAGATAAAATTTTTATACTAAATTCTAATAGTTCAACATGTAAAATTTAATTTTCAAAAGCTACATGTTCTATCCTAACTTCTTAGTACATGCATCTAATAACTCTAATAAAGCAGACAGACCCAAATCTTAACTCTAATATAAAACATGGATTGATCTAAAATCCATGATTATGAGCATCAAAATTTGGGGTTAGAGTCCCAAACCCATTCATTCTTACCTGGATGTTACTGTGTAAGTTAACAAATTTCTTTGGACTTCAGAATCCTCATATGTAAAATGTGGATTCTAATATTTGTATCATAAAATATGGAGGATATTGTAGAGAATTTAACTTCATAATGTCCACTTCCCTTCATTTATCTCTATTTACATCCAAACAAGCCCAGGATAGCAATATTTGTTTCCACTTCACTTATATCAATTTATGTAAATAGGTGCAAGAAAACTAATTGGACACAAAATAATGTTAGGAAACCCTATCAAGCTTCTACTTTTGGCTATACAATTTTCTAATGGCTTTATATACTTTATACACTTTAATACTCAAAACAACCATATGAGTACAACCCTATTATTATCATCCCCATCTGGGAGATATAGAAATTGAGGCACAGAGAGGCCAAGTTGGCTCGGGACACACACAGAAAGACACAAAGCTGAGATTGCAATCAGGTAGTCTAATCCCATGCGACTAGCACTTAAACCAAAGGAGCTTTCTTTTAATTTGGTAAGCATAATTAGCTTAGCCACAGATGCTAGCTACCCAAGTGTTCTGTGACATCAGTTGGAACAAAACCCAATTGCATTATTATGGAAGCATTCCTGAGATTGGCTTCATTCAAAAATGCTTTGGACAGCCCACTAGTGATTGCACTAGGCTCTAGAGAACATCACGTAGTATTTGCTCTCAAAGACACAGGAGTCCAGAGTCCAGTAGGGAACACTATGTGTCATAACAACAAAGATATCCATTGGAAATACTGTTTCTTTTTATAGTTTCGTGCCTCTCAAATCCTAATTTTCTATAGAAAATGTTTGTAAGCATATGCTGTATAATTTTAAAAATGCTATATTTGTGTTTTCTTAAAGTACAAAGTGATATTACATTAATAGTTAGAAATCATATAAATAATATGCTGTGTCAATTATAGATTTGGAACAATTAATAGTCAACTAGAAAATTGTGAACAATATTTATGTTGAAGAGAATATAGTTAACTTTTATATCAGTGAAATTCTTCAATGAAAATTATTTTCCTGAGTTTCTGCCCATGGTTATACTATAATTTGCTTTGAAACATATACAAATCAATTATGTTAAAGATGAAATGGAGTAACTATTTAATTAGAGAAATAGTCATTAACACGTGTGGTTTCTTTGTCACAATTTACTAATAACCACACAAATAGACATGGGAATTTGTGGGAGGATGTTTAGACATGTGTACGTGTTGTATGTGAGAGAAAGAAAGAGAAAGAGGTGGTAGTTATACATGTTTTCATGTGCTCACACATGCACATTTCTGCAAAATGAATAAAGGTCAAGTAGATGTACATACTCTAAAACAATACTCTAAGAACACAATCTGAAATTATATTATCTGCTTTTTTTCAAGGGTGGTTTGAAGGTGACCCATTTTCTGTAACATGCATTACTGTGGGGATTGCTTTATGTGTTAAAGCACAAAGCCATCTCATTGAAGTCTTTTATTTCCTTTCCTCACTTTACAGTAACTACTTTAAGTGGATTTTGAAAGTATAATATCACCAATACAAAAAAAAATCCAATTACTTAAATAGGTTGCTTTCTTTGTATCATGAGTTAAGCTTTATGTCAAATTTACTGTTAAGAATTCATCTCTCTCAGTCTTATATCCTATAACAGTGCCATAAATATTATCTTATCTGCATGATAATTTATACTTTAAATATTATTTTTTGCCAAAAGTATAAAAATGAGTAACCTTGATGTTAAATTTCAATTTGTTAAAGAGAAATAGAGTTACTATTCTGTGTAAGAAATGCAGTAGGTTACATCTTGTTTCTAAGTATAGGTTAGCTATGTTTTTTTTAAAGCTCTCATTATAAACACATTAAGGAAAGAATCATTCTCAGGATTCACTTCCCACTAGGGCTACTAGGATTCCCTCGAAACCACCAAAGAGACAATAGGTCCAATTTGACTTTAACCTTAAAAGGAAAGAACAAAAAAAAAGAAAAATGAGCACAGATTTCACAGATACTAGAACCTCAATTTTGACTGCTTCTTAGCAGATACGTAGTATTGGGTGCCTGAGTGAAATAAACTGATTTCAGGCTATTGCATTTTTAAAGGTCAAATTTTTTTAAAACAAAGAATTCAGGATTATAAGGGCAGATGTTTAATTTGACATTGATTGAGACCTTAAATGAATAAATCTCTCAAAGTTTGATTACTTTTCAGAAGAAACTGAGTTGCTTTGTGATTGAAATTTCCTACTAATTCATAGACTCCATGGAATCATGCATGTATGTGTGTTTGTGGCACATTTTCCTGAAACTGACATATGAATACCATAGACTGTATATTTGCATTCTTTCCTAAGTTAAAAAAATATATTTTACTGATCTCCTTTCACTGCTTGTTACAATATTTTTCTCTTCATATATCATTGATTGCTGATTAAGGTAAGTTATAGACAGAATTTCTGAGATCAACCAGGGTCCGATCATACTTCACTGTATTATTTTAGATCATAAATAATACAGAACTGAATCCCAATCAAGCCTTAATTCTAAATTATGATTGAACTCCAACATATATGGTGTGATAGGCAGGATTCTACTATACTGCCTAAGATTTCTCTCCCCTTGGTGTACATTCCCTGTAAAATTCCCGGGACTGGGAAGACTATGGACTTAACCCTTAAGGTTACTTTATGTTTGGTGAGTCTGATCTAATCACATGTGATCTTTGAAAGCAGAAGGGTTTTTTCCTAGGTGTAGAAAAAGGAAGTCAGAGACACATACTTCGGATGGCTTGGAAGAAAACAAATACCCATGTTGAAAATTGCTAATACAGAAGGGAGTTGAGGGCAGTCCCCACGTCATTGCTAGCTGTATGAAGACACCTCAGTTCTACAATAGCAAGGAGATCAATTCTACCCTGCTGACACCTTGGTTTCAACCTTGTGAGACCCTGAGCAGAGAACCCAGTCATGCTGTGCTAGATTTCTACCTGCAGAACTGTGAGTTAATAAATAGGTGTTGTCTTAAGCTGCTAAGTTTGTGGGAATTTGTGATGCAGCAAGAGAAAACTGATACATGTAGATAATTACAGAAATCAAATATTATTGTTATTTAGTTTTAAAATGTAAGTCGTGACTTTCAATTAAAGAGATAATTTTGCTTTCTTGGTTATGTGCTCCAATTTTCTAACACATTATTGAATTTGTTTGCTTGTTTAATTTTTCCTACCAATATCTTTATTATTTCTAGTAAACACATTTGCTGCTTCCTTTGTATAAGTGATCCTGTACCAATCCCCTGTGTGAATCTAGTGATGTTGTTAAGTACTGCATTTTGTCCCTTTGGCCATTCTATGGGCAGAGACCTCAGATCTCAGATCTGGTCAATGTTAGTAAGAATCTGCCTTTCCGGTCAAAGAAGTCCCTGCTTGACTATTAAGATAGTTCTCCATCTCACTCTACATGCTGGACAATAATGGAGACACCTCGAAAACAGAAGAAAACAAAGTCTACACACAAAGGCAGACTGAGATGAGAGAAACAAGGAAAGGAGAGAGGGAGTCATTCTGACACCATCGTGTCAATTCCAGGAATCATTCAGACTTTTCCATGTAGAATGAACCTATAAATCTCCTACTCTGAATTTGGTTTTGCCAGGTATTAAAAAAAAATCCTGTCTAACTGACCCCAAATCAGAACCACCCACCTTCTTTTTCCATACAATAAGCACTTACTGAATACTGACTGCATTCCACAGATCTGGGGGCAAATCCATCAGTAAGTCCCCAAAGATCAACATGGATAGAGGATCTAATGTTCTACAGCAAGGTCAGCAAAAAAACTGCAAAAGATTTCATTGTTGCTAATTTTTCATCCTTTATATGGTTTAAAATGACTGTTTCTTGTATTAAGTCAGAGTAAAATGTCTGCCAATCTTAACTTTATAATGTGGGAAATCTGGGTAGTTGATCTGGTGTGTGGTGAGCTCAGGACTGAGAGCAGAGCTGTCATCATGTAAATCATTGTGTGAAGTCAGATGAAACGTGCTATCCCCTTATGTACAGACACTCACGCGGTGGTGAAGGCCTCTGCTCCACTTGCCATTCAAATAATGACCAGTAATTAAACTTTAATCAAATGCTTAGATTCATTAATTTTATCATGTTCTTATGAGTATTCTCTAAGCCAACTGTTCTAAGCATTTATTTTTAATATGGGATTTTTTTTTAAAGAAAGCTTAGCAGCTACATCAGTATGCAGAATATGTTGAATGAGACAGGGTCAGGGTCCACAGTTTCTCCCCAGTTCCTTTCCCCGATCCAGAATCATGCGTACATCTGGAAAACTTGTAACAATGCACAGAATGCTTTTGAAATTCTCTGCTTGGACCTTTAGGATACCACAATTTAGCTGCTGCCCAAGCAGATTCCCCACCATTGTGGGGCAGGAAACACTTTGTGTTGAACGTAATGTTTCTTTAATTCCAAGTTTTGATTCTGTTCACATACAAATAATGATGTATTTTAGTTTAAAATAGGCTTAATTCATTGCCTTATTAAACACTGAGTCCTTTGCTTCTGTGATCCTTCTATGCTTGCAGATATGACAAAGTTGCCACTCATTTTATATCCTGAAGCCTTCTCTGAGAACTCGGCATATCATTTGTTGGTTTTGAGTACACCATTGCTGTTAATGATGCTTGAAACTTATTGGCTCTGTTCATAGAAAGAAGAATAAAAAGGCATTTGAAGGCTTCCCTGGTGGCACAGTGGTTGAGAGTCCACCTGCTGATGCAGGGGACACGGGTTCGTGCCCCGGTCCGGGAAGATCCCACATGCCGCAGAGCGGCTGGGCCCGTGAGCCATGGCTGCAGAGCCTGTGCTCCGCAACGGGAGAGGCCACAACAGTGAGAGGCCCGCATACCGAAAAAAAAATGCATTTGAGCAGTCAGCTCAGATATATAGATATCAGTTCACATATAAAATTTTTTTAAAGGCATTCTACTTGAGGTTTAAGCTTTTTCATGTTCTAGAACTATTTCTACCATGACTCTTGAACTCACCAGTCCAAACCACTGCATAACTTCTTGACTGGAGAAACCAACCACTCTGGCTGTTTCCCAGCTGTGTTCATCATAGGCAACTCTTAAACTAAATAATACTTGGGATCAGCTATTCCAAAAATAGTTAGTGTAATTTCAATTGGTGAAGAAGGAGATATACCTTTAAAAAGAAAAGAAAAAAATAGCCTCAATGCATGGCTCTGTCACAACATAAAATCAGGCCTTTGGAACTGGAAAGTAACTTAGAGAACGTTGTTTCAATTGCTTCATTTCACAGTTGAGGAAATTGAGAATCAGAAAGGCTAAGTGATTTCCTCAGTATCATGGAGTTAATTACAGAAATCAGAATAGAATCTGGGTTATCCAACTCTCTGCCCAGTGTTTTTTTCATTACACCAAGTGAAATTATCTGCCACTCTTTTGGGGCCAGATGACTCATGAAAGCAGCCTAATAATAATTAATACATTAAAATATTCTGTGCCTATAAAATTTAACGCACAAGTAAAAGAGCCTTAATTTCCTGATGGCTTCAGATAAGATAAATTACATTAAATGTATTTCATTATAATTTCATGTATAAATGTGTTAGTGAATTTATATGAAGAAAAAGTCAGTACCAACAAAAATTATCAGGGACTGAGACTAGATCTATGTTGAAATTCAAAAGGACTACATCAATTTCAAGCTCCATTAGCAACACAGGAAAAATAACATGGAGTGAAATTAGTAGACATAAGCTTTATTATCAGACTTGGGTACGTGTGTAGAGAACAATATAAATCAAAGGAAATGGGATCTTTTGATTATTAATAATTATATTAATGTTTTCTATTTGAGTAATTTATATAAGTATACTAATTATTTTATAGATATTGTTTTCTTTGACATCATTAATAATCTTTTCCTCCTTTGTAATGAGAATGAGAGCCTGGGGTTTGGGATATTAAAATATTTGTTCAATATTTTGCAGCTCGACAGTTGAGAGGCTAGAAACAAGACTCAGGTATCCTGACTTAGTCTAATAATGCACATGCTCTCTTATTTTATTTTTAATTTTACTCTAATCTATTTTGGAAGTTTTGCAACAACAACAACAAAAAACATTTTCCCCCAAGATTTTACCCTATTTTAAAGGCCCATACACGTGGTCACGAAGAAGTAGTTAATGGTGAGTATTTTCTGCACTTCACATCTTTTATCGCACATTATATATTGTGGAACATAAAATTTTATGAAATTATAGTTACATGCTTGAAATGGATGTCAAATCTCTTCATCTTCTATGTCACAAGTGAGAGTTGTAAACCTGAGAAATTAAAGCTACAATATAATTTATCTTACCCATAAATAGTCTACTATACATTATACACTTTTGAAGTAAATAATGATGGATAAGTCTAAAAATGATATTTCTCCATGGAACACTGTGACAAATAGCTACAAATGCCATGATATAACTGGAATTATGTCACCTGCATATAGAAAGAAGACGTTCAGCTCCTTTTCCCTACACTTTTACACACAATAAATAGTTGAGTATAATTGGTTCAATGAGTAAAATTTTACTTTCCTTTTTTATGTGGACAAGAATCTCTCTTTCTCATGACAGTTATGAAAATGTCAGTAATACATGTATTTTTAATAGTTATTTCTTTTTTCCCTGCAACTGGGTAAACCAAATAAATCCATATGTTCCAAAGCAAATAGACTATATATTAAGTAATATATCTGTTATTTAAAAATATTCATAAAGTCTACAGTAATTTCACACCTTGCAATATAGTTTTCAATTTTAGGATAAGAGTTTTAAAAGTTATTACATGATATGAAGTGATTTGAGGGCTGTGGATATACTTCCTTAGCAGGAAAAGTTGCCATAAAAATGTTTTTAAAAAGACTGCTCTTGTTTTTGACTCTTTCAGTCTGGTAGACTGAAGTTATAATATAAAGCCAGGAATTATGTGTGAAGTAGACAAAAATGAACTTCAGTATTGAGGTATAAATTCTCCCTTCTCCTTACTTTCTTCTTAGTGCCTTATATAACTGTTAATTTTCCTCCTCAGTGACCTATGCATTTAATTATAATAAGCACCACCTACATACACAGCAAAAACAAAAACAAAACATTTAGTGATATAGAGCAACAACAGTCAGTAAAGGAAAGAACAAAGCTTCAGAGTATCTGTTTTAGTAAATCTGGAGTAAATTTAAGCTTTCAAAATTAATATATATATATTATATATATACATATATATTATATATATATACATATGTGTGTATATATATATATATATATATACATACATACATACATACACCCCAATGATAATGCAATTCTAGACCTTCCCCCAAAATCATGGGTAATTTTTACTATTAGTACCAACATTAATATTCTCTTGCATATTATATCTCAAGTTGATTTTATGTAGCACATAGGACACAAATCATTTCCTGCTTAAAATAAGGCCTAATAATTTTGTGTCATTAATAACTTTAGCATCAAGTCATACATTAATTATTTTTAAAGTATTTCTCCAAAATATCAGGAAAACCAGCTTACTTATTATTTGCAATTTTCTGAGTAAAATTTCATTGATATTAAGTCTGTACAAAATATTTCCAGGGTCAGCATTTCAAGAAGACTAGTAGTAAAATGGTTTCTCACATGAAAGAAAATTTAAACATATAAGAACCATCTATTCTCTTGTGACATTGCAATGAATATCCTTGGTGAACCACTGTTGGTCTCCTGAGAAGTTAATCCACCCTTTAGTACATTACCCAGCCCAATATCCTCTGCCTTTTCTTGTTCTCTTCCCTCTTACGGTAAGTTAAAAGATTTCTTCCTTCAAAATATGACACATATAAAGAAGAATCTAATTTTCACTACATTTAACACACACCTAAAACGTTGTTGAAAGCACCACACCTAGTCAATTAAATACTGAAACAATCTTAAAAAGGGTCTTAAGGGTCCTCTAGTTCCCTTCAAGGTGCTCAGATTTGAAGCGCTTCTCCCATTTACACTTTGCAGCAGGATACTTGCAGGGAGTCCTTTATTAAAGCAATAGCAGTCATTGATTTCTTTCTTTTTTATTTTATTTTTTACAAACTAACTTTTATTTACTATGTTTTCTTAGCTGAGATTTATCAGTTCTTCAAATATCAATTAATGTCGACATATTGTTCCACCACGAGAAAATTGTTCAATAACCTCTAGATGCTTTTTTTTGTCACATACTTTTATCCTGGTCTTAAAAATGAAGCATGGGCATTTAAAAGGCAAACTTGAGGCAGTCTCTTCTAACATTCCCAATGCATCTAATATTATTTGATTCAAAACCTGAGTCTAGGAGCAAATAAAACTGACTTCTTTTTTTCATTTCAGAATACAAACCTATTGAACTATCCCTTCAGGTTTATGCTCCATCAGTTAACGCTACACTATTTTCACAAGAAATATGATTTGATCTGAGAAGAACTGCAGCAGCCAGAAACATATATTCCCAGAACGTGTCTCTAAGAAGACTGTAGCCATTAAATGTCTTCCATAACGTCTGTGATAAATTTTACTATTAGTGAACAGTATCAGTTAAAGGCATCTCTTTGGAACCGCTAGTCTAGCCTATAGGTGCCCACCTGCTATGTAATTTTCCAGTCATAAACGTGGATAGGTTAATCTATCAGTGTTTCTCTCAAAGCAGTAACCTCAGCAATAGTTGAAAGCTTCCATTTTAATTTAATTGTTTTATTTATTTGCTATTTTTAGGTAGATATAGAATATCCTTTAAAAGCACAGACTTTGGAACTTAATTGCCTAAATTTGGTGCTATGCCCTCGGGCAAAATAGTTAATTTCTTTTGTGTAAGATGGGGATAATAGTGGTGGTTGTGATGATTAGATAAGATAGTAAAGGAAAAGAGTTTATTACAGTATAAAAAGTAAGCACTCTTAAGGGTTAGCTATTATTTCCTTCCAACCCTTTGTGCCTACATTCTTGCTTCTAGTTCTGTTGGAGCCAGTGTGCTCTTAATATTCCTGAGGTTTAGTCATGGTTAAACTCTTGCCTTCTGCCTCTTCTTATGCCTAATGTTCTTCTGTGCTTATATGCTCACATTTGATAGGCTAAGCCAACATCTATGTGTACTCTATAAAAGACACATGGAATACTGGAACTGGGATCTGTCTGAGATCAAATTATCTCTGCAGAACAAAATAGATCAAGGGGTATGTATAAGTCCCAGAGAGAGCTAGAAAACTAGACATGGGCGGTCACTTTACCTGGTTAACCTAGACCAAAAAGCAATGAGCTAGACTAAACCCCTTGATTCCTGCTATAGCAACTCAGAATCAGTCTGTCTCCATGATTGTTTCTAGGTGTAAGGTGACACAATTATTGCTGATTCATTCTCCAATTATAATGTGATAGCTGTTACTGATTGTTAATATTGCAGCATCTAGAAAGATGCTCACATCTTTGTCATGTAAAAGAAACAAAGAATATTGCATTCAATCTTCAAGGGATGGCTGGAATAATACAAAAATGTTTTACCTGCCATACATATCAACACAGTCAATATGCAATTTGTTTCACTATATTCTTCAGCTATAAAAGTATATTTACACTCTATTGAATATTTACTCAAAGCCTGCAGTAGTTCTTAAAATCAATGAATTGTTCACTTTCAATTGTTTACTTACATTATCAGTAATACTGATAAATAAAATAAAAAGAAGTAATCAAGGAATATTCAACAGTTTTCCTTTTTCCTGAATATTTTATTGGGTCATTAAAAATCATTATTGATTACGTGAATTTTGAAAAAAATGGGAAGTCATACGACAATTGTTTCTACTCTATGCAAAATAATGTGCTCACTTTAAAATTTCTCCCATTGTATAAATTAAAAAAAAAAAATCACTGCCGAGACATATTGAATAACCATAGCTAGAAGATAGGGAGTAAAAAGGCAGTTGTAAGTGACTCCACACTCTGCATTTCCCACATTTACTTGCTGCAGCTTTCAGTAAATAATTACTACAGAACACTAAATCATAAAAGACAGTGAGATCTGCTATCTTTGATTCCACTGAAGTACTTGAACTGCTATTTTTAGCAATCTATATCTTTGTTAGTGTTTTGGGATCTGGTTGCAAAGTCGATAATGAGTATGGCAGTCACTGCTAGTAGCCTATCTAATATCCATTTCCTCTGTCTTCTTATTAATAGAATCATTCCATATTAATAGAATCTATTATCAATGAGCTGTATCTTGGCTAGCAGTATGCCTAATTAAAATGCTCACCTCCCCAAAATATCTTGGCGACAAGGTAGACTTGGGATTCCATTTGACTAATAAGATAAACATGGAAGAAACCTTTTGGAGCTTTTAGGAAAGCTTTTTTAAATGGACAGACTCATCTGGTATGTACTTTTTGCTGATTTTCTTTCATCTCTCCCATTTTTTTTTCCTTCATCTTTTCCATGGCTTGCTGACATGAGGTTATAGCTGGATTTCTATTCTATGCAGCTGAAACCAATTCTGACTTAGTAGATTTTTTCTTTGTGCAACAGTATTTGTAAAAATACTTACAATTTGTAGTAATAAGCACATATATGTAAAACACATGTAAAAAAGAGAATATTAAAGTCATATATTCAACTGATAAATGTAACAAAAAATGGACTAAAGAGTTTTGGGTTTTTTTAATATATTTTTTTTGACGTGGCCCACAGTTAAGGTCTTTATTGAATTTGTTAAAATATTGCTCCTGTTTTATGTTTTTTTTTTTTTGGCCGTGAGGCATGTGGGACCTTAGCTCCCCGATCAGGAATCAAACCCGCACCCCCTTCATTGGAAGGCAAAGTCTTAACCACTGGACCACCAGAGAAGTCCCTAGACTAAACAGTTTTTTTAAAAAATAGATATTTATTGGAGTATAATTGCTTCACAATACTGTGTTAGTTTCTGTTGCACAACAAGGCGAATCAGCCATATGCATACATATATCCCCATATCCCTTCCCTCTTAAGTCTCCCTCCCATCCTCCCTATCCCACCCCTCTAGGTCATTGCGAAGCACCGAGCTGATGTCCCTGTGCTGTGCTGCTGCTTCCCACCAGCCAACTATTTTACATTCGGTAGTGTATATATGTCGATGCTACTCTCGCTTCGCCCCAGCTTCTCCCTCCCACCCCGTGTCCTCAAGTCCATTTTCTATGTCTATCTCTTTATTCCTGCCCTGCAACTAGGTTCATCAGTACCTTTTTCTTTAATTTTACATTCCACATATATGTGTTAGCAAACACTATTTGTTTTTCTCTTTCTGACTTACTTCACTCTGTATAACAGACTCTAAATCCATCCACCTCACTACAAATAACTCAATTTTGTTCCTTTTTATGGCCGAGTAATATTCCATTGTATATATGTGCCACATCTTCTTTATCCATTCATCTGTCAATGGACACTTAGGTTGGTTTCATGTCCTGGCTATTGTAACTAGTGCTGCAATGAACATTGTGGTACATGTCTCTTTTTGAATTATGGTTTTCTCAGGGTATATGCCCAGTAGTGGGATTGCTGGGTCATATGGTAGTTCTATTTTTAGTTTTTTAAGGAACCTCCATACTGTTTTCCACAGTGGTTGTATCAATTTACATTCCCACCAACAGTGCAGGAGGGTTCACTTTTCACCACACCTTTTCCAGCATTTATTGCTTCTAGATTTTTTGATAATGGTCATTCTGACCAGTGTGAGGTGATACTTCATCGTAGTTTTGATTTGTGCTTCTCTAATAATTAATGATGTTGAGCATCTTTTCATGTGCCTCTTGGCCATCTGTATTTCTTCCTTGGTGAAATGTTTGTTGAAGTCTTCTGCCCAAATTTTAACTGGATTGTTTGTTTTTTTGATACTGAACTCCATGAGCTGTTTGTATATTTTGGAGAGTAATCCTTTGTCTGTTGTTTCATTTGCAAATATTTTCTCCCATTCTAAGGGTTGTCTTTTTGTCTTGTCTATGGTTTCCTTTGCTGTGCAAAAGTTTTAAAATCCCATTTGTTTATTTTTGTTTTTATTTCCATTACTCTAGGAGGTGGGTCAAGAAAGATCTTCCTGTGGTTTATGTCAAAGAATGCTTTACCTATGTTTTCCTCTAAGAGTTTTATAGTGTCTGGTCTTACATTTAAAGTCTTAGATTAAGACTTAATTTAAGTCTTTAATCCATTTGGAGTTTATTTTTGTGTATGGTGTTAGGTAGTGTTCTAATTTCATTCTTTTACATGTAGCTGTCCAGTTTCCCCAGCACCACTTATTGAAGAGGTTGTCTTTTCTCCATTGTATGTTCTTGCCTCCTTTGTTGTAAATTAGGTGCCCACATGTGCGTGGGTTTATCTCTGGGCATTCTATCTTGTACGATTGATCTATATTCCTGTTTTTGTGCCAGTACCATACTGTCTTGATTACTGTAGCTTTGTAGCATAGTTTGAGGTCAGGGAGCCTGATTCCTCCAACTCTATTTTTCTTTCTCAAGATTACTTTGGCTATTCAGGGTCTTTTGTGTTTCCATATGAATTGTAAGATTTTTTGTTCTAATTCTGTGAAGAATGCCATTGGTAGTTTAATAGGGATTGCACTGAATCTGTAGATTGCTTTGGGTAGTATAGTCATTTTCACAATATTGATTCTTCCAATCCAAGAACATGGTATATTTCTCCATCTGTTTATGTCATCTTTGATTTCTCTCAATAGTATTTTATAGTTTTTTGAGTACAAGTCTTTTGCCTCCTTAGGCAGGTTTATTCCTAGGTATTTTATTCTTTTTGTTGCACTGGTAAATGGGAGTGTTTCCTTAATTTCTCTTTCTAATTTTTCATTGCTGCTGTATAGGAATGCCAGAGATTTCTGTACATTAATTTTGTATCCTGCAACCTTACCAAATTCATTGATTAGTTCTAGTAGTTTTCTGATGGTATCTTTAGGATTTTCTATGTATAGTATCCTGTCATCATCAAACAGTGAAAATTTTACTTCTTCTTTTCCAATTTGTATTCCTTTTATTTTTTTTCTTCTCTGACTTCTGTGGCTAGGACTTCCAAACCTATGTTGAATAAGAGTGAGGAGAGTGGACATCCTTGTCTTGTTCCTGATCTTAGTGGAAATGCTTTCAGTTCTTCACCCTTTAGTGTGATGCTTGCTGTGGGTTTGTCATATATGGCCTTTATTATGTTGAGGTAACTTCCCTCTATGTCCATTTTCTAGAGAGTTTTTATCATAAATCAGTGTTGAATTTTGTCAAAAGCTTTTTCTGCATCTATTGAGATGATCATATGGTTTTTATTCATTAATTTGTTGATTGATTTGCATATATTGAATCCTTGCATCCCTGGGATAAATCCTACTTGATCATGGTGTATGATGCTTTTAATGTGCTGTTGGATTCTGTTTGCTGGTATTTTGTTCAGGATTTTTGCATCTATGTTCATCAGTGATATTGGTCTGTAATTTTCTTTTTTTGTAGTATCTTTGTCTGGTTTTGGAATCAGGATGATGGTGGCCTCATAGAATGACTTTGGGAGGGTTCCTTCCTCTGCATTTTTTGGAAGAGTTTGAGAAAGATCAGTGTTAGCTCTTCTCTAAATGTTTGATAGAATTCACCTGTGGAGCCATCTAGTCCTAGACTTTTGTTTGTTGGAAGATTTTAATTATGGTTTCGATTTCATTACTTGTGATAGGTCTGTTTATATTTTCTAATTTTCCTGATTCAGTCTTGGAAAATTTTGCCTTTCCAAGAATTTGTCCATTTCTTCGTGGTTGTCCATTTTATTGGCATATAGTTGTAGTAGTCTCTTATAATCCCTTGTATTTCTGCAGTGTCAGTTGTGATTTCTCCTTTTACATTTCTAATTTTATTGATTTGTGTCCTCTCTCTTTTTTCTTGATGAGTCTAGCTAAGGGCTTATCAATTTTGTTTATCTTCACAAAGAACCAGCTTTTAGTTTTATTGATTTTTTGTTATTGTTTTCTTTGTTTCTATTTCATTTATTTCTGCTCTGGTCTTTATGATTTCTTTCCTTCTACTGACTTTGGGTTTCTTAGTTCTTCTTTCTCTAGTTTTTTAAGTGTAGGGTTAGATTGTTTATTTGAGATTTTTCTTGTTTCTTGAGGTGAGATTGTATTTCTATAAAACTCCTCTTAGAACTGCTTTTGCTGTCTCCCATAGGTTTTTTTTTTTTTTAACATCTTTATTGGTGTATAATTCCTTACAATGGTGTGCTAGTTTCTGTTTATAACAAACTGAATCAGCTATACATATACATATATCCCCATATCTCTTCCCTCTTGCATCTCCCTCCCTCCCACCCTCCTTATCCCACCTTGCTAGGTGGTCACAAAGCACTGAGCTGATCTTTCTGTGCTATACAGCTGCTTCCCACTAGCTATCTGTTTTACACTTGGTAGTGTATATATGTCCACGCCACTCTCTCACTTTGTCACAGGTTACCCTTCCTCCTCCCCTTGTCCTCAAGTCCATTCTCTAATAGGTTTGTGTGTTTATTCCCATCCTGCCCCTAGGTTCTTCATCACCACTTTTTTTTTTTTTTAGATTCCATATATATGTGTGAGCATACAGTATTTTTTTCTCTCTTTCTGGTTTACTTCACTCTGTATTACAGACTCTAGGCCCATCCACCTCACTACAAATAACTCACTTTCATTTCTTTTTATGGCTGAGTAATATTCCATTGTATATATGTGCCACATCTTCTTTATCCATTCATCTGTCGATGCCTCTTAGGTTGCTTCCATGTCCTGGCTATTGTAAATAGAGTTGCAATGAACATTGTGGTACATGACGTTTTTTGAATTATGGTTTTCTCAGGGCATATGCCAAGTAGTGGGATTGCTGGGTCGTTTGGGTCATCATGTTTTCATTGTCATTTGTTTCTATGTATTTTTTTTTCTTTTTTGGTTTCTTCAGTGATCTCTTGGTTATTTAGTAACTCACTGTTTAGCCTCTATGTATTTATGTTTTGTACAGTTTTCTTCCTGTAATTGATTTCCAATCTCACAGTGTTGTGGTCAGAAAAGATGCTTGATACAATTTCAAGTTTCATGAATTTTCCAAGGCATGATTTGTGACCCAAGATGTGATCTATCCTGGAGAATGTTCCATGTGCACTTGAGAAGTGTATTCTGTCACTTTTGGGTGAAATGTTCTATAAATATCAATTAGATCTATCTGGTCTATTGTGTCATTTAAAGCTTGTGTTTCCTTATTTATTTTCTGTTTGGATGATTTGTCCATTGGTGTAAGTGGGTGTTAAAGTCCCCTACTATTATTGTGTTACTGTCGATTTCTCCTTTCATGGTTGTTAGCATTTGCCTTATGTACTGAGGTGTTCCCAAGTTGGGTGCATATATATTTATAATTGTTATATCTTCTTCTTGGACTGATCCTTTGATCATTATGTAGTGTCCCTCCTTATCTCTTGTAACAGTATTTTAAAGTCTATTTTATCTGATACGAGTATTGCTACTCCAGCTTTCTTTTGATTTCCACTTGCATGGAATATTTTTTCCATCCCTTCACTTTCAGTCTGTATGTATCCCTAGGTCTGAAGTGTGTCTCTTGTAGACAGCATATATATGGGTTTTGTTTTTGTATCCATTCAGCCAGTCTGTGTCTTTTGGTTGGGGCATTTAATCCATTTACATTCAAGGTTATTATCGATAGGTATGTTCCTATTACAATTTTCTTAATTGTTCTGTGTTTGTTTTTGTGGGTCTTTTTCTCTTGTGTTTCCCGCTTAGAGAAGTTTCTTTAGGACTTGTTGTAAAGCTAGTTTGGAGGTGCTGAATTCTCTTAGCTTTTTCTTGTCTGAAAAGCTTTTGACTTCTTCATCGAATCTGAATAAGATACTTGCTTGGTAGAGTAATCTTGATTGTAGGTTTTTCTCTTTCATCACTTTAAGTATATCCTGCCACTCCCTTCGGGCCTGCAGTTTCTGCTGAAAAATCAGCTGATAACCTTATGGAGATTCCTTTGTATGTTATTTTTTGTTTTTCCCTTGCAGTTTTTAATATTTTTTCTTTGAATTTAATTTTTGTTAATTTGATTAATATGTGTCTTGGTGTGTGTTTCCCAAGGTTTATCCTGTATGGAACTCTGTGTGCTTGCTGGACTTGGGTGACTATTTCCTTTCCCATGTTTGGGAAGTTCTCATCTATAAGCTCTTCAAATATTTTCTCAGACCCTTTCTTTTTCTCTTCTTCTGAGACCCCTATGATTCCAATATTGGTGCATTTAGTGTTGTCCCAGAGGTCTCTGAGATTGTCTTCAATTCTTTTCATTCTCTTTTCTTTATTCTGCTCCTCTGCAGTTATTTCCACCATTTTATCTTCCAGCTCACTTATTTGTTCTTCTGCCTCAGTTATTCTGTTATTGATTCCTTTTAGTGTATTTTTCATTTCAGTTATTATGCTGTTCATCTCTGTTTGTGTGTTCTTTAGTTCTTCTAGATCGTTGTTAAATATTTCTTGTATTTTCTCAATCCATGGCTCCATTCTATTTTTGAGATTCTGGGTCAACTTTACTATCATTACTCTGAATTCTTTTTCAGGTAGATTGCTTATTTCCTCTTCATTTATTTGGTATTGTAGGTATGTACCTTGTTCCTTCATCTGTGACATAATTTTTTGCCGTATTATTGTTTTTTTTTTTTTTTAAATGAGTGGGATTGTGTTCCTGTCTTACTGGTTGTTTGGCCTGAGGCTTCCAACACTGGGGTGTGTAGGCTGTTGGGTAGAGCTGGGTCTTGGTGCTGAGATGAGGAACTCTGTGAGAACTCACTCTGATGAATATTCCCTGAGGTCTGAGGTTCTCTGTTAGTCCAGTGGTTCAGACTCAGAAGTCCCACTGCAGGAGCTTTGGCCTGACCCCGTGCTCATGAACCAAGAGCCCGCAAAAAAAAAAAAAAGTAAAAAGAAAATTAGACTAGGAAACTAACAGATATGTTAGGAAGAATATAAAAATAAAAATATAGATGAATCAACAGCCAGAAGATACATGAGTACCACAACAGTAAAAAAAGAGGAGGAAGGAAAAGAAAAAAATACTAGACTAAACAGTTTTGATTGAGCCATTTTATGTTGTACTTTCCTAAATAAATATCTTATGCAAAGAAAACGTGCCATAAACTCTCTAATAATTAATGAAACAACTCTCTTGTAAAGAATTTTAAAGGCAAGAAAATTTAATGAGAATTACCTTTATTGAAAACACAAACTACCTTCTCTGTTGCAAATCAAAGTTCTATATACTAATTTGGAGAAACTTGTTTTGAAGTTTGTGTTTTGATAATGCCATTTTCATTGTTTCACTGTATTTTCTAACAAAATAAAAGATATATTTTGAAATAATTATCTTTTCTTTATTGGATTTCTTCTCCATATCCTTTCTGCAGCATAATTAAAATCCAATCAAACATATTACAAATTGTCTAGTTTTAAGTTTTTTGAGCTTCTGTAAATAATGTTTGAGCAAAAGTAAGTTTTTAAGAAAAGTGCAAATATAGTGATTTTTTTAGGGATATATAGGTGATTCTTTTAATACAGAATATTATGTACAATTTGATCATAATAGTTCACGTATCTCCATTAGCCTGGAGACACATCATGAAGTAAAGTATCTCATTAGCCTGCAGATACAAGATTTAGGGTGCACAGTAATATTAAAAAAAATCAATATTATGAATATATTTATAAAGTTAAAATTTCCTGATTAAAGTATGATTCTCTGAAAACTGACTCAAAATGGATACACATAGAAGTACTTGATTACTGAGTACTCTAAGAAAAAATTTGGAATGCATTTATAACTGACAGGTAGCTGATTGGTCTTGTTTTGAACATTATAAATTGGACTTTTAAAAATGATATAATATAGTTGAAGAAAAATAGTTAAACAAAAATAAGCTTTTGATTTAGTGTATTTATACCTAAAAAATGAATATTTTTCATTTTAATGTTACCCGTGTGGTAATTATAAATGTGTGTTAAGGGATCTTACATCCAGTCAGAGAATGGAATTTGCTTCTATAAATTTATTAATGATTCTTGCCTTATATAATATATAACATTTTTAGGATAATGGATGTATATTATACATGTATAAAAAGAACTGTAATCTTCACATTTTCTCCAAGTATTTATGTGAATTCTGTGTAAGCTGAGGAAAGAATCAGTATTTATTTAATTGGAATTAGTAAATGCAGTCAGATCTCACAGTTAATTAAAATATGATTATTTTTCTTGCATTGCTGTTCCTTTATCAGAGTAACTTAAACAATCCTAAAAGCAGATCATTAACACTTGAAGTAGATTTTACATTTATAGGTTCAGTTATCTAGAAACTAACAATTTCATTTTATCATTAGTCTGTTAAATAAGGAAAGTCAAGTAAAAAATGTCAGAGTAAACACTGTTATTGGGAATCAAGTTTTGAAATAACTTCAGTAGCATTCACAGTGGGCTGTTCTTCTGAGTACTAAGGGACAGAATCATTTCATTGAATAATCTCAGTGTTGCATTGGCAGGGCTTACACAAAATGGGTAATTGGCATATACTTAACCTAAGGAAAAATATTTTACTACAACATGGAAAATCATGTGGAGATGATAAATGAAGAAATAATTTGAAGAGTAAATTATAGAATTACTACTTGACTTTCTAGAAAATTATTTTCCAGCCAGCTCAAAATTAGAGCAGTAGGTCTAGGATACAGTAATTTTAGTTCCTCCATACCCACCCAAAGAAATAGAAATTTACTTTAGATGTAAAAAGTATGTAGGTGCAATTTGCATTATTTTTTTTCCTAATAAAAAAGTTTACCCTTACAGAATTCTGTAGATCAGTTTGATTTTATTCTTAAAAATTGTTGTGTCTGTGTATTTCAATACAATATATTATAAATAACACATTATCATAGTTATGGCTTCTCTATTTTGGTTAATATTTACTCAGAACAAAATTAAGAACAATGAGTTGACTGTCATATTGATTTGCCTTTGGTGTATGGTCCTGAAAGATGGATTTCCTAATCATAATAATCTAAACAATCTTACATTACCTGGTAAATCATCATCATCTAATCTGTCCTCTTAGAAGCTATTTCCAAGTCTTTTAATGTGCTCCCATGTATTTATTGTGTTTTTCTCTGTTCATGCACTACTCATGCACAAGACATCCTTATCCCTGGACTGTGAGCTTTGTAAAGCCACTTTTTCTTTACTTCATTTTTTTAATTGAAGTATAGTTGGCCTACAACACTTTGTTAGTTCCTGTTACACAGCATAGCAATTTGATATTTCTATACATTACAAAATGATCACCACAATAAGTCTAGTTACCACCTGTCACCATACAAAGTTATTATAATAATATTGACTATATTTCCTACACTGTACATTTCATCCCCATGACTCATTTATTTTATAAACAGAAGCTTGTACCTCTTAATCTTCCTCATCTATTTCACTCATCCCCTTCAGCCCCCTCCCCTCTGGTAACCATCTCTTTGTTCTCTGTGTCTATGACTCTGTTTCTGTTTTGTTATTTTGTTCATTTGTTTTGTTTTTTTTAGATTACACATATAAGTAAACTCATATGGTATTTGTCTTTCTTTGTCTGACTACTTCGTTTAGCATAATACCTTCTAGGTCCATCCATGATGTCATAAATGACAAGATTTCATTCCTTTTTATGGATGAGTAATGTTCCATTTTGTGTGTATGTGTGTGTGTGTGTGTATATATATATATATATATATATATATATATATATATATACACACACACACACATACACACAAAATATATATATACACCTCATCTTTTTTATCCATTCATCCAGCTATGGGCCCTTAGGTTGCTTCCACATCTTGCCTATTGTAAACAATACTGCAATGAATATAGGGGTGCATATATCTTTTCACATTAGTGTCTTTGTTTCCTTTAGGAAAATGCCCAGAACTGGAATTGCTGAATTATATGGTATTTCTATTTTTATTATTTTGAGGAAACTCCACTCTGTTTTCCAAAGTGGATGTACCAATTTACATCCACATCAGCAGTGCATGAGGATTCCCTTTTTGCCACATCCTCACCAACACTTGCTATTTGTTGTCTTCTTGATAACAGACATTCTGACAGGTGTGAGTTGATATCTCACTGTGGTTTTGATTTGCATTTCCTTGATAATTAGTGACTTTGAGCAACTTTTCATGTGTCTGTTGGCCATCCATATGTTTTCTTAAAGCTTCTTAAAGAAAACATTTCCCAGTGTTTAATTCTTTGTACATAGTGGGTAAATAAAACTTCATTTTCTTTGTTTAGTTTTATAAGTAATAAATGAATGGCCTGTAGGCCAAAAAAAAAAAAAAAAGGAAGAAAAAAGATTTAAACTTATTCTAAAGCAAATTCAAAAATTATAGTATTTAGTTTCTTTTTGAAACATATTATTTAAAACATCATGCTGTATTAAAACATTTTTGATTCAGAATTATCTTTTTTCTCCTCATTGTCCCAGAACCTTGAATTACTAATTTAGTTCTGGAAATGGAAGTGATTTAAGTAAGGAGAAATAGGATGGCCCAATTTTGAAAAAAAAAACAAAAAACCCTCAAATTCTGTATTCAACTTATCTTTTTTATCAGTGTTATGAGAACTACAAACATTCTTATAAAATCCCCAGTCCATTTTCCTCTCTTTTCTTCCAACATCACCATCTATTCTTTTCTTCTCTCTGTGCATTATCAAGCTGAGAGCATATGGTCCTGAATTTTCATAAGACACTTGTCAAAAGTCAGTTCCTCGGTCACTCTTTGTATAGTAACTGTCAAAACAGATGGTGAAGCCAACTCTCAGTGCATACGATCCACAGACTGAGCACTACTGGAGAAAATCAGGGACTAGCGCACATTGTCAGCAATATAAATGGCTCTTATTTCACTCAACAAAAGCTAGATCCTTGCAATGAACTTTGAGTCCCTCCATTTTCTGGCTCCCATAGTCCATTCCCATTGTTTCCTTCATCTCTGCTGCTTTTCCTCTCCCGTTGCTCACCGGACTCCATGCACATGGGCCTGCCACCTTATGGAACTTGCATGCCTGTCTCCTTGCCTAGAGTGCCATTCCTGGATATCCACATGGCTAATTCGTACTTCCTCTGGTCAATATCACTGCTCAAATATCATCAAAATTAAGTATATTTGCTATAACCCTATGTTAAATTGCAACCCACTCTTACATCTGAACCACTCCTGATCTTCCTAATTCTGGTCTGCTTGTTTCTTAAATAACACTGGTCACCTTCGAAAGTACTGTGTAAAGTGTTCTACCTGGCATTCATTGTTTCTTTATCACCCTGCTAGACCTTAATTTCCGAGAGAGAGCAGGGGATATTGTCTGTTTTTACATCCAAATGTGCTCAGCTACTCAGAACAGTGCCTTGCTTACTGGGATTATTCAATAAATACTTTTTAAATTAATGAATAAATTTCTAATAACTACTCCAAATGTACTTTTTTTTCCCCTAAATTACCTGAAATTGCACATCTATTCAACTTGTTCTCCTGCTCTCTGCAATGGTGATGTCAAACCTATACACCACACTGACAACCTGCAGCCCTATCCCTCCATGTGGGCAGCTTGAGAAAGTTATCTATAGGCTCAGATTGGCTTAATTCAATGGAACAGTTTTCAGTCCTCTTTCTACCAGCCTTTGATGCTATTTACCATTTTCTCCTTGAAATAGTCTTTCTTTGACTTCTAAGACACTACCCTAACTTGATTATCCTTCTACCCATCTGACCCTCTCATCAGTTTTCTTTGCAGGTTTATAGTCTTTTCCCCACCTACTGGATCTCCACCTGTATGTGCCTGTTTCAGGCCACCTTCTCTCCTTAATTGGAATCCTATCTCAGGAAATGTCATTTACTTTGATGGTTTTAATCCTTATTAAGACACTCAAACAACCCTCTCATCTAAAGTTCTGCTTCTAAGTTCCATACTGTTGAATATAAATATTCCTCACAATTTAAATATGACAACACCACAGTATTGAATCACATGTCTCAGGGTTTTGGTAGGTTCACCTATAGATGTAATATTTACAAACTAATAAATGACCTTGGGCTTTGAGTCAAGTATTGGTGTGAGTCCAGGTTCTCTCCTTTAGAGTCTTCTTATCATCTCTATTTCCTCATCTGTGTAATATGATCACTAACAGTAACTAGCATGAAGTGTCACTCTGAATATGAAAATATACAAGGCATATAAAATGTTTTCCCAATAACAGGCTTGCATCAATCCCTCAGTAAACGGTTTTTGTTACTATTACTGAAATTACTATCATCTGTTTCATTCTCTTGCTTATATCATTTTATAAACGTTTAAAATAATGTCATTTTATTTCATTTTTGAAGAAATTGGGCTATGAACCATAAACAAATCTAAGAATATTGGCCTCCACAACTAGCTGCATTCAAGTTCACTAAATTTGGATTTTAGGAAAATCTCTATTTTTAGATTGATTAGGACATATCTAAGAAGATGAATAGATAGAGTTAGATAAGGAAACTAATCATGATAATCAAAGACAGAACCTGGATTCAGTCTTCTCATACATTAGTATAAAAAGAAAGTGGAAACACTGACCACAACGTATTAATTGTTGTCTCCACTATCCCTACTTTGGAAAAATCAGACATTTCAGTGTTTGCACCAATTAATTTGCAAAATCTAGAGCTGAGGACTTTATCTTGTCTGAATCATAACATTTTCTGGTTTCGCTTAATTCTACTGTTATTGTTGAGAATCCTTAAAGAATTACTTCCTAGAGATACAAATTGAAAATACTAAGGACTAATCAGGCAGCTGGAAGAAAATGACTGGTGAAGTCACAAATTCTTCCTAGATTTCCTTCATTTATACACAATCACCGAGTAGCCAGGCTACATAACATGTATTGGCTGATGTTTTCAATACCTGTTTTACATAGTTCTGTCATGTTGTTGCTGTCTTAGATTTCTATCATTGTTACCACTATTCTGTTTATTTTCCATTGCCAAAGAAATGATTGTGCACGTGTATGTGTGTGTGTACATGAGTGTGGTGGAGGTAGGGGGAAGAAAGAGAGGACAGAGAGAGAAACACAGAGACAGAAGGAGATACTAGAGGGGCTAATGCGAAATTTGCATTCACCGAAAGGCAAGCCCCATGAAGGCAGTGGGTTTTCTCTGTTTTCTTCAGGGCTGTACTCCCAACACTGCCGTATCCCTACAGTTCCTTGGCACTTGAAGTGAAACAGAGCAGGACCCTATGATCCTTCCCCTGCCATGTCTCTGCCTGCCTTTTGTCTGTAAAGAAACTTTAGCCGAACAAAAGTTTAATCAGAGAAATGAGAAAATGCAGAAACAAAGGAACAGGACAAAATAATACTAGTTTAGTCATTAAGCAAAGTCAAAGAGCTTTAATTCCTCCTCAAGGGCTACAGATAACATTCTGAGCCCTATCCTGTGAGCTGTCCTGTAGCTACTGAGACCTCGACCGGCTGGAAGAAGTTAACTACAGGATGACCAGACTGTAGCCATGACATGAGCTGCTGCAATTCTGAGAATTGGCCGCAGAGAAATGGGAACAAACTGACCCCGGAACTGAAGATTAACTGTACCTAAAACAACAAAGATGACACTGGTCAGACAGTTTCAAGATGACTGTCAGAGCTGACCATGCTGTTTCTGCATGTAGCCCCCTCCCTTCACCTATAAAAGCTCTTGCCCCGTGATTGTCAGTGAGGAGAGTGAGTAGTCCTTGAATACAAGTCTGCCTACCATCCCCCAACCCAGGCTGCCCACCTCCAAAATAAAGCAAACTTCCCTTTCCACCAACTTTGCCTCTCAAGTATTCGCGTTTGATCGGCAAGCAGCTAGACCTCACTTTCGGTAACAGGACACACGGACATATATTTGTTAACAACTATGTGGTGGAAGTAGTAATATCTACCTTATGGGATTGTTGTGGGGATGAAATGAGTTACTTACCAAAGCAGTTAGGACTTGGCCTGACATGTAATGTGCCAGTTTTTTAAATTGTATTTTTATTATTAAAACTCTCAAGTTCCACAACGACTTCAGCTTTGATTATACATTTTGCTTTTTCTGTACACCTGCTTATGGTGACTTATCTCTTTGTGTGATATGTGATGTTTTTGTTGTGAACTCATTTTGTTGGAATTTTATCTGAGGAAATTTTTGAGATCTGAGTTTAAGAAACATTCCTCAACAGGTGATTTGGGCTTGCATCTCCTGGTTCTCTGAGATTACTTTTAACCTGAGATTATTTTTAAACTACATTTTTTGACTTGAAGTTTTTCTGAGACCACTACCCAGTGCCAAGGAAAGCCCATGGATAAGAATTCTCTGGAGAAACTTTTCTTCTCTTTCTCCACACAAAGCAAATCTGCAGGATGCAGACCCCTATGACTTGAGCTAGAAGACTCCCCATCTGCCCAGCCAATGATCCATTTTTCAGAACTGCTCTGTGTCATGTGAGGGTCTTCCTACACATCCTTCTTCCTTTCACAGGTGTCAGACCTGCATCACAATCCAAAGACTGTTCCTATCTTCTTTTGAACCTTCTGATTGATGCTTCACATGTCTTTTCCCAAAAAAATCTCTTGCACATGTAATCACAACTTGGTGATCAGAATTGACACAAGTGGCCAACACTATTCGAGGATAAGCATAATTCCCTGGAGGAACATTACTTTTTGATTCTCTTTCCCAAGCAGTTACCTTATATTAACATCAACTCAGCAACTGCAGCACAAAATTAAATTAAATTAAATTAAATTAAATTAAATTTTACTTTTAATGCTAGGCCTTGTAGGAGGAAGGTCTTAATTTTTCCTATTGCCGAAAATGAAGATTAACCCTTTCTTTTCCTCATTAGTTTAAAATAAGAGGCCCTTTGGCTAAAAGTATTAAATGTATTAGTGAGAAATGTATATGCTAAGTTCTTTTTTATCTTAAATATTTCCTTTTTACATTCATCAAGCCCTTACTTTACCATCATATTGGAAGGCATGTCAGTATTGGTCTAACATTTTCTGTAATCTGATGATGCATAAATGTGACTATAGTTTAAGCTAATAAAAGTAATTGTAAAATTTCTCCTCCTCTTCACCCTGTTCCATGACAGTTTTCACATAAACATAAAGATGTTTTAATCCTGCAAAAAAGGTTCGTTTTTATTTATGGTCCTTAACCCCCATCCTTTTAACCACATGCATTTCATGTGTCTTGGGTTTAACCAGGTTTGATTTAGCAAGGCGTTTATTCTGGGTGAGTGCCTCACTTCACCCGAATCACAAGTGCTCTTTGCTTCATGGAACTCTATTGCTTTTTTGCCCAGAACCAATTTTATATATATATTTTTTTTTAATTTGTTTTTATTTATTTATTTTTGGCTGCATTGGGTCTTCGTTGCTGTGCACCGGCTTTCTCTAGCTGCAGTGAGAGGGGCTACTCTTTGCTATGGTACACAGGCTTCTCATTATGGTGGCTTCTCTCATTGCAGAGCACGGGCTGTAGGTGCACGGGCTTCAGTAGTTGTGGCATGCGGGCTCTAGAGTGCAGGCTCAGTAGTTGTGGTGCACGGGCTTAGTTGCTCTGCAGCATGTAGGATCTTCCCGGACCAGGGCTCGAACCCGTGTCCCCTACATTGGCAGGCGGATTCTTAACCACTGTGCCACCAGGGAAGTCCCACCAATTATAGCTTAGCTAATCTCTTGCCCCTTTAATTCTCCTTGATATTTTTCAGAATGAAATGTGCAAACTGCTAATGCAATATTACTCCCACTTTCCGGTTTATCCACTCTTGGATAAGAACACAGAATTGTCTCCAGCTTATTACAAATTCACTGTTCTCAATTGTGTCCAGAAACAAGATTTCTCTCACCCTGGGTCAGCAATATTCTCAGTCATCTCTATTATTTAACTAATTCTCTCTCTATTGTACTGTCTACAATAGATGCATGTCATTTAAAATTATATACATGTGTATATACGTGTATGTATCCATCTCCCCACAGGCTTTATATTCTGCACCTTTTTGCTTCAGAATTTTGGGGCTTAATTTCTCTTCCTTAGTGTGTTAAAGGATTTTGAGAGGATGTTTGCTGTTGAGGAATCGTTGAAGCTTCCCTCTAGCAGAAGTGAACTGACCTTTGTTTCATAAATGTGTCCTTACAAGGCCCTGGATTAGCTTTTAAGTATTTGACTTGCAATTAATGCTCAATAAAGACTTGCTGAATTCTAGTTCCTTTTCAGGGGAAATGACCGTGTACATGCTCCCATTCAGTTCATGTGAAGATAATAAAGACAAGCAACATTTAGGAAGGATTGTTGGAAGGACAGTAGCCCAACATTTTCTCTCGATATAGGAAATTCTTCCTTAGATTAAGCCAGTCAGATATTTTCTTCTCTGACTAAAAGGAAAAATTCATCGTGCTAAGAAAAAAGATGTGTGTGTGTGTGTGTGTACATTTAACTTCTGGAAAGTACTATCATGCAACTGTGTCATATTTTCTGTATGCAGATAGACGGAAACAGAAAGCTAGGCACCACATGTGAACCCCACTTCTAGAAAATAATTCTTGCTGGCAAGGACTTTGTATACTAAATTAATCCCACATTTCATAGAATTTCTCTTACTTTAATTTTCTCTCCATTCTTATGTCCTCAGCCAAATTATTTTATTTTATTCTGTTAAATTATATATAATTAGAAGACATATTAATCCTTTTCGAAAAAAGCAGAAAACAAGCAAATATGCAAAAAAGATGAATATTCTATAAACAGTTTAAATCTCATTCTTTCACATGCTATCAAAGGGCATGCAGTATTTGACATTTCACATATGCCTAGCGCACATTTGTTTTGCAAATAAAGAAAACTAGAATTTGGAAGGCAAAGCCATTTCTTCAATATGTTTTGTTTACTTTAAAGAATTAGTAGAGTTTATAATCTTGGCTGGCTTTTATCTCAATAAAGTCAACTCTCTATTTCCAAAGTACAGATTAATATTTTAAAAATTAATTGCATTCAAAATCTACAAATATATTTATATTATTAAAATACACATTGTATTTTTTAAAGTTATTTTAATTTTCAAAAATCAGTCTACACATCTAGAGACATCCAAAAATGCCTGCTGTCAGAGCCTCTGAATACGAGCAATGCCATGCTGGGTCTATAATGAAATGTAAATTTCCTTTTCCATTGTTTGTATTGTAGTTTTAAACATCAAGAAAAAGAGAGAGTGAGGAAAAGTTTTTAAGATTTCAATGTAATATAATTTTTCAATAATTGAAAAAGTTGGTAGACTAGAAAACGTGCATTGCTGTAGTGACAAGGAGAATAAATGACTTGTGATATGAAAGAGAAAGAAGATGAATTAATATATTTTGAATTTCAATTCAGTTCTTTAAGCAGAATGAAAAAGTGTGTCAGTGTCTCTCCAACTTACAAGTTAGATTTATTTTTAAGAGTCAAATTTGCTTGTCTTTCAGTTGATAGCTAGTTACAGGCAAAAAGATTTTACCCTAATGATTTACAGACTTGCTAAAATGTCTATGTGCAATTCCATAGAAAATCATAATAGACCTTAGTAATATAGAATTATAAAAGATGTCTCTGTACCTTTAATATATTTAATTGGTTGGGTTACATAACTTTCAAAAATGGAGAATTGGAGCCTGAAAACCTTGATTTCAGTTTAGCCTTTGCTACTTACTGGGTATGTGATCTGTAGCAGGTTATTTCATTACTTTCAAACTGTGTTTCCTCTGTGACAATATCTACTCTTCTTTAATGTGGATTATTGTGAGACCAAAATGAATCAATGTATGTGAAAGTATAACTATAACTTGGTTTTAAGTTACTTTAAAACTACTTACTAAGTCAAACTTGATCCTATATGAATATAACAAATTTCAACTCTAAAAGCAAATGTAGTGTTTTCCTTATTTGATACAGATGAATTCATGTGGAATTTTTTCTGAAATGTATACCAAGTTACAAGGTGTCAGGAGAAGTGACCAAATTACATGGATATGTCAAAATATAGAGTGAAAGATCTAAATGTTTATGAGCTCATATCAGTTCACTCATGCTTCTTCTTAAATGCTAAAACTATAAATAAATACATAGACAATGAAGAGGGTGTAAATTCCCATAAACATCTGTGCAATGTTCCATAACATGTGAGGTTCTTAAGAGTCTGTACTATTAAGTCCACTCACATTGGCTGTGAAATATCACCCATAAAAGGAATGCAGGTTAAGTTCCCATTTCCTAGCTATTTTTAGGATAAGGCACTAAAACAAACAAAAAACCTCATTGTTAGATCCTAAAATAGAAGGCTTAAAGCTTTTGATTGTATTTTTCAAAAGCTAATTGATTTTTATATTAAGGAAATAAAGTTATTTTCTTGTCTCAGATGCTGTTTGTGAGTCTCATTTTTAAGTTTACTTTAATATACTTCTTTTTTCAGTATTAGCTTCTAGGAAGAATCTTGAAGTAAGAAAAGAGAAAGGATTCTATTTACTGTGAGATGAACTGTCTTAGTAATGTGCAAATAAAATAAGGGAAGAGTTCTGTTTCATATTGGCTGGGAATATCCCATAACACCATTTATAATACTTGGATAATAAGGAAAGTTCACTAAGTACACGTTCATTTAAATATATGGATTTTTCATGACATACAAACACACACATAATATATCTCAGATATACCAAATGATTTTATATATCTAGAATTTATGTAGGACATTTGTGCATTTATTCTGCAAAGTATGTAAGGAAAGTTGATAGAATCTTCCCTTGATGGTACAGGTTAGGAATAACTGGCTTATTAGGGTAGAGTGAGTCGCACTTGTGCTAGCTACAGGTGAATCAGTGTTAAATGTCAGCATGCAATAGAGTCATCCTGCTATGTAACAGAAGCATAGAAAGAAAAGAATTCACTATGTGAGAAAAGTTTAAATCATCATAACATCATCCATTTGCCTCCTAAGTTATCTGGATTATCTGGTCTGCCATGGAACCACTTAATTAAAAAAAAAAATACAGTAAACACATCATGAATACACTAAATATTCACTGAATTCACTGAATACAGTGAATACATCATAATCATTTTCAGATTCTTGTAGTACAGCCCCAAAAGCATGTCAATATTTAACAGTGTTAATCTTCAGCAGAAAAAAATATTTACATATAAGAGGCATGCACTTTAAAATATTTCATATATATGCAGAATATATCAAATTTTAAATATGCATATATAAGACCTAACTGATGTCACTGAAGCATAAATACTATAAATATAGACTCATTTATGAATATCGTGTTGACCTTTCCCTATAAGTATAAAAAGCAAAAATAATGGAAAATTTCCCAAAGAATTAAAGCAGAAGATAAAATTGGAAGAACGTTGGCTCAACTATTCATTGTGATCATCTGTTAATTTTCTCACAGCTGATTTTATTTAATTAGGAGATGACATTAGCTAACTTTGCAGTTAAACATTATTGCAAAGACAAAAGAGGAAATCTTTAACACACTGTGTCTTTCCTATTAAAGTAATACTTATTCAGTGAGTCTTTAATACACTTTTCTATGTTGTATGTTGTTACTCCTAAAGTAATACTTTTAAATTTCAGAATACAATAGCTATCACAAAATATAGATATACATATTGCACCAATTCCTTTTAAAAGTAGTGCTAGCATAGCATGAGGGAAATGTAATTCAACTAGAGAAATGAAAATTTACATTTTTTATCGCTGAAACTGAACACTGATTCTCTGAAAATCATTTGCATTAATAAAATCTGTCAAAACGTGTTGAATGCATGCAACGTTTAGACAAATGTCACCATTCTCTTGCTCAGGCATGGTTTAAGGCCCATGTTCATCATGTCCTTTATTATATCATCCATGCATATTAAGACTACAGATGACTTTCAGCTACTTAAACATATAATCATGATATAATATCCACGGCTTTATAGAGTCCCAGTATAATGTTACATATATTCTTCTTTTCAACTTACTTTTTTCTTTCACAGTGAAGTACTTTGACAGATAGTTACACCAGAGATTTCTGAAGCAAATAATTGGTATAAATTCATTTAGCTTACAATATCATATTGAATGTTCATAGATGGTCATAAAAAGGAGAGCTGACAAACTTAGTTGGAATGGACACTTTGTTTCCTACCATATGCCTATAATATGTAATTCGTTTTTTAAAGGTAAGTGGAACCAGGAATTTGCATGTTATCACCCTACTTGGTAGAAATCTATTATTATCTCATTATGTACGGCAATGTCACAGTTATATCCTTTTTAGAATTATATAATGATAATTTGCTATTAAGGAATGGTCACTGATAATAGCTAAACTAAATCAGAATAATTATGAATGCCATTTTTTTATTATATTTGTTTTACCTGGTTTTTTTTTTTTTTTGGCTGTGTTGGGTCTTCATTTCTGTGGGAGGGCTCTCCCTAGTTGTGGCAAGTGGGGGCCACTCTTCATCGCGGTTCGCAGGCCTTTCACTGTCGCGGCCTGTCTTGTTGCGGGGCACAGGCTCCAGACGTGCAGGCTCAGTAGTTGTGGCTCACGGGCCTAGTTGCTCAGTGGCACTTGGGATCTTCCCAGACCAGGGCTCGAACCCGTGTCCCCTGCATTGGCAGGCAGATTCTCAACCACTGCGCCACCAGGGAAGCCCTTATCTGTTGTTTTTAAGAATGAGATAAGCCTGCACAATCACAGAGCTAAGTTACATTAGCATTTATGTAGATCCCATTGATTATCACCCTCGATTATACTGAAGTTCTTACTAACGGACAACAGATTTCTCAAGCTATTAAAGTAATAATAATTACACTTAGTATCTTTCTAGTCATTAGGAGGACATTAAGTGGAAAGCTTTGGGAAACTTCTGTGGAAGCTTTTTCTCTACTGAAGTATGGTTGATTTATTATATTATATTAGTTTCAGGTGTGTAACACTGTGATTCAGTATTTTTACAGATTATACTTCATTAAAAGTTATTACAAGAAAATGGCTATATTTCCCTGTGCTATACTCTGTATCCTTGTTGCTTATCTATTTTATATACAGTAGTTTGTGTCTTTTAATCTCATAACCCTAACCTGCCCCTCCCCCTTCCCTCTCCCCTTTGGTAACCACTAGTTTGTGTCCTATATCTGCGAGCCTGTTTCTGTTTCGCATATACCTCAGTTTGTATTATTTTTTTAGATTCCACATATAAGTGATATCATACAGTGTTTGTCTTTCTCTGACATTTCACTAAGCATAATATTCTCTAGGCCCATTCATGTTACTGCAAATGGCAGAGTTTCATTCTTTTTTATAGTTAAGTAATATTCCATTGTGTACATATATATGTGTATATATATAATGTATATATATATATATATGTATACTACATCTTCTTTATCCATTCATTTGTTGATGAGCACGTGGTTTGCTTCCATATTTTGACTATTATAAGTAGCATTGCTATAAACATTGGGGCGCATGTATCTTTTTGAATTAATCTTTTCATTTTTTCTGGATACATACCCAGGAGTGGAATTGCTGAATCATACGGTATTTCTATTTTTAGTTTTTTTGAGAAACTTCCATGCTGTTTTCCACAGTGGCTGCACTGAATGTCATTGTTTTGAAATTGCTGTACACTGATATTTTGTGATCACTGAATATATTACCAAATGGAAGAAGCCATGATACTTTCCTCAGATTGTAGCCTGTGATCTTTCTGGGTGGTTGGTAATAATGGAGATGCACTTGTTTAAAAGTGTAAACAGAACACTTCTGTGATACTTGCTAATCTGAATTGAGTGATTGTATTCAGGTCCATGTAGGCTCATACAAGCCAAATATTTTGCAACTTTATTCTATTCCCCTTTATAGAATCATTTGTATGAGATGTTAAAAGTTCTCCTTTTCAATCTTCACTCAATGTAGGAAAACCTTACACGGCAATAACTGTATTTAACTAGTTCCACTTCAGTAATTTTTACTCCTCTTTGAAGTAAACCTGTTCTCTTATAGACAGCTCTGACTGACATATTGTGTTAGCCAAAGAAGTCAGTAGTTTCCTTCAGTAACCAGACTTATCGAAACCACATTTATTGACTTTGTTTACTTTCAGCGCTAGACTTCTTCTGTGCCAGCCCATTTCTGTTACTATGAAAAATGCCTCTGCTCTATCCAAAGGAAGAACCCAGCCTCTCTTTCCACTTTATAACCCACCACCACAACTGAACCTGATTGGATTAAGAGTGGACTCTTGGGTCAATAAGGGCTACAGTATTATTAACTTAGACCTAGATTACCTTGCTATGACACTAGCCTCCTTTCTTTTTTTTTTTCCTTTTTTTCCTGTCCTCTTTTTCCTTGTACCTCCTCCTTTATTTTTTTGATTAAACCATGACTAACAGATAACCCTAATGGCTAACAGCAACGGCTCTAAGAAGAACTGTTCTGAGAGAGTTTGGGAAAGGGTTACACCAATGATCCCAAACAAGAAACATCTAAAACTAGAAAAATCCAATTGTTCCAAGGACAAATTTAGTAGCAGTTGAAGATGAAGGAAGCACAACCTTGGCTGGACTCTAAGATCACATACCCCTCTCTTCTCCTTGCTCTCTGAAAACTCCAATCCAGCTGCTGAGAGAGTTAGCTGGTGTCCAGATGCTCCTCACTGTGTATCAACTGAATTAAGTCTTTAATCTCTTTTTGAGTAATAATAACTTTTTTCATTACAGTTCTATTTTCTATGAATTTTTGGACAAGCTCATAAAAAGACTAATCTCAAGAAATGCCCTTCTATTAAACGGAGATGATGTAAACTTTGGGGCCAAGAATGTCATGACCTTAGAAAAGCAAATAAAGGAAAGGGTTAGGGAGAGAGAGAGATTGAGGATGAGTAGATGCAGGGACATGTAGGCTGGTTGGATTTTTTTCAGTGAAGGTCTCTGTTTGCTTTGGCTCTTACCATTATTTAGTCCAGGTTATCTGCTATTTTTTGTATATAAAAAAATTACAGTGTCATTCCAATAAGTATTTTTTTTGATTAAACTAGTTTGAAGTTCTTCAATTTTTAAAACCATAAGTAACAATAGACACATTTTGAAAAAACAAATCACCTCATTCTTCTTTATGGTAAAGATTAATGAGTGCTTACTCTAAAAAAGACTTATCAGAGCTAACCCTCCCCCGCAAAAACCCACTATTACACACGTTTATTGCCTTATCATTTTAAAACACTGTTGTTAAATCTTAACTCAATCTGTAAGAAAGTTTATGTTGTCTTAGTTGTATTGATGATGATTAACTGGGTAAATGTAACTCAAAAACCAATATGAGTTCCATGATGACAGTGATATTCCCTATTTGGTTCCCTGTGAATTGCAGACATGTTGGTACTCAATATTATTTGTTGAATAAATGAATGAATAAACAAATATTCAAGGACACGCACAAATATCTTGAGACTAGAAACTAGACTGTCTGAAGTCAGACTATGCTTCTAACTAGACCTGTTTAAGTAGGCAAGGAGCTTTGTTTATGGTTGTTACATGGAAGTCATATTGTTTTAAAATATCTTCTACACAACTAGTACTTTCAAGTGTTAGCCTATCAGTGAGCCTGTGGTAACAGTTTCCAAAATATGTTCTGCTGAAGACTAGGGCTAATAGTAGTGTTAAGTACAGAAATATTCCAATGGTCTACTAAAAACAGAAATGTTTCAAATTTTCCTGATTTTATCATTGGGTATTTTATCATTGGGTATTTTATCATTTTATCATTGGGTATTTTATCATTGGGTATATCAGTACACATATAGCCAAGTCTGCCCTGCCACTGGTCCTGTTCTGTATGTTGAAGACAGACCTACAACTAAAGTGATACCTTGACCTTCATGTACCCTCTACTTAGGTGAGAGGTATAGAAGCGAACATATGTCCTAAGGAGTAAATTTAGGAAATTTAGAGAGTATGTATTAAGAAATGTCTGTGCTGAGTGTCAAAGTGTGTGTCCTTGGCCCATGGCTTTGGTCATTAGAACTGTACCATTTATTGAGCAGAGAAAATGATGCATAGCATTTCAGACAAAAAGTAAAATAAAATAAAGAAAATAAAGAAATCATATACTTAGGCACTTAGGATAGAAAGACTGGAATACTTTTCTGGGAGCCCAAAATAGTTTGTTCTAATGTGAGTTTCAGATATAAGATTTACATTTACATAGATACACTTAAAGATATAAGATTAGTGAAATTATTATAATAATAATTATAATACTATGGAATTACCACTGTAGAACAAAATAGTTTGTTCTAATGCGAGTTTCAGATATAAGATTTACATTTACATAGATACATTTAAAGATATAAGATTAGTGAAATTATTATAATAATAATTATAATACTATGGAAGTACCACTATATGAGAGGATGTGCTAGTCTGCTCAGGCTGCTATAACAAAACACAACAGGCTAGGTGGCATATATAACAGAAATTAATTTCTCACAGTTTTGGAGTTTGGGAAGCCCAAGTTCAAGGAGGCAGAAGATTCAGTTTCTAGTTAGAACTCTCTTCCGGTTTACAGATGGCTTCCTTCTTGTTGTGTACTCACATGGTCTTTCCTCAGTGTGTGTGCTGGGAAAGAGTCAGAAATCTCTTTCCATTCCTCTCATTATGGCCTCCAGTCCTATAGGATTAGGGCCCCAACCTTACAACCTCATTTAATCCAAATTACCTCCTAAAGGCCTTATCTCCAAATACAGTCACATGAGAGGTTTAGTGCTTTGACATACAAATTTTGGAGACACACAATTCAGTTCATAGCTCAGGGATTCTGGTAAGTTCTTTATATGAAATATTTCTTTAAATAATCTTAAAGTTTCTATGTGATGGTTACTATGATTATCCCTATTTTAAGTGCTGTTTTATTATATTAAACCAGGAGGGATGGTATTGCTCTTGGGGAAAGAAAAGAGGAAATGAGATTTGTCAGAGAAAAACATATAAATCAATCAGTAAAAGGTGGAAGCAAAGCAGAATGACTTTGAAGTGAAGCCAGTGAAGACTGCTTGAAAAGTGGAAATATATATTGAAATTACATGGTATACATTTTTGAAAATGAGACTTTAACAAAGTTTTTAAGAACAGTTGGTATAAACCTCTCCTTGATATATAGGTATGAAGAGTCAGCCACATATTCAGCAGAGAGGTAGAAAGTGGAAATTGAAATCTTTTACCTAAGGACGCCCACTTTTTCCCTATAATCTTCCTAAAACTGCTGATGCAGCCCACAGAAGCCTGTCTGCAGCAGAAGCCACTAGGCAAAGCTCCTGAACTAATGGCCCAGAGAACGGTGACCAAGAACTTCTCAGTGATCCTTCGTTTTATCAAGAGAGCAAATCAAACCATGCCAAGGAAAGAATGTGAGTAAAAAGAGCATCACACTGGGGAATAGAAAATAAAAATGTCCCTCAAATTGAATATGGTGAGTCAATAGTCACAGATGACTGAAAAAATTGTGTTGACTTGATCAATCCTAAATGTAGCTAGACAATTTGGTTCTGTCATTAGAGCAAGTAATTAGAAGAGGCATGTGGCTATTCACTTCAGACATCCTATTATGAATGGAGTATCTGTTTATCATATCCTGAAGGAAACTGATGGAGCAAAACGTTGGATTTGGTTATTTTGCACTTTTAAATAATCTCTAAGTATTAAAGCCTATATTCCTTCTTTCTATCTCATAGTTCTATTGGTCATACTACATAACATTGATTTAAGCTAAAAGCCAAAGTCTAGAAGTCACCTTTGTTTTTTCCCTTCTTTTGATACCCCAAGAATAAATTACTACCAGTACATACTGTTTGATTTGCATACAAATAATACATGGACTTTACTTCCTTGTCTTTATTTCCATGCGCACCATAAACAAAGACTCCATTATCTTATATCCAAAGTACTACAAAATAATCCAGCTGGTCTTCTTCCTTCCATCCTAAACAATCTTCCAGCAATAATTTCAAAGAGCAACTATAAGACCTTAAAAATCAGCCATCAGGTCATATTGCCCCCCTCATTCTATCCATTCTATAGGTTTCAACTATAGATAGCACAGCATCCAAATTCCTTGGTCTGCAAGGCCATACATGATCTACTTGACTTCTGTGACTCCATCTTGTTCCATTTTCCCTCATGCTTACCAACCACCCTGAGCATTCACACCCTACCAAAATCAAGATCTCATCAGACTCAGATCCTCTGTGTATGCTTTTCTACTTTGTAGAACTGCCTCCTTCACATTAATGAACGCTCCGAAGGATGCACTCCCCTTGGGTATTACCTATTTCAACACCCTGTTATTTCATTTTCAGTTGTACAGATTATAATTTACTTAATAATTAGCACATTGAAGTAATCAAAAATATGTATTGAATAAATAAGCAAACAGTTTGCTAGTTTGGGGTATACAATCCAATGATTAGGACAGGATCTCTAGCCTCATGAAGCTTTTATCCTCTAAAGTATGCATAAACAGCTTTCTACAAAGCTAGGTGAAATAAACTAAACACGTACTACACATAAACCAGACCATTATGGACGTAGAGGTGGAAAAAGATATTCAGTGTACCACGGAGATAAAAAATGCTTTCAGGGGCATATTAAAAGAGGCTTGGGGGCTTCCCTGGTGGCACAGTGGTTGGGAGTCCTCCTGCCGATACAGGGGACACGGGTTCGTGCCCCGGTCCAGGAAGATCCCACATGCCGCGGAGCGGCTGGGCCCGTGAGCCATGGCCACTGAGCCTGCACGTCCGGAGCCTGTGCTCCGCAGCGGGAGAGGCCGCAGCAGTGAGAGGCCTGCGTACGGCAAAAAAAAAAAAAAAAAATATATATATATATATATAAATAAATAAAAATACAGTGAAAATAAAGCTACCAAAAAAGAGGCTTGGGTAACCTGTGCTAATAAATTAACTCATAAATATAAAAGGTTTAACACAGCAAAAGTTAAATTACCAAGTTGGCCATGTGTTTGGGACATTCTAGGATGGCATTCTTTCATGCGGTTATTCAAGATGGAACATAATTTGGCTTTGCACTCTCAACACATGCCTTCCAGGTTACTGATGCAGAGGAAGCAAGATGTGGAGGATTATTGGACAGTCCTTAAATGTATCACTTCCACTCACAGCTCATTGGCCAGAAGTAGTCATGTGATCCCATGCAACTGCAAAGGGCCTGGGAGTTGGGTGGGAGTACAGGGGTTGTCCATGATCTAAAAAGGTTCCAATTCTCTGGGGAGATGATTGTTTAGTATTGCAGTATTTGCCTTCACCCAAATGAAGGCTCAGCGTGATTGAGATTTTTGTGAACTGAAAATATAATGTTACTATCTTCAAAACTACACTATGCAGTGGCTACAGATATAGAAGATAACTACCCACTTTCCTTGCATAATACATTATAGTGTTTTGGCCCTTTTTCTTCCTGAATGTTTTACCTAATATATCACAATAATCCTTTAGGCCTGCAATATAAAACTGCTTATGCCTCTCTGGCTCCACTTTAGATAAAAATGGCAAACAATAATCTTCAATTTAAGAAATCATTTGCATTTTCTCACTTAAAGGCACACTGAATGGTTTTAAAAATACAGTGAAAATAAAGCTACTCAACAATATATGTAACTTCAATGATATAAATAACTTTAAAACATCATCATGTATAAAGTATATTTAAATTAGTACACAGAAAATCCCAATGCAAGCACTGCCTTGTGCCATACTACATTATTTTAGGTGTTATTTTTTTACTTTTTATTAGACATTTACATCAATTATTTTTTTTTGTCCTTATAAAAATCTCACTAAAAAGTAGAAAGGAACATGTGTGTAGTGATTAAATAATTTTCAACAATTGTTCTGCCAATCTGATTCCCAATCTAAAATTAACAACAACAAAAAACCCATTGACTTAACTACGAATACATAAACAAACATACAAAAATACAAAACAAATAAAAATACAATACAAAACAAAAATACAAAACATAAACAAAACATCACTGCAATAGACCTGACTGATCATGCATAAATGCAGAGGAAGAGAAACAATCACCACCAAGTTTTAAGTATTCATTTCTTTGAATTTAGAATTCTCAGGATCTGCAATTTATAGAATTAATGACACATGGCTGACCTTGGCTAACAGAGAATATAAATTTTCTAATCCAAGGAATTTTCTTTCCTGACTTTTATATTTATTAATGAATAAATCTCACAGATAGGAAGATAGATAAATATAAAGAATATATATTATAGATAGATATAAATATTATATGTAACAAATATAAACATTATCTATAATAATATAATAATGTTTACATATAAACAGTATAATTATGTTTATATAGTAATATATACTATATATGATTTTATATAATATTGATATATTATATAATAATCATATGATTAATTTATATATTACATATAATGTTTATATCTATCTGTATAAAAATATGCATTCTTAGAATTATTCATATGGAGCATAAAATAAATTTCTACAGCTTAAGGAAATGAAAGGATGGCATTACTTCAGCAAATACCTCTTGACTTCCTATTGTACATTAAGAGCAGGGGATTCATTTTGAGAAAGGTGGCCCAGTCCCTTGTTTATCAGGACCTCGCATCTGAAGGGAAAGATGACAATATATAAAGAGTAAGGGCTCCCAGTGCAGAGCTGAGTGAAGAAGTTCAAGATGCAATGGGGAACACAGGAGGGGTGCATAGCCTTGCCAAGGTGGGTCAGAGGAGAACAATCAATAAGTCAAGAAAGTAGGGACAGTTTCCCCAAAGTCTTTGTATTGCTAAAATAAATATTCTTACCTCATGTCATGAGACTACATAAACAACTTGCTCCCCACCCCCCCAAAAAAAAGAACAGGGCAGGGCTTAGAAACTATTATTTTACATTTTTTAATGACAAAAGAGATGCACTTTTGTAATGAGTATAAACAGAAATTTTAGAAATGTATTTTTCTTGCCAAATGCACTGGTATACCTGAATCCTGTCAATGAAAATGTAGCTGTAGTTTATATGCTCCAGGAAATTTTCTTATGATATGGTCTCAGCATTGCAAAAGTGAAAGAAGCAAGTTTGGAAGTCGAGTCTACTGTTCCAGATGTGGTTTAGGTACATGTTTGAATTCTTCCAAAGCAGTTATCTACTCCACAGTTTTATATTATCTCAATTTTGTCAGAACTGACAAAGACAAAATCTTCTTCCAAAATATTGCAAAACAGAGTTATTCATAGAGAAGCAAACACTGGCGTTTCAGATGAGTCAATTATATAAAACCTCTTATTTCTGTGTCAGTTTTAGAAGAGATGGGTCCTCTATAAACAGCAGTTTGGATCTTCCCTGGATAGAAATATCTACTATGATGGTTATTTGAAAAAGAGAAAACACCTCTGCAAGAATTCTAATTCAACAACAACCTTATTATTATTATTATTTTAGATATTGCTATTCTTCTACAGGCAAAAATAACAAGGATGGATATTGAAACCCGAGGATAAAGGAAGAGGGAAAACACTTGAATTCAGATAAAATAGTCCTTACATGTCAATAAGACAGCGAGAACCACTGTCAAATTCTTACCCAGTGTAAGAGCCCAGTCGTACCCATGCTATTTCTTCTCATAGAGCTTTGGAGGTTCCCTCTGTAGCACTCACCACAATTTGTAATTATAACCTTGTGTGATGGTTTGATTAATACATCCTCCTTCCTAGTGTCTATGAATATAATCAGCATGAATATTTTTCTACCTGCCTGTCTCATTTTAAGTCCTCAATATATATTTCAATAAAGTTGTTGAAGGAAAGGTTAGAAAATGATTCCATGAGTGAAAGAATTCTGATTAATTCTCTAGAGTGAATGTGGCTCATTTTTTTTTCGGTATTGTAAGGGAAAATGATGTGACACATGGTATGTTTCCAAGCACGTGTGGAAAGAAAATACCATTTGAGGAACCGTGCAGCACATGTCCTGCAGTAGAGATCCCAGGACAAAATGAAGATTCCTGCTCTCTCTGGCTTCATGTTACACCAAAGACCTTAACTTATAAAGGATAATTTTCTAGCCTCACTATTCTACATAGACAGGACATTATTCACAGACTAGCTGATATAAAGTAAGCTTTATAGAAAATCAAGCTTTCATAGCTGAAAAATATTTTACTGTAACTTTTGAGGAACTGTTCAGGGGAAGATATAAGTCAATTGTCAATTTTCCAAATTAGTAAGAATAATGTGTTATGAAGAAGAGAAACAAGTAATTAAAATTAAATTGGAGTCTAGGATATCACTCTTGATACAGGTAACTTTAATCATCTAAAACTTGTCAGTGTTCTCAATAAGCAAATGAGACCAGATACTTCATATAAATGTCTTATATCTGCTCATGCATAATTATTCACTAGTACTCCGATCACTGGTTAGGCTGTGTTCTGAGTGCTGAAAAGGTCAGGCTTCATTCATGAGTGTTTTGGGTCCTGTGGAAAATTGGAATGACTTGGAGTTGCAGTGTTTTCCTCTCTCCACACAAAGACCTACTCAAGTAGCAGAATAAAATAGAAAGACCATATTATTAGTCATCAGCAGATCAAAGGGAAAGATCCAGTTTATATAAATTATTAGAAGCATTAACCTTGTGTAGGTAAGTTAATTTTTCTGGCCTTAGCCATATTATATGATATAATATTAACTGTTCTACCAGCATCCAATCTTATGGACAGCAGTAAAGAACATGAAGTATGCTAACATGCTGTGAAAACTGTAAACAACTAAATAATGTTTATTGTTTTATTATTTAGTATAATGAGAACAGCAAAGGTAATAGGGCTAAAATGTATGTAAAAACTCAATTACCAACAGAAAATCAGAAAATTAGATAATCAATCATCAGGTGTTCTTGACTTGACCTCAGTTTAGAATTGAATATGATGAAGAAAAACAGGTTTAATTTATGAAAAGAGTTAATTTGTATCCTTTTACATTTCACACACACACACACACACACACACACACACACACACACACACACCCCAGAAGAAGACTCTAAAAATCTGGTCCTGATTTAACATTATGAAAAACTAAAACCTTTCAAAAATTCTAAAAGGAAACGACCACTGCTTCAACTCTTCTCTATTTTTATGACAGCTGTTAAGCCATATAAATGCCAGCTGCCAGAACTCATTAGGATTATATGAGAATCCCCTTTGAATCCATAGAACTCCATTGATCAATTCTGAGTATCTACCACTCCTATCAACTAAGGTTAAACTAGAAGCAACTACCTACTGTTGGAGAGAGGCAGCTGGTATTGACATATTAGGGCCATTAACTGGCTTCTATTATGCACTTGTGAAAAAAAAAAAAGTACCTTAGATCATATGATTGGTGCAGTGAACTAATAATGGAAATGCTTTTTCCTCTGGCTTACTGTAAATCAATTGTTGCATGTGCTTGTGCGGGAGGAAAATATCAATTTTTGGAACGTTGGCTGCCTTCTTCACACTTATTGCTTATGATGATTGAATGCTAAGGGACAGGTAACATGCTGAAGATGAAAGCAGTGGAGAATTACATATTGGTGTATCCAGGGACTATAGTCACAATTACTGGATGATAACAGAATGCATTCCCAGTACGGTATGAAAATGACAATATGATAAGCTGATTCAAGAAAAGAACTTGTCAAACCCAGGAGATGGAGTGTTTTTCAGAAAGCCATAGTTGGAAAACATTTTCTCTAATGGATAGTCATTCATAGAAAGACAGAGAGATGCAGTTCTGTCGTTGGGCTCAGTTTAGAGATTTTCTTTTTTTGCCCATAGCTACCTTGGAATAATTACTACATGCAGAGTTTTAGAGCCATGACACTGTTAATGAACCTTATATATACAGGGCATATTTCTTTGTCATCCGGAAAAAGAAATTGTTACTAGCCTTTAAGGCTGTAAAATTTAATCAAGCTTTAATTGATGTTTTAAGGTCCTACAAAATTTCCCTTAATCAAGATTTCACATGAAAATATTTTTTATAACAGATCTTTCTAAGCTAGTAGCTGCCAGCCAAAGACACAAAAGAACAGCTTTGAGAAAACTGATTACTATGATTTAATACGGTTATTTTTCCTAATCTAAGAGAATTTTATTTTTGATTACTTAGGAAATGAATATTGATTTCTGGGAGTATTGGAAGAAAATTTATATTTATTTGTAATCCTCACCTGTAATCTGTGTTAATGAACTCTAAAATTGAGAATGGAGAAGACTGAGTACAAAAATAACTGAATTTGGGAAGCAAGATCAACAAAGATACAGAGAAATCGTATATTATCCCAGACATAAAATATGAAAATTCCTGGAAACCGTAACCTTGAAAATCAAAACCCAGTGTAGCAGGCAGAACAGAGTTCTCTCCTTTCTCCTAAAGATGCCCACATCCTAATCTCTGGGATTTGTAAATATATTAACTTATATAGCAAAAGGGATTTTGCAGATTGTGATTAAATTATTTTGAGATGAGGAGATTATCCTAGATTAACAGGATAAACTCGGTGTACTCACAAGTTTCCTTAAGAGTGTCAAAGAAGGAGATCTGACTCTGAATGTGTAGAACCAGAATGATATAACCTGAGGAAAACTCGCAGACTACTGATGGCTTTGAAGATGGATGGCTGAAACGCTAAACCAAGGAACGGAGGCAGCCCTGACAAGTTGGAAAACACGAGGGAAACAGATGTCCCCTTGGGCCCTGTCCCTCCAGCACCTTAATTGAGACTCATACCTACAAACCTATAAGATACTAAATTTGCATTATTTTAAGCCACTAAATTTGTGGTGATTTGTTACAGCTCCTATAGGAAACTAACACACTCAGCTAATTCATTGGTATTAGAAAGTAGCTTTGCCAATGGAAATCTAATGGCATGCCCAAATGGAATTACAAAATTATAAGCAATGTTGAGAAAATTATTGGCTATTTACTTCTTCAAATAGTGTAGCTCTTCTGAGTGAATTGATAATCAAACCAACAATCTGGACTATTATAAAAACAAATGGCCATTTGAATGGTTTCACAAGTTTTACAACTAAATATATTATCTATTTAATAAAAATGTTTATTTTACAGCCCCAGGGCAATTTAGCCATAGTTAATTAAAAGTTGCTGCAGTACAGCAGTTCTGATAAAGTAGAAAAAGCCCTGAACCCTGAATCCAAAGATTTTCATCCTCATCCTGACAGTGACTAGCTTATAAACTTGGCAGTCATTTAACTATCTCAGTTCTTTTAAATAAAAATTGTTTTAATCTGTAGTGTGAGAATATTACCCTAAAGAATCAAAAGCTAAAATATATGTGAAAGTCATCATGGTTGAAAAGATGTTAACTACTATAGTCTGAGACATTTTTACACTAAATCTGAGTCACAAAACCCTCTGCATACAAAGGCAAGAGATAAACCCACACACGTACGGTCAGCTTATCTTTGATAAAGGAAGCAAGAATATACAACGGAGAAAAGGCAGCCTCTTCAATAAGTGGTACTGGGAAAACTGGACAGCTACAAGTAAAAGAATGAAATTAGAACACCCCCTAACACCATACACAAAAATAAACTCAAAATGGATTAAAGCCCTAAATGTAAGGCCAGACACTATCAAACTCTTAGAGGAAAACATAGGCAGAGAATTCTATGACATAAATCACAGCAAGATCCTTTTTGACCCACCTCCTAGAGAAATGGAAATAAAGACAAAAATAAACAAATGGCACCTAATGAAACTTCAAAGCTTTTGCACAGCAAAGGAAAACATAAACAAGATGAAAAGACAACACTCAGAATGGAAGAAAATATTTGCAGATGAAGCAACTGACAAAGGATTAATCTCCAAAATATACAAGCAGCTCATGCAACTCAATATCAAAAAACTCCAATCCAAAAATGGGCAGAAGACCTAAATAGACATTTCTCCAAAGAAGATATACACATTGCCAACAAACACATGAAAGGATGCTCAACATCACTAATCATTAGAGAAATGCAAATCAAAACTACAGTGAGGTATCACCTCACACCAGTCAGAATGGTCATCATCAAAAAATCTAGAAATAATAAATGCTAGAGAGGGTGTGGAGAAAAGGGAACCCTCTTGCACTGTTGGTGGGAATATAAATTGATACAGCCACTATGGAGAACAGTATGGAGGTTCCTTAAAAAACCAAAAATAGAATTACAATATGACCCAGCAATATCACTACTGGGCGTATACCCTGAGAAAACCATAATTCAAAAAGAGTCATATACCACAATGTTCATTGCAGCTCTATTTACAATAGCCAGGACATGGAAGCAACCTAAGTGTCCATCAACAGATGAATGGATAAAGATGATGTGGCACATATATACAATGGAATATTACTCAGCCATAAAAAGAAACAAAATTGAGTTATTTGTGGTGAGGTGGATGGACCTAGAGACTGTCATACAGAGTGAAGTAAGTCAGAAAGAGAAAAACAAATATCATATGCTAACACATATATATGGAATCTAAAAAAAAAAAAAAATTGTTCTGAAGAACCTAGTGGCAGGACAGGAATAAAGATGCAGATGTAGAGAATGGACTTGAGGACACATGGAGGGGGAAGGGTAAGCTGGGACGAAGTGAGAGAGTGGCATGGATATATATACACTACCAAATGTAAAATAGATAGCTAGTGGGAAGCAGCCACATAGCACAGGGAGATCAGCTCGGTGCTTTGTGACCACCTAGAGGGGTGGGATAGGGAGGGTGGGAAGGAGACGCAAGAGGGAGGAGATATGTGGATATATAGATATATATATATATGTATAACTGATTCACTTTGTTATACAGCAGAAACTAACACACTATTTTAAAGTAATTATACTCCAATAAAGATGTTAAAAAAAATAAAATAGAAAATTATTCTTCATGGTTCACCCTCAGTTACTTTTTCTTTTACTTTAGTAGGTAGAAAAGTGCTTTCACCTGGAAATATTTTCCAAAAATTGGAGAACAACTCACCACTTGTCTCATGTTTTTTCAAGATGGTGCTGGAAATCCACTTGGTTAAATGTTGGAGACCCACCTGCTCAGATGCTTAAGGAAAGAAGAAAGGACGTTTGAGGGTCTCTTCAGGAACTGCTGCTCACTGCACCCTCTTCTTAACTGCTTGCCGGCATCCCCCCAACAACTTTAAGCCTAAAGTCTGAAAATCTGTACCACTCAGGCCCAGTCCACACATCTTTCTGCTCAGTGGTATCTGGCATGTAAGCGCCTGATCCAAGTCTTTATGCTTATGTATTACGTGCAAGTATCAAAAACAAAAATTGAAAGCTGAAAATAAAGTCTCTACACGCCCTTTGCCCCAGCTGTTCATCAAACCGTTGTTCAGTATCCCTTTGTGTCAATCACTGAATCTGGTAAAAGAGATTCAAAGCTGAATTCCTGTCCCTGTAGATGTTTGTATCTACTTCCAGTTTTTAACATTCCCCTTTGTGCTGTTGACTTCCAAATTCATATCTCTAAGTCTAACCACAACTCCAAAGTCCAGTTAACACACTGAACTTCTAATTGGTCATCATCTCAAACACAACATACCTAAACTTATTCTCAATATTTTACTCATATTTTAACAACTCAATGCCCTTCTAGCATTTTCTCTTTTTTTTTTTTTTTTTTTTTTGCATTTTCTCTTTTTATTGAAGGCAGGCAGGATAATGTGTGACATGGTCACACTGAATGCCTCTGAGCTGTAACTAGTGTAGTAAAGAACGTCAGAGGGCATAATGGATATTTTGGTTTTGGTTTCATCCATACCATACCCTTCCTCTGACAGAATTCATATTTGCCTCTCTAAATAAATATCTTTCTGTGAAGGTTGCCAATTAAAATACCTTTGTTTTCAGGGATAATCACAGGACACAGGCTAGGTAAATCGTTGTCATCCAATTCTCCCTGGACACACATTAGCCATGCATTGGGCACAGGAGATAACCCAGATTTGGCAAGGAAGAAGTCTCATTTCTCTTTCATCATAAGGCTGAGAATGAATATGTAATTAACTGACAGTGGCTATTGTTTTCAACTTGTAGAGACACTCTATCTAACAGAATAAAGTCCTATATTAAAAAAAAAACAGAAAAAACAGGTGAAAAACTTAAAAAGAAATGAAGAGATGATGTTTTCAATGCTTTAGTCCATTCTTAATAGTTCATGGTTTGAGCACAATGAATTCCTTTTTGCTTGTTTGGAATTTTGAGTTATGTTTTGGGTATTTAACAATAAAAAGTGCTTCATATGCTAATACATATGAAGATTATAATGGTGCTGATTGTCATAGGGAATATGTTTTTAGTTTAAAATCTAGTCGTAACTGATTTTTCCATGGTAAAGGAGTGAACTATTGATCACAGAGGACAGTGCAGCCAAAGGGGGAAAAAATTAAGTGCCTAAGATATGAAAAGATAAAAGAATTGAAGAGAGAGAGGGAGGGAGAGAGAAAGAGATAGAAAAGAAGGAAGAAGATATAAGAGTAGAAAGAAAGAGAGAGAGCATGTATTACCGTAACATTTAGGTTAACATGGCAAACAGCTAGCTCAAATTTTGCAGCGTATAAACAACAAACAGACAAATAAAAGCCTTTATAGAAAGTACTGAAAAAGCTTCAGAACTACTTTCAGGCAGAATTAGTAAGAACATTCTACAAATAATAGTAAGGAGCGTGAGTAAAGGGAATGACAGCCCAATATAGAACTGTGATACCAGTAGTCTATGCGACAATGAAGATCTGCATATCTAGGTGAAAGATGAATCTATTAATATTCCAAAAAGAAATTATAATAATTTTTCCATTATTTATGAGTTATACATCATGAAGTATACAATTTATAGTTTGTTGCTTATATTTATGCATGAATGAACTCTAGAGTAATTTGCATATAATTCTCATTACAGAGTATGGATTCAATCATTGTCAAAAATTCTTAGGTTGGTTTAGTAAATTTATGAATTAAAGATCCTTGGCTGGTATTGATACATACATATGCTGGAGTTGATATATAGGTATGCTAGGAGTTAGTGGTCCATATCTATTACCAACACAAGTTTGCTGCCCAGAATTCAGAAACACTTACAAAATGAGTTTTTGAAATTCTATTGATTGAGCTTTATGTCGCTGCACTGTTACACACTGAATTACGTCAACCAGTAATTCTGAGTTCTTCCTCTTCTTCCTTGCCCAAGTTCAGCTGCTTTTAATTCTAAAATATATCTTGAATTTGTCCTTTTCTCTCCATGCTAACTGCTGCTGCTTTAGTTCAAGCCCTGATGTCTGTGCCAGTCTCTTCATGGATTTCCTTCCTCAAGTTCACTGCATTTTCAATGTACTTCTATTTGCCATCAGAGGGGTCTATGAGAATGAAAAGTGATAATTTCTCTCCTTTGCTTTAAACCCTCTAGAAAATATATTCTCTTTTCTACAGAACACAAATCAAGTGCCTTACCAGTCACTGAAAAGCCCTCATGAGGTGGCTCATTTGGAACAGTTTCACATCGTTTCTTTCTCTTTCTAAGCTCCTTATTTGTGCTTCAGATGCTCTGAACATCTTAGAGTTTCACCAGAGGTGCCTATTGATGCCTGCACCCATGCTTGCAGATGCATCTTTTTTTTTTTTTTTTTTTTTTTTACAGTATCTCCACTCATTTCCTGTCCCCTACAAGTTGCTTTAAATGCTGAGTTCCTATAACAAAAAATCAAGGTTGGTTATTACTTACTACATAAAATCTCTCTGGGTTTTGTCCAGCCTCTCTTTCCTGACCTAAGGAAAATAATTTCCCAACTCTCTAGAGTTTCCCAGCTCTCTAGAGTGCTGACCACTCTATCGGGATTGACCACTCATTTCCGTAGCACATCTGTAACCTAGGTTTGCAAAATCACTTTGAACATTTTGTATTGTGCTTATATAACTTCAAATATGTTTGAATATGAGCTCCTTATAGTATGTCCAATGTCCAAAACACAACTTGACACATAATATAGGTTCACAAAGACTTGCTTAATTAAATTAAACAAATTTAGTAATATACTGGCTAGTAGTATCTCAATTTTCTAATAGAAAGCTCCAGTTAAACTTTCTATTGTACATCTCAGCAGTTAAACACTTCTAAACAGCCATTACATGTATTTTCTACTCACTGTGTCAGTTCATCTGCTAACCAATTCTCACCCTTTCAAGCTGCACACACCTGGAATTAATTTAGTCCTGGATTACTGTGACAATTGCAAACTCTTTTCTGTAGTACATTACAAGCAATTGAGGCAATTACAGTCTGTTCTTAATACTTGGTGTTCTACTGAGAGTTTCTGAAAAAGCTGACAATTTGGAAACTAAAATTTCCTAGTGAGAGTTCAGCTATGAAAACAGCAATGTTGTGAGAATGTCATCTGCTCCATGTGCACTTGTCTTTAAATTAACATGTAAGAGGTGATTTAACCACCAATCAGTATTTTTGTTGAAGTCTAAGGCAATGTTTCTCAAAGTGTGATCACTGGGACATTTAAATCTGATTCAAGAGGATTTTCTGTTAAAAATGAAGATTCTTGGCTTCCCTGGTGGCACAGTGGTTGAGAGTCCGCCTGCCAATGCAGGGGACGTGGGTTCGTGCCCTGGTCCGGGAAGATCCCACATGCCGCGGAGTGGCTAGGCCCGTGAGCCATGGCCGCTGAGCCTGCGCCTCCGGAGCCTGTGCTCCGCAACGGGAGATGCCACAACAGTGAGAGGCCCGCGTACCAAAAAAAAAAAAAAAAAAAAAAAAAGAAGATTCTCATATCCTACACAAGACCTACTCATACTCCGTCAGAAAGGAATCTGAAAGTTTACTTTTCTTTTCATTCTTTTTTTTTCTTGTAACAGTTACTCCAAGCAATTGTGATAAACCCTAAATAACTCCTGCTTTAGGGAAAGTAGGGCTATAATAAAACCTGACTGCTGTTACAAAGACATGGATGACTTTTCCTGAATATAGACACACTTAGAGCTGGACCCTCCCACTGCCCCACTCATGGTACAGTTTGAACTCTCTAACTCTGGGCTTGTTTACATAGGAGGCACTTAACAATTAACAGCTGTAATTACTATTTTGCTTTATTAGGACAGTGAATTTTAAGAGAAACTCACCTAGATTCCAAGTAATAATCTTTTTCAAAAATTTTATTGAGTTGCCATTTTTAATAAAATATATTTTTATTCTATAAATAATTATCCAATATCAGTATGTACAGTATAATATAAAGGGTACAATTGGGAAGACATAGATGATTCTACGTTAGCTTTTTGGTAGCTGTTGTCAGATAGACCAAATCAATATGGCTCATTTCAAAGAGGCAGGGGCTTTAACCCTGGCTACTCTCCTCCACTTAAAAGAGCAGTGGCCTTGGCTACCTGACATCATTTCTCTGAGTGTTGTTTTTGTCATCTCTGTAATAAAAATACACATGTGACAAGATACAGATTATTAAAGTAAGAGAGCTTCTTATCTTTCCCTTTTACTACCCTCTAAAAATGATTCTGGCTTGGATTACTTCGGTCACTTCTCATCCCCTAGTCCTTAAATTTATCCCTAAATAGTAGGAAACCATTTATTTGGCATTTGTGATGCTTAATCGGACCAAAAAAAATTGTGAGAGAGCATGGTGGAAGAGAATAAGAACTGGAAAACACTTTTCAGAGATTGAGAAGAGTGTAGTTTGAAAAGGGATACATTGGAGGAAGCACCTGGATGTTGTGAGAGAGAAACTAATAAGACTTTAAAGAAATACTACTTGGGGATTATGGGTTTCACTCATTGTCTCCAAGAACTGAAAGTAAAGGTTTCGAATATTTTGGAATTTCTCTTACCACATGGAATATTTTCATTTAACTGCTCTGGGATTTAAACATGTAGGTCACAGCTTCATACATTTTACAACTCTTTGGTTAAAAATCTCAGGAGAAGTAAAGGAAGTGATGTGTGAAAAGTCTTCAGCACTTTGCCCTGCACAGACAAAGCACAAGTTAAAAAAAAAAAAAAAATCAACAAGGCTTTCTATTAAATTTTATCTTTCTTTGACTTTTTTTCATCTCTCATAATCTTGTTTGAAGTCTATTTCTGCTACATTGTTCCCGCATATCCTCACAATGATAAGGGAATAGGAGTTTTGTCACTGTTTTATTTTACAATTCATTGGTCTCACTTCAATAAGCACAACTGGCAACTTAAAGCTATGTGTGATTATCTTCTTTCACCCAGTATCTATGAATATTTTCTTGGGAATCGTTCACCTATGACAGCCCACCCAGCCTCCCTCTAATCTCCCTTCTGTTCACGAAGCCACAGAACCAGTTGCGTGGTGGCACAGGCCTTAAATTTATTTTTGAAATTTTTGTGCACACACACACAGGCTTTGTTTTTACCTTGTCAGTTTCACCCCTTTGCTTTCTAATGAGACAAGAAAATAACAAAGGTTACTCATCTTGTTTTGATTTGCAAGATTTATTTTTCCCTAACAATCAATAAATTATATTCAAAACTTCTTTTGACAAAAGGTATATACATTTGTTGTTTTCCACATAACTTTCCCTGTCAAGCTTTATGAAATCTCTTCCTCAATTAAAATAAACATTTACTACACCTGTTAAATGTATCTTAAAATTTGTTAGAGCATGGGAATTCATTTTAAAGTATTTTTTCACGAAAGTAAGTAAAAAATAATAACAAATTAACAGCTTAAATTCCAACCAAGGGACTATTCAAGGCAGAGTTTAAAACCTCTTAGGAATATGTCATTGCATATTTTGCCATCTAACATTTATGCAGCAAGCATGTTTTGCACTTAGATTTTAAAATAGATACTTGAAGAAGGTTTTCTTATCTCTAATACACTTATTTAATCGTTATGTTTTCCAGGGTTTTTTTTTTTACATTTAAGAAATCTGAGAATCTCTCATTGAAAAAATCATCCTAGATTAATGAAGGAGAATATCTGAAGTACCACTCTGATTTGTCTAGAAATATTTGGAGTGGGGCCTTGTAAGTCTTACTGCTCCAAAGCTCTTCATTTCCACTGAAACATAAACTCCCTTGTATGCGCCTTACCCGATAATTGAGTAATTGCATTGTCCTTCTTCAGGGACTAAATTAACATGTCTTAAGTTATAGCTCATTCAACATCATCTCTTTATCTCCTTGAAAGTGACATCATGAGAATGAATAATACGTGTGACACTACTTGCCTTCCCAGAGCTTTTTACCAACAGCCTGGTCTCATTAGGGAGCTTGCTTTACTCTCTGTTAACATGCTTTATTTGCCAGAAGGCATATAAAACACTGTCAAATGCTATCCTGACTAGGCAGGCACACCACCTTCCCTGTATCAGAGTTCCTACTCCTCTGGCTTCACAGGGAGACCTATTTTTGAACCCCAGCTCCCCGGTTTTATGAGCTACTTGTGATAATTGACTGAACTTTTCTATGACACTACTTTTTTTACCCTTCATATGCAGAAAACAAAACTACTGTGCTCCATGATCGGCATAATTGTTGCTAGTATTTTTATCTCACCTCATAACATTTACTCTATCAGCCCATCTCTCATAGCAGTTTTCAAATGTCTCCCATTCTTATAGTTCCTGAACCTTACACCAAAGCCATAGCTTCCTATGCTTAAGTCCTTATCTCTTTAACACCAAAGGTATTATTTTATAATCTTCCACTGTTATTGAAAACTATCTCGTATCATATCTCATATCTCAGAAGATGCAGTTGTTTTCCCCTCTGGTCAAGGAAACTTTTTATTCTTCTTTTTACCTCTAAACTATAATAAATAATATAGGTCACTTGCTAAACACTAGAAATTCTACTCTTTCAAGAAACTGTTCTTAGAAACACCATCTCCATTCTGTCATCTCTTCTCCCAACTTCTTAATCTGTTCAAATTCTAGAAAAAATTATAAATAATTCCTAGAGTTGGAGGAACCAGTGTGTTTATAACCAAATTATCACCCACCATAATGTCAGTAGGTATCTGATGGAGTTTTGGTTTGTATATATTTGATGCTACAAAAATTTCAATTAGATGCTTTCTAGTAAGTCTCTGACCTCTAGAACTTACCTTTGGACAAATCTTCTTCTTAGTTCTGGAGAAAATGAATAGAGGCCTATTTTATTTATGTAAGTATATGCCACCGCACCTCCCCACTGATGTAAGGGCAGTTTTCTAAGAAGACATTTTGGTTTGGCAAGGGTCTGTCCAAATCTTAGCTAATATTGACTGTTAAAATAAGATTGAAACTTTCTTCTACATATCTATTCTATTGGAAAGTTTATAAAAGAGCAGAATAATTTTCTACTAGTAATATAAAGGCTATTAATGTGATTAAGTATGTTCAGTGTATGTAGAGACTCTGAGGCAAGTGTTCAGAAAAATAATAGAGGAAAAGTAGCCATAATGATCAGGAAAATTCTGTGTCAAAAACCAAGACTAGACCATGGGAGAAGAGTGTTATTTTAGGTCTAGAATACAGCTCTGGTTCGGGATGTTCTGCCAATCAACTGCAAAGGGCATGCTTGGGGCAAAATCGCTGCATGCACGTGTATGGTTTAATAGAGCTATAACAATATGGACATAACCTTTGTGGCCCAGACAGTTTTCCAAATGATGTACACACTATGGAGGTTGTATAATTTGTCATCCATCAAGAACACTTTTGAAAGTAAAAATGTGTGCTATTAATAATTTTATCCTGACATCAGGCATAACCTTATCCCCAACTGCATTATTGCTGAGAGGAAAACACTCATTCCTTTGCGTCACAGAGATCAGGCTTAGCCTCAAAAAATCAGCAGAGACCTGCACTGCAAGGCCAGGTAGAGCTGAGACGAAGACATTGTTGCAATTAGCCCCTCACTCCCTGCAGAAGCAGTTGCAAGGACAGCTTCTTCATGACAGGTGCAAGCCACTTGGGAAGGGACTAGACATCCCACTCAGTTGGTTCATGGGAGCTTGTTTTCTTATCATCTCAAAATAGGACCTGATTGTGTAGATCTATATTATTGAAGCCGAGAACATAAGGGGAGCACATCAAAACTTATATTTTCATTTCTGACAGCATTCTCTCTTCCTTTCTATCCAAGTTCACATTTCACTCATCCTAAAATTCCCCCAGTCCTTACCTACTCTTAGTTTTTTATCTATATCTTTTTTTTTTTTTTTTTTTTGCAGTACGCGAGCCTCTCACTGTTGTGGCCTCTCCCGTTGCAGAGCACAGGCTCCGGATGCGCAGGCCCAGCGGCTATGGCTCACGGGCTCAGCCACTCCGCGGCATGTGGTATCTTCCCGGACCGGGGCACGAAACCGCGTCCCCTGCGTCGGCAGGCGGACTCTCAATCACCGCGCCACCAGGGAAGCCCCAGTTTTTAATCTATACCTTGTTTGTTCTTCTGAACTCTCACCCACGAAGCTTAGTGTATTGAGAGTATATATAGTTATTTTTCTGGAAGTAATTTTCTACTTAACTGAACTGGAATATTCCCCTACTTAGTTATTTAATTATTAACTTAGTAGCTGCTCTTGATCATTGTTTGATCCAAAAAATTTCACTCAGTGATATGTATTCCTAGCCACTAATGAAGGCATCACCTTTGAAATATAAATGTGACTATACTTCAAAACTGATTGAATGACAAAAATGAAATAATCATTTCTTAAATGTATTCAATGTCCCATATAATAACTAAAATTTGATATTTAATCAAAGATTGTATGCTACAGAACAATCTAACCAGTGGAGGCGAAAACTAGAAATATGCTTGGCAAATTAACTAACAAGTGCATGTTTGTACATATTGATAAAAATATGTCATAACTATCACTTCTAAACATTGAATTTAAACACTGGCATTCTATACTACGAAAACTAGATTTCTTTCATGAAATGCAAAATTTTTCACTTGACATATAATTGAAAAATTTATTTGTAATTGTTTATTGTAACAAGTATAAAGGAGCCAGATGTTATACATAACAAATGTGTCTAAACCAACCAAAGAAATGAAAAGTCTGTTAAATAGTGTTTAAATGATTTTATCCACTATACATATTAACATTGATTTAATCTAGCGTGTTACAAGTCTCTGGGTCTTGATTTTATTCATTTGTTCTCATGAATATATTTGGTTTTAACTTGACTTTTCTAATACATTGTTAACACTGAATAAGCTCACTTCTTCTGTGCTTTATGATAGGAATCATTGCACTCCCAACAATGTGAGCTATATTAATTCTAGTAATAATTCCTCCACTTTTGTGACTATATGTCCAAGGTTATCTTTTACTGTTGTTCTGGCCATTTGGATACCCTTAGATAAGGGAACAAGAGCTTGGAACATGGACATGCTTGTGGTGCTGGTAAATTCTTGGGAAACTAAGGAGTAATAGTGGAAATGGGGATCTATGTCTTACTCCATAGAATATGACAGATCCATCCTATATGATTCTCTTATTCCAAGGAATGAAAATGACATTCTGATTAATCTAGACACCTTTTTGTGAAACCCATATTCCATCCAGAAATATTACAATGTCCACACTCACTGGGCAAAAAATTGTCGAGTGAGGGTAGCACAGCAACATTAATGACACCTGGCTGAGAATGTTCATACATCGTCCCATACGTGGATTAATTCGCCCACACAATAACCTTATTATTTTCTTTCCATATCATCCCTACTCTACAGATGAGGATACTGAGGTAGTAAGGTTATTCAAAGCCACAAAAGAGGGCAGGATTTTTCATTGCACCCTGCCTGTTCTCTCCCAGGAGACCCATTTCTGAGAACAAGCCTTTGAATGAGAATTCTGAATCCTCAAGACGGACAGGATTGAGTGAGCAGTTCTGAGTGTCTACATGTGAAAGACCTAAGTCCATACAGAATTTTTGTTTGCCAAGTGTAATTATCTAAGAAATTTTTCTGTAAAGAGCCAGATAGTAAGTTTTTTAGGTTTCGTGATCTAATAGATTTCTGTCCTAAACACTTAACTTTGCCATCATGTGTGGAAGTAGTTATAGACAGTATGTAGACAATCATGACTGTATTCCAATAAAACTTTATTTACAAAAACAGCAGGCTGCAGGCTGGATTTGGTGTGCAAGCCATAGTTTGCCAATTCCTGATCAAAACTCATATTTGAAAGGTTCCTGGTTATGTTTAGGTTTTTCTTTATAGCACTAAGTATTTCTCTAGAATTCCCTGACTTTGAAGTAAAGGATAGCATGAGCAGAGGTAGCCATTAAGCAGAGAAGCACTTTCAAAGGTGCTTAGATACTTGTTACTATTAGGGGGGGAAATGTGTGGATAAGATTCTTCAACCAAATTTAGTATCAGAACCACTCTTTCCTTCCAGGAAAAATAAAGCAATGGGATCAGGGAAAGGAACGTATACTGAGGAGCTTGTCAGTACACACACTGGGAAATTGGGGACATGGATTTCTTCAGGAATAACTGGACACGGAAATTACTTTCTTCCATCCTCTCCTGATTTCCACTACTCCAACTCCAAACCATGAAGACGGAGACTTGCTCTTTCATGATCCACAAGAGCCAGATATTTACAAGTGTTCACTTAACTGGAAACACATAGTGTTTGCACAAGCTTTCATGGGGTGATGATGAAGGTCCAATTGTTAGGGGTAGAGAGGCGGTCAGATATGTCACTCACTGCTCTGTGTCCTCCAGGGAACCAAGGGATATGCAAACATTCACAATAAAGTGTGTACCTTGGAGTAATTCCCTGATAGAAAATATATGTATGAATTTTGGGAAGTCTTCAATGATACTATCTAAAAGGAAGTCTAGTGCATCTTTGTAGATATATTTACTATTTTTTATCCATTAGAATAGACTCTACTTTTCCCCTAAATTTCCCCTTATTTTGTTCTCTTAAGACATTTTCTAATCAAAGAAGAAAGAAAGAGGAAGGAAGGAAGGAAGGAAGGAGAGAAGGAAAGAAGGGAGAGAAAGAGAGAAAGAAAGAAAGAAAGAAAGAAAGAAAGAAAGAAAGAAAGAAAGAAAGAAAGAAAGAAAGAAAGAAAGAAAGAAAGAAAGAAAAAGAAAGGAATAATTATACTTACCTTATGTTATTTTTGGTCTCAGTTTTATTTTCAATGAAATTTTAAAGCTAGGCTTTAAATGGGATAAGAAGCTCTGATTGTTTAATTAAACAATTTACTTCAATCATTTGTTAGAAATTAAACTATTGCTAATTTCCATGTGCTTCTTTAGAACTACATGAGTGTAGCTGTAGACTTAAGAAAACATTCAGTGTTCTTATTTGTAGACAGTTATGAAGCAAAGGAAGAATTTTAAAGGAATTTCCTGATCATGATCATATAGTGGATAATAAAAATAATTTAAATGTTTTCCTATTTGATGTTCAAAATATTTTAAGTGAAGTGAAAAATTACTGGAGGGTTATGTTTTCAACCATTTCTTATTATCTGGCTTTATTTTCAAAGTATGGTTTTCCTTGTGTTTTAATTTATTTTGTTTGTTTTTTAAAGCTACAACACTGGTTAAAATGGCCTCAAAAGTTACTATTTGAAATGAATTTGCGATAGTAGCTGACATGGTCAACATAACTATGATTCTCTCTTGTCAATGCTACCAATTTATTGTTTAGTTTATAAGTCTACTCAACAGAGAATAGTAGTTAGAATCTTTTATATATCATGCAAAAATATCCTTGCCCATCACTTTGAAAACATTTTGAATTACAATCTCATATCCTTTAAAATGGATGGCTGAAAGTATGATAAAATCCCATAAATAATTCCAAACTATCTCAAGTTATTTCAAAATTAAATATCACTGAATACTTTGTAAAATAAAGAGAAAATTAATTCTATATGAACTCTTCATCCCTTATTACAATAAGTCACCATTTATGATGGAAATGGTAATTTTAATCAAGGAGTGAGACTATAATTATAATTATGAGGAGGTTATATTCCAAACAATTATTCATACCCAGTGGCTAAAAGACAAATTATTTTCTATCACTAAGATAAAAAATAAGAATGTATACTGAAAAGGTTATACTTATTGAGAAGATAGTTCATTTGTGGAGACCAACATCACTAAGGGCCAGAAGTAGACTTGGGACATTTCTTCATACATTCAGTTCCACTACTCCTTTATATTTATAATTCTGAGTCCAAAATTCAGAATGGAAGAGAATATGATTTTTCTATGTTGCATAAAAAAGAGAATGAGAGAGAAAGAGAGCTGTCATTTGACTACTGAGAAAGCAATTCAGTTAGCTGGCAGAAGAAGGTATTTAAACTGTTCCTAACTTCTAACTCACTGTATTACTTGGTGTTGCTTTAGTGAGTCAACACACCATATCACGTTGAGAGATAATTCTCCATTGTCTCTTTTGTTCTTGCAGGTCTTACACAGAAAGCACCGAATGCCCTTTTTCAAGACTATATTTTCAAGAATTTTATATAGCTACAACTTTTGAAATGTTGAGATATATTGTCTTCTTCCAAAGCAAAGTACACACAATGCTTGTAATACAACAAAATAACGATAATATCTCCCTTCCAAATGAAGGACGGGAATTATTAGGGTTCCTCTCCTGTGATGTAACCCACAGCATGTGGTGGTACCCATCTGACCTATCCATTTTGCCTATTGGCACCTGAGACAATGGGAACTGACTCGATGATGCTGATGCTTATATTGCCTGCTGTGCTATGAGTAAGAATGTCCCTTTTCTATGACCCAGGCATCTCATGTTTTCTTCCAACATTCATGAAACTGTGGAATACTGCTTGTTCATGATAGCTGACAGAAAACAAGAACACCAACAAAAACAACAAAGGAGCAGCATTGTTTAATAATGAGAATGAAGAAGATATAGATTGCCAAGAAACATATTAAAGGATGCTCAACACCACTAATCATTAGAGAGATGCAAATCAAAACTACAAGGATGTAACACCTCACACCGGTCAGAATGGCCATCTTCAAAAAATCTACAAACAATAAATGCTGGAGAGGGTGTGGAGAAAAGGGAGCCCTCTTGCACTGTTGGTGGGAATGTAAATTGATAAAGCCACTATGGAGAACAGTAGGGAGGTTCTTTAAAAAACTAAAAATAGAACAACCATATGACCCAGCAATCCCACTACTGGGCATATTCCCTGAGAAAACCATAATTCAAAAAGACACATGTACCACAATGTTCATTGCAGCTCTATTTACAATAGCCAGGACATGGAAGCAACCTGTGTCCATCAACAGATGAATGGGTAAAGATGTGGCACATATACACAATGGAATATTACTCAGCCATAAAAAGAAATGAAATTGAGTTATTTGTAGTGAGGTGGATGGACCTAGAGTCTGTCATACAGAGTGAAGTAAGTCAAAGAGAAAAACAAATACTGTATGCTAACACATACATATGGAATCTAAAAAAAAAAAAAAAAGGTTCTCAAGAACCTAGTGTTAGGACAGGAATAAAGATGCAGACGTAGAGAATGGACTAAGGACATGGGGAATGGGAATGGGAAGCCGGGATGAAGTGAGAGAGTGGCATGGACATATATACACTACCAAACGTAAAATAGATATCTCGTGGGAAGCAGCCACATAGCACAGGGAGATCAGGTCGGTGCTTTGTGACCACCTAGAGGGGTGGGATAGTAAGGGTGGGAGGGAGAGAGATGCAAGAGGGAGGAGATATGGGGATATATGTATATGTACAGCTGATTCACTTTGTTATAAAGCAGAAACTAACACACTATTTGAAAGCAATTATACTTCTGTAAAGATGTTAAAAAAAAATAAAGTATACAAATGCCATAAAACAACAACAGAAAAAAGAAATAATGAGAATGAATATGGA